>NC_069502.1:901465272-901800520 GCF_027579735.1 Bombina bombina | reverse complement strand
CCATTTGCAACCTTTCTCATTGAAAGCAAAACAGAAACCCTTTTTAACTGTTGCCGACGACCCACTCTGGAGCGACCCGCCGGCTCCCCCACGAAAGGGCTGCGAAGGCCTTAACGGGGTCATTATCTTGAGCCAAAGACCCATATCCCGATCATCCCATTTCATATCAGGCTTAACCGACAAACGTTGCCTAAATTGCTCATCATAAACCCACCAAGCCATACCCCCATATGTTCTCTGAGCAGCAGCAACTTCATCTAAATAACAAAAAAGAGCCGCTCCCTGTTCAGGAAACTTACCAGCAAACACACTGGCATAAATAACAAAAGCTTGAAACCAATTGGTAAAGGTTTTTGGAAGTTTTCTGTACCGTTTTTTCCTCTCCTCTTCCTCCTTTTTTGACGCATCTTTTTTGAATCCTCAGGTATTTCAAAAGATTGGTCAAGCGGTAAAAGAGAAAATAATTCAATAAATTCCCTTTTCCATATCTTTTCCCTTAACTCAACCGTCAAGTGCATACCTAAAGGCCCGATAGAACACAAACAAGACCTAGCCAAAGCCGTATCAGCAATTTTGAGTTCAAGGCCCCCCAACCCTTTATTCTCAATATTAACCGCTTTTGACTGGGGCAATCCAACTGGTTGTGCCTGAATTGCTGACCCTTCCCCTTTAGTGGTCTCAACAGAAACCCCAACTGACATATTTGACAATGCAGATCCAGGAGGAACCCAAGAATTGGCGACTCCTCCTGGAACTTTAGCACCTTCTAACTTAGATAACAACTCCCTTAAACCCGCTACCACAGATACTGATATAGAATCAACATTCACCCCAACTTTTTCAACCCCAACATCAATTCCCCAGTACCAGCTCCCCCATTACCTGTTCCATGATCCTGAGCCTCAGGGGACTGATCCACTTGAGATACAGCCGTGACCTTCTCCCTACTCTGGAACCCAGAAGTCCTAGGTTCCGTAATAGCCATCTCTTGTTGACTTCTTTCAGCCTGTAGAACAGAAACATGTGACAAACCCCCCGATGGCACCCATAAACCAACACCCCTACTAGCCGTAGACATACCCAACCCACCATCAACCACAACCTCTCTACCCTTCTTAGGAGCTGTAACCCCAGACACTTCCACCCTTGAATCCCCATACCTCTTTCGCTGTCTACCTCTACATTGTATTCTCCCATTCCCAGACCTGTTTGGACGCTGAACAGAATTAACCGAACTATTAAATGTATTACTATGACCCTCTCTCAAATCCCCTTGATGGCCAAAATTAAGATTGTTGGCCGTACTCACCCTTGCTTTATCTCCCTTTGAATTAAAACGTCCCGACATCGGAACGCTGTCCTCTATAGCAAGCCTGATATTATCCGTCCAAGATTCCTGCAGGCCATAAGCTTCCCCACTCAGGCCGTCATTTCCCACCACCAGAAAACCAGGAGGATTCACAGGCCGTGTCCCAATCTCATTCCCTTCTGAAAAATAAGCATTATTAGAAACAGGCAAATTTTCAACCACATCAACGTTACCGCCCCTCAAATTTCTTATCTCACCCCTTAAAATTGAATCTCTCGATGCCCTAACTGCTGGCCTAAACTGGCAAAGAGGACCAACCGTATGAGGAGAAGGAGGTATAAAATCCTCCTCAGAAGAATCTAAATATAAGGTTAAATCCTCCCCGCCAGTACAAGCTTCCGCATCAGTCTGATTCTCAATTACTTCAACCCCCCTAATTCTTTTATCTAACACTTGAAAATTCTGCTCCTCAAAACTGCTACTAGGCCTCAAAACCTGGGCCGTCCTCAAAACTTTATGTACTTGCGCTTCTACCACATGAGATAAAACAGACGAGCCTGAACCCCCTGCTTCCCTTCTATCTTCGACTCTCTGTCTTTCTAATACACCTACTGACCTAACACTATTTGCTTGCTCATTACCAACCCTCACTAAGCTAGGCCTCAACGAGCCGTCACCTTTATTAACTTGCCTCCTTCCTTTACTAGACTCTTTCTGTCCTACAACGGCCGTCTTACCCTGAGGCAAAGAATCACCCTCCTTTTCCGAAACTATCACTTGTTCCGGTACAGAAACACTGCTGCAGGATGGTATAGCAGGCTGCCTGGTCTCCGCTTCAACCTGCCGACTCCCAGAACCGGAACCTGTTCTCTTCTTCATGGTCGACTTTACCCCCGGACTGGGACTGGATCTCCTGCGGCCACCTGTACTTCCCTCAGAATCCGGATCCAGACAAACCGGAGGCCTGGAACGCCTTACCGGTCTATGAGAAGCAGCCTCTTTAGCCACCATCTCTCCGGTATCCGGAACCAAAAGTGGACGGAGCTTTTCTTCGAGCCAGGTAGGGCCCCTTTTTATCGCTTCCTCTTTAAGCTGCTCTAATAGAGCATCAAACTGCGCCATAGCAATATCCAACTCAACAAACGAGCACTTATTCAAAACAATTTTACTAACAAGCTGATGACAGAGTCTCCCGCTCTTTTCTTAAGTACGCCGTGGCGCGTGCTAACCCCGCCCATTACCCCTTAATACCCAATCAGAACAAACCAGGCCTATTCCTCCAAAGGTCAAGGCCCCTTCCCATTACTCCGCACTCCCAGGGGCTCCTTTCTGGTTAATCTGTTAACATGGACTTGTAATATCAAGTTGTGCACTTTTGTTAGTGCTGTCAAGCATTACTTCTTTTCCTGTACCGCTTTATCATTAGTGCATCACTTGTAATCTAGCCTAATATGTTTAAATAATTTTTATTTATTAAACAAATGAAATTCCAACAGTATGAGTACACAGGTTGACTATAATATACTTCAGACGGCTTGTGTGGTGGAATTTTTTAATCCTCATATAAGTACTACTATTTCCTCAAGAGTTTTATGGCAAGATATTTATTTTCCCCACCCTGCATGGTGAGGTTACTTGTAAATTATATGTATGTACTCACTGTTGCTCATAAATAAATAGAAAAAAAATGTAATTGTAAAATTGTTTTTGTCTTTCATGATTGAAATAGAGCATGCAATTTTAAACACCTTTCCAATTTACTAATTTTATCTAATTTGCTTTGTTCTCTTTGTATACTTTGTAGAAAAACATACCGAGGTAGGGTCAGGAACTGAGAGCTAGCTGGTGATTGGTGACTGCAAATATATGCATATATACAAAAAGAATAAAACAAAATTGATAATAGAAGTAAACTGGAAAGTTGTTTACAAATGTATGCCTTATCTGAATCATGAAAGAAAAATGTTGGGGGTTTTCATGTCCATTTAATTTTGACCTTTTCCCATAAGCCCACCTTGGCTAGCCTAATTTTTATTTTAAAGGGAGACTTTAAGTTCAAAGTGTATACATATATGAGTCTGTGATTGGCTGATGACTGTCACATGATACAGAAGACTGGGAAATTGTAGTAAATTTAGAAATGTATCAGAAAAAAAATCTTACTGTTCTCTAAAAACACTGAGTTAACACTATTGTATTGTCTTTATCATGCATTTGTTGATTATAAAATTCTGCTTTAATTGGACAAATATTTTTGTAATATCTACACAAAGTCAGTATAATTTGCCAATCGTCTATTTATATATTCTGAAAATATGTGCTTGTGTGTTGTAATAATCACTACAGGAACATTAGTTTAATGAACTTTGCTTAGTGACCATTAAAATCAGTTTAAATGTTTCCTTTATGTACAGTGAGTAATTTTGGAATGAGGCAAATAAAACTCATTTGAACACCCTGTGATAGTAGTTAATTGGTGTGCAAATTAGGGATATACATTAAAGATATAACTTAAATATTATAATAATTAGAGACCATGAATAAATTATTATTCTTTATGTATGAAAATGTTTTAATTTTTTTTTTGTAATCATCTGCTTAAAGAGACATGAAACCCAACATTATTCTTTGATGAATCAGATAGAGCATATCATTTTAAACAACTTTCCAATTTACTTCTATTATCAAATTAGCTTAAAGGGGCAGTCTACTCAAGAATTTTATTGTTTAAAAAGATAGATAATGCCTTTATTACCCATTCCCCAGTTTTGCATACCCAACACGTTTCTATTAATATACTTTTGGCCTCTGTGATAAACCTTGAATCAAAGCCTCTGGAGACTGCCCCCTTATTTCAGTTCTTTTGGCAGACTTGCATTTTAGCCAATCGGTGCTGACTCATAAATGACTCCACGGGAGTGAGCACAATGTTATCTATATGGCACACATAAACTAGTGCTGTCTAGCTGTGAAAAACTGTCAAAATACACTGTCAAAAGAGGCTGTTCAATGGCTTAGAAATTAGCATATGAGCCTACCTAGATTTAGCTTTCCACAAAGAATACCAAGAGGGCAAAGCAAATTTGATGATAATAGTAAGTTGTAAAGTTGTTTAAAATAGCATGCCCTATTAGAATCATGAACATTTAATTTTGGCTAGACTGTCCCTTTAATTCTGTTGGTATCCTTTGTTAAACAAGCAGCAATGTGTTCTTTTTATTTTTAAATAGATATTTCTTTATACACTCACCGGCCACTTTATTAGGTACACCTGTTCACCTGTTCAATTGCTTGGTAACACAAATTGCTAATCAGCCAATCAAATGGCAGCAACTCAATACATTTACTAATCTAGACGTGTGGATGATGACTTTCTGTAGTTAAACCAAGCATCAGAATGGAGATGAAAGGGGATTTAAGTGACTTTGAACGTGGCATGGTTGTTGGTGCCAGACTTGCTAGTCTGAGTATTTAAAAAACTGCTAATCTACTGGGATTTTCATGCACAACCATCTCTAGGGTTTAAAGAGAATGGTCCGAAAAAGATAAAATATCCATTGAGCGGCAGTTGTGTGGACGAAAATGCCTTGTTGATGTCAGAGGAGAATGGGCAGACTGGTTCGAGATGATAGAAAGGCAACAGCAACTCAAATAACTACTCGTTACAACCAAGGTATGCAGAATACCATCTATGAATGCACGAGACGTCGAACCTTGATGCAGATGGGCTACAGCAGCAGAAGACCGGGTGCAACTCCTGTCAGCTAAGAACAGGAAAAAGAGGCTACAATTTGCACAGGCTCACCAAAATTGGACAATTAAAGATTGGAAAAATGTTGCCTGGTCTGATGAGTCTCAATTTCATATTTTAGTATTGAGAAAGGCAGTGTATGGCCGAAACTTATTTGCTGTCTTTTCTTACTTGCCTCTCCACTATCCCACCTGATGCAGAGGTTCCAGTATATCGTCCAGGACTCTTTGGGATTAGTGTGATGCTTTCTTTTTTAACTTTTTCTGTTTATTTTTTTATTCACTCTGCCTTTTTCTGTACTATATAAACTTACCCAGTGGGAGGGTGGTATGTGAGCAGGGTGATTAGATGTGATATTACCTTCTTTTAATGATTTAAATTTATAAATAAAGGCTATGTTTTATTACTATGGAATAGTGCTGCAAGCCCCCATACTTTCTCTTTTTTGTTCGACATTCAGATGATGGCATCAGAATTTGAAGTAAACAACATGAAAGCATGGATCCATCCTGCCTTGTATAAACGGTTCAGGCTGGTGGTGGGGGTGTAATGGTGTAGGGGATATTTTCTTGGCACACTTTGGGCCCCTTAGTACCAATTGAGCATCGTTTAAACACCGCGACCCACTTGAGTATTATTGCTGACCATGTCCATCCCTTTATGACTACAGTGTACCCATCTTCTGATGGCCACTTCCAGCAGGATAACGCACCATGTCACAAAGCTCAAATCATCTCAAATTGGTTTCTTGAACATGAGTTCACTGTACTCCAATGGCCTCCACAGTCACCAGATCTCAATCCAATAGAGCACCTTTGGGATGTGGTGGAATGGTAAATTTGCATCCTTGATGTGCAGCTGACATATCTGCAGCAACTGCAGGACGATATCATGTCAATATGGACCAAAATCTCTGAGGAATGTTTCCAACACATTGTTGAATCTGTATCCATGAAGAATTAAGGCAGTTCTGAAGGCAAAGGGGGGTCCAACCTGGTATTAGCAAGGTGTATCTAATAAAGTGGCCGGTGAGTGTATATACAGTATATATATATATATATATATATATATATATATATATATAAATAAAGGAAAAAGGGGCTGGGGATCAGGATCCGGTGTGCATCCTGAGTTGTCCACAACACTTAAGTCAGCACGAAGAGATTTGAATAATCACCTTTAATGTATCAAAACATAACGTTTCGGCCTCACATGGAGGCCTTGGTCACATGTAAAAAACACACATCACAGGCATACAACACATCCCAAAGTGCTACCTTATATACCCCATCCCCTAAACCTGATATGCTAAATGACGCCCAAATTCATGGAGAACAGCTCAAAGAGATCTGATTGATCGCTGAGTCATCACAGTGAGACCGTAGTCATAACAACAGACAGCACCAGATAGGTATTTGCATAACCAGCAGACCACATGTCCGCATTGTGTGATGACCACTTAGCAACAGCATATCAGAGCACTGAACACAGGAACACCGTCCCCAGCTAGACAGGCGTTATCATGACAACAGACCCAAACAAAGAATTTTGAGCCTAAGCATAACAGGTTCATACAGTTAACTAAACAATATTACACATACAATTCATATCAGTTCTTAGATCCAGTGACTAGTCAACAACAAGTAACTGTGTGGTGCAATATATCTTGTATAAGAATAACACCTAACGTATAGCCATATAAATATCTAGAGCATAAGATCCTATAGCAATGCTTAGTCACTAGCACTATTAACCAGATCATTGTGTTCTATATACAGAATTAAAAAAACACACACACAAAGTGCTTCGAAGGAGATGGTAGAAACTGAGTTATTGGAGGAGGGGAAGCTCACAGTCACTTATAAAAACAGCTGTAGTCAATCATTACGTTAAGACCCTTCGGGGCAATGGTGTCCAGTCTAAGTATCCAGCGTGATTCCATTCTCAGTAAAGCCTTTGATCGATCACCACCCCTCATAGATTTAGGGACGTGATCGATTAATATAGTCCTCATCGTGGAGATGGCATGTCCCGCTTGTAGGAAATGACGAGCCACAGGTTGATCCAAATTGCACTTATCAAGGGCCAGCCTTATAACCGATTTGTGGTTGGCCAACCTCTCTCTGAATGTGGTTATCGTTTTCCCCACGTAATAAAGGGAACATGGACAGATAATCACATAAATGACATGATCAAAAGTACAGGACAATCGATGCCAAATGGTAAATCTTTTGTTGGTATGAGGATGATGGAATGTATTGCCAGACAACATGCCATTGCAGGTTGTACAATTACCGCACCTATAACAGCCTTTTTTCTTTTGCGGTACCAGGTGCTCTTCTGGTAACTTTGTACTGGATCAGTGCGCACCAACAAGTCTCTAAGGTTCTGCGCCCTCTTATTAACCAGCCGAGGTGGTGGCATCTCGCCAAATGGTAAGCTGGTATCCGTGGATACAATCAGTCAATGTTGTTTGATAACCTCCTGTACTTTATGTGATGCTGGGGTGTAAGTAGTGATATAATTCAAACGTTGTTCAGCAGGCTTCTGTGGTTGATTGCTAATGGATTGCTGGGTCATTGTGTGTGCTTTCTCACATTGTGATAAGTGGTTCCGGGTACCCTCTATTGATGAACGTTGGTGCCATCGTATCCTCCTCTGTGTTGTTGCGTACAACACGCAGGAGCTGAGAGGAACTGTTTTCTGAAATCTATGGTGAAAACTATTAAAGTGTAGTATGGAATTTTTATCAGTAGGTTTGTTATAGAGAGTAGTAAATAACCTCAACCCATCTGCTGTCTCACTCTTGTATATCTCAAGATCAAGGAAATGGATTTTATAATTATCTATATCCATCTTGAACCGTACGGTAGAATTAATGGAATTCAAATGATCCCCAGCCCCTTTTTTCTTTGGATATTTACAGGCCGTGCACAGAGTGGTTTCTTTGCTGGTGAGTGCTGATCTCTTTGTACATATGTGTTGAAAATACTGGATTGTGCACCCCTAGGGTTCTATGTGAACCATTACTTGGAATCCTTAAAAGATTCTTATTGGAACTGTTTTTTTTACGTGACACACAACATATCTGTTGGAGGGAACCTAGTGCACTCCCCTTTGAGTTTAAACTGCACAACAGGGTGTTATTTTCTAAGGATATGACTTCTGAAGCGGGGGTTGTATTACTTTCTCAAGATGACCCCTATGGAGAGATTGAGGACTTTGCTTTTACAGAGGATGATGCTAAGCGCATCAGGTGTGAAGCTGACATACAGGAGCTGGATGACACTAAAGGTGAAACTCCCCTAAACATATACCATAAATTATTACACCTAGAGAGATAGGAAGTTGATTATTATTTACATGCTGTGTATCTCTCTAAATATTATAAGGATAAATATATCCCACGGGACTTTAGAGTGAAAAACATTCCCACATTAGGGAGGACTAGTATGGAGTTTTGGAGAAGATGGTGTGGGATTTTAAATAAATGCTCACACGATTTAATGCTACTAGTCATAAAGGAAGTCTCAAGACTTAAAAGTATTGTTAAAACTGACATCGCACAGATCAAGGACAAATTATTACATATATTAAGCAATGGCTCTGAAACTGATTAGCTAACCAAATTGTCTGCCCAGATTTCCAAATGTAAACAAGAATTATTGTCCTTTAAGAACAAAAAATATAACACAGTGGAAAACGACTATAGGGATAGAAAGGTATACAAATAGCTTTATGGAAAAAGTGATACACCTTACCAGAGAAGGGGTAAATTTAATAAGAGCAGAAGGAATAATTTTGATACTATTGATAGCAGTGGAGGAGACTCCTCTGGGAGTGAGGCTGTTAATACACACCAAAAAGTAAACACATCCAGCAGTGGGGTTAGCACTAGATCCTCTCAGAGACCCCCTTTACCTGAGGGATTGGACACAGACGCCAATAGGAGGGGCGGGAGGAAACATCAAAAAAGTGACCACTCGCCAACAGAAACAATAGTGTATAATTTAAGCTCACATAAACTCACTTCAGATGAACTGTCATTACTCAATAAAGGTTTATCCTTTATTCCCACCCCTAAAAGTGACCCCTTTGAGTTACAAATAGATTTACACCATTTTCAGAGCCAACTTAAGTTAAGGGACCATTTTAAAAACAGCCCTGAATATGAGTCAAAACCTTTTAGGGTGGGTAGTACGTTTGAACCACAAAATACACACTCTTCTATTAAGACCTTCACTCGTATGTCTAATGCTGCCATCTGTAAACAAGAAACTTCTACAATGAATACACAGGATAATCTAACACCACCTGAGAGAGGAGCTTTTAAAACTCTAGTTGAGGACAGCTCAATAGTGATTAGGCCAGCCGATAAGGGCGGAGCCATTGTGGTGTTAGATTACTCGGTATACCGGTTGGAGGCGTTATGACAACTTGACGATGGACTCACTTACCGTAAGCTTACCTTCAACCCTACCAACACATTTAAATTGCAGGGTGACAAACTCTTAGGATTGGCTCTAAATGCTGGGTACATTGATGAAGATACTCACAGATTTATGACAGTTGATAATCCAATCTGCCCCATACTATACCTGCTTCCTAAGATACATAAAAGTTTGTCAAATCCACCTTGTCGTCCGATTGTTTCATTCAGGGGTTCATTATTTCAACCCCTGGCTGAATACATTGACTTTTTTTTTTACAACCAGTAGTCAAATCCACTGTCTCTTACGTTAGGGATTCATCTGTACTTATCCATCAGCTTAATCAGGTGGTTGACAAAGGTTCGTCTGACATTCTTGTGACCATGGATGTAATTAATTTATACACCATTATTCCCCATACACATGGGATGGACATGGTCAGAAGAATCCTCTCTTCCAATGCTAACTATATGGGACCCCCTATAGAATTCTTGCTAAATCTACTGGAGCTCTGTCTTGTCAATAATTATTTTTGGTTTGAAAATTGTTTTTACCTACAAACGTTAGGCACTGCGATGGGGTCTAACATGGCTCCATTGTATGCCAACATACAGTATATATGTCCATGTATGAACATGATTACATTTTGACTACAGAACAGAGTTCTATTAGGTTTTATCGACGGTATATAGATGATGTATTCCTTGTTTGGAAAGGTGATTTGGAGTCTTTACATGTGTGGTTTAATCATTTGAATTCTATTAATTCTACTGTACGGTTCAAGATGGATATTGATAATGATAAAATCCATTTCCTTGATCTTGAGATATACAAGAGTGAGACAGCAGATGGGTTGAGGTTATTTACTACTCTCTATAACAAACCTACTGATAAAAATTACATACTACACTTGAATTGTATCACTAATTATACCCCAGCATCACATAAAGTACAGGAGGTTATCAAACAACATTGGCCGATTGTATCCACGGATACCAGCTTACCATTTGGCGAGATGCCACCACCTCGGCTGGTTAATAAGAGGGCGCAGAACCTTAGAGACTTGTTGGTGCGCACTGATCCAGTACAAAGTTACCAGAAGAGCACCTGGCTACCGCAAAAGAAAAAAGGCTGTTATAGGAGCGGTAATTGTACGACCTGCAATGGCATGTTGTCTGACAATACATTCCATCATCCTCATACCAACAAAAGATTTACCATTCGGCATCGATTGACCTGTACTTCTGATCATGTCATTTATGTGATTATCTGTCCATGTTCCCTTTATTATATGGGGAAAACGATAACCACAATCAGAGAGAGGTTGGCCAACCACAAATCGGCTATAAGGCTGGCCCTTGATAAGGGCAATTCGGATCAACCTGTGGCTCATCATTTCCTACAAGCGGGACATGCCATCTCCACGATGAGGACTATATTAATCGATCACGTCCCTAAATCTATGAGGGGTGGTGATCGATCAAAGGCTTTACTGAGAATGGAATAACGCTGGATACATAGACTGGACACCATTGTCCCGAAGGGTCTTAATGTAATGATTGACTACAGCTGTTTTTATAAGTGACTGTGAGCTTCCCCTCCTCCAATAACTCTGTTTCTACCATCTCCTTGGAAGCACTTTGTGTGTGTGTTTTTTTAATTCTGTATATAGAACACAATGATCTGGTTAATAGTGCTAGTGACTAAGCATTGCTATAGGATC
This sequence comes from Bombina bombina, assembly GCF_027579735.1. Classification (NCBI taxonomy): domain Eukaryota; kingdom Metazoa; phylum Chordata; class Amphibia; order Anura; family Bombinatoridae; genus Bombina; species Bombina bombina. The sequence goes on along the minus strand of NC_069502.1, from coordinate 901,789,307 downwards.
TTATGCTCTAGATATTTATATGGCTATACGTTAGGTGTTATTCTTATACAATATATATTGCACCACACAGTTACTTGTTGTTGACTAGTCACTGGATCTAAGAACTGATCTGAATTATTTGTGTAATATTGTTTAGTTAACTATATGAACCTGGTATGCTTAGGCTCAAAATTCTTTGTTTCGGTCTGTTGTCATGATAACGCCTGTCTAGCTGGGGACGGTGTTCCTGTGTTCAGTGCTCTGATATGCTGTTGCTAAGTGGTCACACTTTGTATATTATGAGCGTACACGCGTTCCCATGACAACGGACGCCATTTTTTATGACGTCATCACACAATGCGGACATGTGGTCTGCTGGTTATGCAAATACCTATCTGGTGCTGTCTGTTGTTATGACTACGGTCTCACTGTGATGACTCAGCGATCAATCAGATCTCTTTGAGCTGTTCTCCATGAATTTGGGCGTCATTTAGCATATCAGGTTTAGGGGATGGGGTATATAAGGTAGCACTTTGGGATGTGTTGTATGCCTGTGATGTGTGTTTTTTACATGTTACCAAGGCCTCCATGTGAGGCCGAAACGTTATGTTTTGTTACATTAAAGGTGATTATTCAAATCTCTTCGTGCTGACTTAAGTGTTGTGGACAACTGAGGATACACACCGGATCCTGATCCCTAGCCCCTTTTTTCTTTTGGATATTTACAGGACGTGCACAGAGTGGTTGCTTTGCTGGTGAGTGCTGATCTCTTTGTACATATATATATATATATATATATGATTTTTTCGTAAATTACATATCTATACATATATATATATATATATGTATCTATTTAAAAGTACTAATAACATTTCTTCTAAGTAAAGAACATTAGAATCTAAAATATTTATTCAAAACACAGTAAAAGTCATTTAACATGATAAAATTGATTAAAAATTACTTTTCATGTTTTAACGTATTTGAAAAGGGCTCAAATGTTTATATATATATATATATATATATATATATATATATAGTAAAGAAAGAGCTATCAATAATAATAAGATGGCGCTCTGCTATAGTAAGTAGGGCTGGGCGATATGGGCAAAAAAAAATCGTGATTTTTTTGTTAAAAAAAACGTAATTGCGATTTAATTGCAATTTTCTTAGAAATGACTATAACACCTTCATTTTGCATTATAAAGTTTATTTAACACTACAGAATCTTAATGTTTCTCAATGTCCAATACAGTCTTGGAGCATAAAAAATACAAACCACACAATAGTTAATATAAAATTTGCTGCCTGTGATGTGATTAAATAGTAGCCACTTGCCAGTTATTAGGTCTTATGACACACAACATTGTCATGTTTTCTTGGACAGTCATTCTAACTGTGGACAGTGGTATTATTAACAAATGAAGCAGTGTAAGCCACATACACACACACACATATAATATATATATATATATATATATAATTTTTTTTTTCTTTTTTAAACATTTTAATTTGACTGAAAATGAGCCCTGCTCCTGTCCAGGAATCCATTACAGGCATATAGCAGTGGGGGGGGGGGGGGGGGGGCTGCTCCTTTCAGAAATGCTATTGCTTGCTGATATAAAATACATTGTAGATGCAGTTAAGTTAACCCAACAGCAGAGGGGACTGCAGTTTTAGCCTTTTTGGGAGCCGTGGGGTTAACTGCATCTGCTATGTATTGAAGCTGTTTCTCAGAGAGCAGGAGATTGTGTGGGAGGTTCCATAATGTTTACATACCCTAAGTTTCAGACTGCAGACGTCCCTAGGGGGAAATATAAGTAAGTGGCTTTCTCTGCTCTTCATTCCTGCATGGGCTCTGATTTTAGATTTCTAGATTGATCGTCTGATTATGAGAACAGAAAGTAAAAGTAAAAGAGCCATTTTACAAATGTGTGCTAAAAGCAACCACTAGATGGAGCTGGTTTGCAAGAAATCACAAATAAATCAATGCATTACAGCCACTTCTAAAGGATTTTTTTATGTGGGAAAAAATCGCGGCTCCTCGCGGTTTTAAAATTGCGGTGATTAATCGTAGTTTTAAATTGCATATGCGACTAATCGTGCAGCCCTAATAGTAAGCATTCTTAGTATGTCTTATTTATAAAACATTTAGTCCTTTTAGAAGGAGAACACTTCTTGGATGGTAATTGGACACAGTTTCTGTTAATTTCTTGTGTGGATTGCTTTTTCGATTAAAATGTAAAAGTATGACTTCCTGCTTACCAGATAAGACCTCAATCCTATGAGGTAAGCTATTAGCTCTGTGTGGGTAAAGATGGTTCTATCTCTGTCCTCCACAGTAGTACTTTCTGTATTCTTTGTCCACATCTTATTGTGGGGAAAAGATCTTTATAATCAATGGTATCCTTGAACTCTCTGTGGATCTTTCATGCAATGGTGAGAATCTTGACCACCTCCGGAGTATGGAGAGTAGTTGGCAATGTTCCCCAGTTTTATGCAAGAAAGAAAGATACACACATAGCGTAATACTGTATAGAATAGTAAAAGAATGTATTATGTACAAGAGGTATTATGCTTACATCAATTGTCCTCAATCCATAATGAGGTAAGATTAAAAGCTTAGACACAATTATGTTGTACTCCAAACTGGAACCTTTAGGATATACTATTGCAGTGCAAAAAAGTGTCTGTGATTTATAACTCACATAGCCATATATGTCATGTCACTTTGCTTTCTTTAGAAAGAATGCAAACATATAAAATATTAATTCCTATTGCATCTTATAAATAGGTTTTGTGAGTTCTGGTGTCAGACTAACACCGTAAATAGGTGAAGAAACAGCCGCTACTGCTCATGGGTACACGCGGTGTTGAGAAGTGATGACGTCACTTGTCAATGAGCAATCCTCGCCATAGCCCTTGGACTACAATGGTCCATCCGAGCAAGGTGCAAAGCTGTGGATGCGGGTACCAACCTCCGATAACAGCGTGAATGAAGAAGAGGCTGCACAACGTATCCAAATAAACAATACTCAGGTTTATTCTGAAGATACAACCTAGACAGACAAGTAAGTAGGTAGTCTGACGCGTTTCACACCCTCTAGTGGCGCTTCATCAGAGACTCAACTACTGTGTAAAACAACCGTCTTCAATAGGACTGCCCTTGCCCTCACAATTTGCCATACATGACATAACACCGTAAATACATGACATAACACCAGTGACATAACACTGTAAATATGCTTCTGATATATGACTGCAGAGCGTATTTTAAAAAGTATTATTAAATACCGTATTGTCAAATGACAGATATTGAAACAAATAATTGGTGGCTACCGGTAGGAAAGCACCCTGTCCGCCCACATTAACGATCCTTACGTGTTTCGAAGTTACCACAAACTTCTCTTTCAACAAATTTCACTATATCCACAGAAAGAAATAGTGACATCCATCCATACAAATACAAAAGTAGGGTGAAATATACAGGGAGTGCAGAATTATTAGGCAAATGAGTATTTTGACCACATCATCCTCTTTATGCATGTTGTCTTACTCCAAGCTGTATAGGCTCGAAAGCCTACTACCAATTAAGCATATTAGGTGATGTGCATCTCTGTAATGAGAAGGGGTGTGGTCTAATGACATCAACACCCTATATCAGGTGTGCATAATTATTAGGCAACTTCCTTTCCTTTGGCAAAATGGGTCAAAAGAAGGACTTGACAGGCTCAGAAAAGTCAAAAATAGTGAGATATCTTGCAGAGGGATGCAGCACTCTTAAAATTGCAAAGCTTCTGAAGCGTGATCATCGAACAATCAAGCGTTTCATTCAAAATAGTCAACAGGGTCGCAAGAAGCGTGTGGAAAAACCAAGGCGCAAAATAACTGCCCATGAACTGAGAAAAGTCAAGCGTGCAGCTGCCAAGATGCCACTTGCCACCAGTTTGACCATATTTTAGAGCTGCAACATCACTGGAGTGCCCAAAAGCACAAGGTGTGCAATACTCAGAGACATGGCCAAGGTAAGAAAGGCTGAAAGACGACCACCACTGAACAAGACACACAAGCTGAAACGTCAAGACTGGGCCAAGAAATATCTCAAGACTGATTTTTCTAAGGTTTTATGGACTGATGAAATGAGAGTGAGTCTTGATGGGCCAGATGGATGGGCCCGTGGCTGGTTTGGTAAAGGGCAGAGAGCTCCAGTCCGACTCAGACGCCAGCAAGGTGGAGGTGGAGTACTGGTTTGGGCTGGTATCATCAAAGATGAGCTTGTGGGGCCTTTTTGGGTTGAGGATGGAGTCAAGCTCAACTCCCAGTCCTACTGCCAGTTTCTGGAAGACACCTTCTTCAAGCAGTGGTACAGGTAGAAGTCTGCATCCTTCAAGAAAAACATGATTTTCATGCAGGACAATGCTCCATCACAAGCGTCCAAGTACTCCACAGCGTGGCTGGCAAGAAAGGGTATAAAAGAAGAAAATCTAATGACATGGCCTCCTTGTTCACCTGATCTGAACCCCATTGAGAACCTGTGGTCCATCATCAAATGTGAGATTTACAAGGAGGGAAAACAGTACATCTCTCTGAACAGTGTCTGGGAGGCTGTGGTTGCTGCTGCACGCAATGTTGATGGTGAACAGATCAAAACACTGACAGAATCCATGGATGGCAGGCTTTTGAGTGTCCTTGCAAAGAAAGGTGGCTATATTGGTCACTGATTTGTTTTTGTTTTGTTTTTGAATGTCAGAAATGTATATTTGTGAATGTTGAGATGTTATATTGGTTTCACTGGTAAAAATAAATAATTGAAATGGGTATATATTTGTTTTTTGTTAAGTTGCCTAATAATTATGCACAGTAATAGTCACCTGCACACACAGATATCCCCCTAAAATAGCTAAAACTAAAAACAAACTAAAAACTACTTCCAAAAATATTCAGCTTTGATATTAATGAGTTTTTTGGGTTCATTGAGAACATGGTTGTTGTTCAATAATAAAATTAATCCTCAAAAATACAACTTGCCTAATAATTCTGCACTCCCTGTATATATATATATATATATATATATGCAAATGTTTATATGTGCATAAATGTATGTATACATATTTCCATATATAAACACATAAATACACATGTATACACACACACACACACACACACACACACATATATATATATATATATATATATATATATATAAATACACACACATATATATATATATATATATATATATATATATATATATATATATATATATAGGCAAAAAGAGTCAGTTGCACTCTCACAAACAGTTCTCCAAGGGCCAGGGTGCTAGAGTAGTTGAAATGTAGCAAAACAGGAAACAGCACTCTCTGGACTTAAGTAAAAAACAAGTAGTTTATTCAGTAAACACTGAATAAACTACTTGTTTTTTACTTAAGTCCAGAGAGTGCTGTTTCCTGTTTTGCTATATATATATATATATATATATATATACGCTGTCTGCATTTATTATTGCAATACCGCCCCCTGCAGATTCGCTACCAGGGGGTGTCAATCAACCCGATCGTATACAATTGTGTTAATCGTTGTCAGCCGCCTCAGAGGTGGCGGACGAGTTAAGACCGCTGCTTCTTAACTCCTGTTTCCGGCGAGCCTGAAGGCTCATGCAGAAACAGATGCATCAAGCTTCATACGGAGCTTGATGAATCTGCCCTTTAGTCTGAACTTTAAATGAGTAGTAGATTTTTTTCTGACAAATTTCAGTTATGTCTATTTCCTCCTGTATCATGTGACAGCCATCAGCCAATCACAAATGCATATACATATATTCTGTGAATTCTTGCACATGCTCAGTAGGAGCTGGTGACTCAAAAAATGTAAATATAAAAATAATGTGCACATTTTGTTAATGGAAGTAAATTGGAAAGTTGTTGTCTAAAATTGCATGCTCTATCTGAATCATGAAAGTTTAATTTTGACTTGAGTGTCCCTTTAAAATGGCCTTTTGTAGGGCATTGCCCTAAAGCAAACAGCTCTTTTGCATAAAAAAAACATTACAACCCCTCAAAAAAAAACGAATTAAAAAAAATTAACTACCCATTGCCCGAAAAGGGCATTTGGATGGGCATTGCCCTTTAAAAGGCATTTAGCTATTTCTCTGCCCAACTAAAATAAAAAAAGCCTAATCGACAAAAAAATCCCATCTAAAAAAATAAAAAAGTCTAAATCTAACCCCCAAATTGGTTCTCACCGATGATAATGGGCGGCGCTCCATCTTTATCCTGGCAGTGCTCCATCTTCATCCATCGCAGGTCCATCTTCTTCCTGGCCGCGGTCCATCTTCTATCTTCATCCCAGTGGTCAGCGGAGATGGCGGCAGCGACATCGGACCTCCTCTTCAGGCCAGCAACATGGAGGCCCACTTCCTGCAGTTTCCAGCTGCACACGGAAGATGAAAGGAAAAAGCTTTCATCCTATTGGTTGATTTGAATTTGAAGAATCAAATCAGTCAATAGGAATGCAACGGTACCTCTATATAAAAGGGGTACCTTGCATTCAATCTTCTATGTGCGACAGGAGACCGCATGAAGATTACCTCCGTGTTGCTGGTCTGAAGAGGAGGACCGACCTCGCTGCCGCCACCGGGATAACGATAGAAGATGGACCGCTGCCGGGAGGAAGATGGTCCCGAGATGGATGAAGATGGAGTGCCGCCCATCATCATCAGGGAGTTACAATTTTGGGGTTAGACTTAGTTTATTTTTATTTTTTGGGGTGGGATTAGGGTTTTTTTTGGGCAGAAAAAGAGCTGAATGCCCTTTTAAGGGCAATGCCCATCCAAATGCCCTTTTCGGGGCAATGGGTAGCTTGGTTTTTTTTTTAGTTAGGTTTTTTTGGGGGCAGGGATTAGGGCTGTGGGGGTTGTAATATGAAGGAGTATTTATTTTTTATGCAAAAGAGCTGTTTGCTTTACAGCAATGCCCTACAAAAGGCCCTTTTAAGGGCTATAGGTAGTTTATTGTAGAATATATATTTTTTTTCGGGGGGTATTAGAATAGGAATATTTTTTTTAATTTTTGGTAATTTTGTTTGTTATTTTTTGTAATGGTAGTTTTTTTAGGGTAAGCTTAAATTTTAATTTAATTCACAGGTAAGTTTATATTTATTTTGAGTTAGCTATAATATTTTTTAATTAATTTATGTGTATTTTAATTGGGGTTACATTAGGTGGTGTTAGATTAGGGGGTTTAGATGTTAATTACTTTGCATGGTGGGGGATGGCGGTTTAGGTGTAAATAGTTTTCTTAGATAGTTTGTGATGTGGGGATGGCGGTTTAGGGGTTAATAGTTTATTTAGATAGTTTGCGATGTTGGGGGATGGCAGTTTAGGGGTTAATAGTTTATTTAGGTTCTTTGCGATGTGAGGGAATGGCAGTTTAGGGGTTAATAGTTTTAATTAGTGTTTGTGTTGTGGTGGATGACCTTTAGGGTTTAATAGTTTATTTATATAGTTTGCATTGTGAAGAGATGGCGGTTTAGGGATTAACAGATTTATTTTGGTGTTTGCGATGTGAGGGGGGTAGCGGTTTGGGGTTATTAGGCTAGGTGCTTATAATAGGGCGTTAGGCTTTTCATTTTTTTTGTCGTTTTTGCAAGTAGAATGTTTTTTTCCCCACTTGCACACGCACTCGAAAACACCGCTAGCAATGTTTGCACTTCTTGGGCTAATGCTAGCAAAAAATATATAATTAGAAAGTTGTTTAAAATTGTATGCTCTATCTGAATAAAAAAATGAAAACATGGGTTTCATGTCCCTTTAAACTATTATCTCTTCTCTTGAATGACTAAATTCCATGGGGCTGATTTACGAAAGTGCGGACGGACATGATCCGCTGTCGGCATTTATCATTGCACAAGCAGTTCTGGTGAACTGCTTGTGTAATGCCGCCCCCTGCAGATTCAATCAACCCCGATCGTATGTGATCGGGCAGATTGCTGTTCGCCGCTTCAGAGGCAGCAGACGAGTTAAGGAACAGTGGAACCTGAAGGTTAGCGTGGAAACACCTGCATTAAGCTCCATTCGGAGCTTGATGAATTGGCCCCCATAACTCAGAATGAAATATTGGATGCAGTAATATTAGTGGTTCAGTTTAAAGTTTATGCAAATGCAGAAATGTATCATTTAAAGGGACACTCAGGTTAAATTAAATTTTCATGATTCAGATACAGCATGTAATTTTAAACAACTTTCCAATTTACTTCCATTAAAAAAAATGTGCACAGTCTTTTATATTTACAATTTTTGAGTCACCAGATCCTACTGAGCATGTGCAAGAATTCACAGACTATACATATATGCATTTGTGATTGGCTGATTGCTATCACATGGTACAAGGGGAGTGGAATATGCATGTTATAAAAAAAATCAACTACTAATTTGAAGTTCAGACTAAGTGCTATTGCATTGTCTTGTTATCTTACATTTGTTGATTATGCAAATCTAATGTGTTGACTGGTCCTTTAAATTTACAAGTTCAAGATATTATTCATGGGCAGAATATCCTTATCTCATGATGAGAAATTAGAGATAAAACAGGTGAGCAAAAGAGCAGATAGTGGTTTAGCAATTAACCACACACTATTACAGAATACGTTCTACATGATCACCATTTTCCAGTCTGTATGGACTTTATTCAAACTTCCCACAAGTCTTGAAAGCTAATCAGTCAGTACAGATCTTTCACTATCTATAAAAAAGTTTAGTTAATTACTCATAGAATAAAACAAGAATGCTAATAATACTCAGGTAAATGAGTCTACTGTGAGTTTTCACCTCTGCGGTGCAGCTATCTGATATGTTTCTTGTGATAAACACACTTCATAAGAAACGGCTGACTACCTCTGACTTCCTCTATTTAAAAGACAACACATCAATCATCCGACAGATATTAACCCTTTTGCTTTTTAACCTGTTTTACTTTGTAAATAGGATTATCCAAATACATTCACATATTCTATATAAGGTAACATTAAAAGTATATAAAATACCGTTATCATTATATCTTAACAAGTATTTAAAGGAAAATGTTATTTTGTAATTCAGACGGAGGATATAATTTAAAAAAAGTTTCCAATTTACTTCTATTAAGAAATGTACTCAGTTTCCATGATATTCTGCATGAAGAGTTACCTAGGTAGGTATCCGGAGCACTACATGGCCGGAAATAGTGCTACCTAATAATGGAAAATAGTGCTGCCATCAAATGGAAAATAGTGCTGCCATCAAATGGAAAATAGTGCTGCCATCAAATGGAAAATAGTGCTGCCATCAAATGGAAAATAGTGCTGCCATCAAATGGAAAATAGTGCTGCCATCAAATGGAAAATAGTGCTGCCATCAAATGGAAAATAGTGCTACCATATAATGGAAAATAGTGCTGCCATCAAATGGAAAATAGTGCTACCATCAAATGGAAAATAGTGCTGCCATCAAATGGAAAATAGTGCTACCATATAATGGAAAATAGTGCTGCCATCAAATGGAAAATAGTGCTGCCATCAAATGGAAATTAGTGCTACCATATAATGGAAAATAGTGCTGCCATCAAATGGAAAATAGTGCTGCCATCAAATGGAAAATAGTGCTACCATATAATGGAAAATAGTGCTGCCATCAAATGGAAAATAGTGCTGCCATCAAATGGAAAATAGTGCTACCATATAATGGAAAATAGTGCTGCCATCAAATGGAAAATAGTGCTACCATATAATGGAAAATAGTGCTGCCATCAAATGGAAAATAGTGCTACCATCAAATGGAAAATAGTTCTACCATATAATGGAAAATAGTGCTGCCATCAAATGGAAAATAGTGCTGCCATCAAATGGAAAATAGTGCTGCCATCAAATGGAAAATAGTGCTGCCATCAAATGGAAAATAGTGCTGCCATCAAATGGAAAATAGTGCTACCATATAATGGAAAATAGTGCTGCCATCAAATGGAAAATAGTGCTGCCATCAAATGGAAAATAGTGCTGCCATCAAATGGAAAATAGTGCTACCATATAATGGAAAATAGTGCTACCATATAATGGAAAATAGTGCTGCCATCAAATGGAAAATAGTGCTACCATCAAATGGAAAATAGTGCTGCCATCAAATGGAAAATAGTGCTGCCATCAAATGGAAAATAGTGATGCCATCAAATGGAAAATAGTGCTGCCATCAAATGGAAAATAGTGCTACCATATAATGGAAAATAGTGCTACCATCAAATGGAAAATAGTGCTACCATATAATGGAAAATAGTGCTGCCATCAAATGGAAAATAGTGCTACCATATAATGGAAAATAGTGCTGCCATCAAATGGAAAATAGTGCTGCCATCAAATGGAAAATAGTGCTACCATATAATGGAAAATAGTGCTGCCATCAAATGGAAAATAGTGCTGCCATCAAATGGAAAATAGTGCTGCCATCAAATGGAAAATAGTGCTACCATCAAATGGAAAATAGTGCTGCCATCAAATGGAAAATAGTGCTACCATCAAATGGAAAATAGTGCTGCCATCAAATGGAAAATAGTGCTGCCATCAAATGGAAAATAGTGCTGCCATCAAATGGAAAATAGTGCTACCATATAATGGAAAATAGTGCTGCCATCAAATGGAAAATAGTGCTGCCATCAAATGGAAAATAGTGCTGCCATCAAATGGAAAATAGTGCTACCATATAATGGAAAATAGTGCTGCCATATAATGGAAAATAGTGCTGCCATCAAATGGAAAATAGTGCTACCATCAAATGGAAAATAGTGCTGCCATCAAATGGAAAATAGTGCTGCCATCAAATGGAAAATAGTGCTGCCATCAAATGGAAAATAGTGCTGCCATCAAATGGAAAATAGTGCTGCCATCAAATGGAAAATAGTGATGCCATCAAATGGAAAATAGTGCTGCCATCAAATGGAAAATAGTGCTGCCATCAAATGGAAAATAGTGCTGCCATCAAATGGAAAATAGTGCTACCATATAATGGAAAATAGTGCTACCATCAAATGGAAAATAGTGCTACCATATAATGGAAAATAGTGCTGCCATCAAATGGAAAATAGTGCTACCATATAATGGAAAATAGTGCTGCCATCAAATGGAAAATAGTGCTGCCATCAAATGGAAAATAGTGCTACCATATAATGGAAAATAGTGCTGCCATCAAATGGAAAATAGTGCTGCCATCAAATGGAAAATAGTGCTGCCATCAAATGGAAAATAGTGCTACCATCAAATGGAAAATATTGCTGCCATCAAATGGAAAATAGTGCTGCCATCAAATGGAAAATAGTGCTGCCATCAAATGGAAAATAGTGCTACCATATAATGGAAAATAGTGCTACCATCAAATGGAAAATAGTGCTACCATCAAATGGAAAATAGTGCTACCATCAAATGGAAAATAGTGCTACCATCAAATGGAAAATAGTGCTGCCATCAAATGGAAAATAGTGCTGCCATCAAATGGAAAATAGTGCTGCCATCAAATGGAAAATAGTGCTACCATCAAATGGAAAATAGTGCTGCCATCAAATGGAAAATAGTGCTGCCATCAAATGGAAAATAGTGCTGCCATCAAATGGAAAATAGTGCTGCCATCAAATGGAAAATAGTGCTACCATCAAATGGAAAATAGTGCTGCCATCAAATGGAAAATAGTGCTGCCATCAAATGGAAAATAGTGCTGCCATCAAATGGAAAATAGTGCTACCATCAAATGGAAAATAGTGCTACCATCAAATGGAAAATAGTGCTGCCATCAAATGGAAAATAGTGCTGCCATCAAATGGAAAATAGTGCTGCCATCAAATGGAAAATAGTGCTACCATCAAATGGAAAATAGTGCTGCCATCAAATGGAAAATAGTGCTACCATCAAATGGAAAATAGTGCTACCATCAAATGGAAAATAGTGCTGCCATCAAATGGAAAATATTGCTGCCATCAAATGGAAAATAGTGCTGCCATCAAATGGAAAATAGTGCTACCATCAAATGGAAAATAGTGCTGCCATCAAATGGAAAATAGTGCTGCCATCAAATGGAAAATAGTGCTGCCATCAAATGGAAAATAGTGCTGCCATCAAATGGAAAATAGTGCTACCATATAATGGAAAATAGTGCTGCCATCAAATGGAAAATAGTGCTACCATATAATGGAAAATAGTCCTGCCATCAAATGGGTAGCATTCTTGTAAAACTGCTGCCATATAGTGCTTCAGAAATGTGCCGACTCCAAAGCATACAAGCTAACTGCACTCAAACTACAAATGTATTATGGCCGGCTTAGCAAATCTATTACAAGTAGAAAGTAAAACGATAGGGGGGGCGGGAGTGAAAGTCTGATATGCACTAACTTTAGGACTTCGGAGAACGTGACTGCGCTAACTTCTTCTCCCCTTAGACTTATATGAACAGTATGTATGATTTTTTGGGGGGAAAATATATATATATATATATATATATATATATATATATATATACCTATATCTACTTGAATATATATGTATATAGTATATATATATATATACATATATATATATATATATATATATATATATATATATATAAAGGACTTTTTTTCTAAGTGAAGAACATTTGAAAAGTATTTCTATTTAAAAGACATTAAAAATGAATAAACTGATATTGCATGTTTCAATGTATTTTATTGTGGAGGGCTCAAAAGTATCTATATATGTGTACATATGTGTATATACTATTTATGTGTATTTATGTATGTATGTGTGCACAAATATGCATGTGCATACATATATATATATATATATATATATATATATGTGTATATATATATGTATATATAAACACACACACATATATATATATATATATATATATACACATTGAAGCCCTTTCTATTCAAACAATATATGTTTTTATAAAAAAATTGCTTATATGTGTGATACTTTATTTTAATGTGTTTGTGAAGTGTTTTGTGCAACTTTTTTTTGCTCTTACAGGTCTGAAGTCGTGCTAAATATTCTAGTGCTGTTTTGGTTTTGGCTCAAGCACCATTTGTATTTTAAAAATATATTCAAAGTTACGTTTTACCAAAGAGCACTTTCCAAGTGATTGATATAATTATATTGTAACAAGTTTGTGCCAGTTTTTTTCTTACTTTTTGTATAATTAGGAGGAGGTGTAAACCTTGGGACATAAAGGAATAGATTACAAGTGAAGCGCGAGATATTGCTTGCAAGTGATATTAGCGTTCCACTTTGTAATACCAGCACATGATAATGTGCGCCTGTATTACAAGTAAATTGCTAGGAAGCATTACGCTCATGAGCGCTTCCATAGGCTCCTATGGGAACCACGTTCTAATGCAATCAGAGGGGTTAGCAGTGCAGCATTTTTAAATATATATGTATATAAATTTATACATATATATTTATGTCTATATGTGTGTATACAAATATTAACACATAAATATATATGTATATAATCATATACATATATATTTACATTGCGGTCTATGGGAACACAAAGTTCCCATAGACTGCCATGTAAAGGCACTTTTCAGTGCTTTTTTTCCCCCTAACATCCCACTCCCACCAACTTTAAAGCCCCAAAAACTTAAAAGTCTAGTGCAGTTGTTTTTCATTTTAAAAAAATGCTAATTTTTTTTAAAAAATTAAAACTTCAATGCCCTCTATTTTGAGGGCATTTGTGGCACTTAAAGAAAAATAACCGGAGATCTAATCTTTTGTCAATTTTCAGAGCGATAATTGCTACCATAAGCTTGTGGTATCAATAACCAGCCCCTTATAATGGCTGGTTAATTATCGCTCCTGCAAATGGGCAAATTTGCCCTTTTGCAGGAGCGCAATAATTTAGCTCTCCACTTGTAATCTAACCCAAAGTATTTCTGAAAATGCTAAGCACAGGTTTAAAATGCAGTAAATTTGATCATGTAAGTTGACCATCAGAACTGACAGCATTGCTCATATATACAGTATCCCACAAAGGTGAGTACACCCCTCACATTTTTGTAAATAGTTTATTATATCTTTTCATGTGACAACACTGAAGAAATGACACTTTGCTACAATGTAAATTAGTGAGTGTACACCCTGTATAACTGTAAATTTGCTGTCCCCTCAAAATAACTCAACACACAGCCATTAATTAATGTCTAAACTGTTGGTAACAAAAGTGAGTACACCTCTAAGTAGAAATGTCCAAATTGGGCCCAAAGTGTCAATATTTTGTGTGGCCACCATTACTTTCCAGCACTGCCTTAACCCTCTTGGGCATGGAGTTCACCAGAGCTTCACAGGTTGCCACTGGAGTCCTCTTCCACTCCTCCATGACAACATCATGGTGGTGGATGTTAGAGACCTTGCGCTCCCCCACCTTCCATTTGAGGATGCCCCACATATGCTCAATAGTGTTTATGTCTGGAGACATGCTTGGCCAGTCCATCACCTTTACCCTCAGCTTCTTTAGCAAGGCAGTGGTTGTCTTGAAGGTGTGTTTGGGGTCATTGTCATGTTGAAATACTGCCCTGCAGCCCATTCTCCGAAGGGAAGGGATCATGCTCTGCTTCAGTATATCACAGTACATGTTGGCATTCATGGTTCCCTCAATGAACTGTAGCTTCCCAGTGCCGGCAGCACTCATGCAGGCCCAGACCATGACACTCCCACCACCATGCTTGACTGTAGGCAAGACACACTTGTCTTTGTACTCCTCACCTGGTTGCCGCCACACACGCTTGATACCATCTGAACCAAATAAGTTTATCTTGGTCTCATCGGACCACAGGCTATAGTTCCAGTAATCCATGTCCTTAGTCTGCTTGTCTTCAGCAAATTGTTTGCAGGCTTTCTTGTGCATCATCTTTAGCCGAGGCTTCCTTCTGGGACAAAAGCCAATTTGATGCAGTGTGCGGCGTATGGTCTGAACACTGACAGGCTGACCCCCCCACCCCTTCAACCTCTACAGCAATGCTGGCAGCACTCATACGTCTATTTCCCAAAGACAACCTCTGGATATGACGCTGAGCATGTGCTCTCAACTCCTTTGGTCGAACATGGTGAGGCCTGATCTTATTGGAACCTGTCCTATGAAACCGCTGTATGGTCTTGCCCACCGTGCTGCAGCTAAGTTTCAGGGTCTTGTCAATCTTCTTATAGCCTAGGCCATCTTTATGTAGAGCAACAATTCTTTTTTTTCAGATCCTCAGAGAGTTCTTTGCCATGAGGTGCCATGTTGAACTTCCAGTGACCAGTATGAGAGAGTGTGAGAGCGATAACACCAAATTTAACACACCTGCTCCCCATTCACACCTGAGGCCTTGTAACGAGTCACATGACACCGGGGAGGGAAAATGCATAATTGGGCCCAATTTGGACATTTCCACTTAGGGGTGTACTTACTTTTGTTGCCAACGGTTTAGACATTAATGACTGTGTGTTGAGTTATTTTGAGGGGACAGCAAATTTACACTGTTATAAAGGCTGTACACTCACTACTTTACATTGTAGCAAAGTGTCATTTATTCAGTGTTGTCACATGAAAAGATATAATAAAATATTTACAAAAATGTGAGGAGTGTACTCACTTTTGTGGTATACTGTATACACATGTGTACGCACATATATATATATATGCTTTGCAGCCCTTTCCACTCAAATTCCTTTAAACATGAAAAATCATTTTTATTAAATTTTAATATTTAATAATGTGTTTGTGTATTCCCTGTAAATATTTTACATTTCCAAGTTCTTCACATAGAGGAAAATGTTTAATTTACAATCTTTTATTGAGGTTTTTAGAAAACAATAGAAAAAAAAAAGAACATTACATAGAGCATTTCTCGCAATTACTTTTCAGAACAAAATTGTGCCATCATTATCAAATAAATAGATTGAGAAATAGGCAGTCAAAAATAAATCCTCTATTTTAGGTTTAAAAAGTCCTCCCATGTGAAGCAAAGGTCACTCACTCTTGGACCTGTGCAAAAGCATAATATTTGCTGGAGGGTAATTAGTAATTATTGTGGCAACTCTTGGGCCATAAAATATGACACTCATTCTATAGAGGGAGATTCTTGTACTTAAAGGGACATTAAACCCAAGATTTTTCTTTCATGATTCAGATAGAGAATACAATTTTAAACAACACTCCAATTTATTTATATGATCTAATTTGCTTAATTGTTTAGATATCCTTTGTTGAAGAAATAGAGCCAATCACACGTGGCATCTATGTGCAGCCACCAATCAGCAGCTACTAAGCCTATCTAGATATGCTTTTTTTAGCAAAAGATATCAAGAGTATAAAGCAAATTAGATAATAGAAGTAAATTAGAAAATTGCTGAAAATTGCATACTCATACACATAGAATTTAAGTATGTCTATACAAAATAGTGGGGAAAGGAACAAAACTATGTAACGTAAAAGTAACTATGTAAAAAATGTTAATATAGTTTTCAAATGGTGCAGAGTCAGACCCTTAAAGTACAATAAACAGTTAATTCAAAAAGGGAGAATATGTAAGAAATATGTATAACCCTATAAAAAGACAGGGATTTCAGCACTCAAAAAGTATAAATACTCACAAAATCGATTCAAATTAATTTATTGTGTGCATATATACATTTGAACCACACTAGCAGCTCACCCAAGGATGTCATAATGGATGTTCCATAATTCACATGAATATTATTTAATACAAATTATTGGGAGGGAATCAAAATACCGAAAATCAAAATCCCTAATACCATAAGACAGAATGTTGAAATCCAGAAAGATCATAATCCTGAATGTCTAAAATCCCGAAAATCAAAATGCAGAAAGAACAAATTCTCTAAATTAAAAAATCCTGAAAATCAAAACCCCAAAAAGGCAAAATCCCTTAAAGGGACATTAAACCCAATATTTTTCTTTCATGATTTAGAAAGAGCATGCCATTTTAAACAACTTTCCAATTTACTTCTATTGTCTAATTTGCTTCATTCTCTTGCTATACTTTGCTGAAAAGCATATCTAGATAGGCTCAGTAGCTACTGATTGGTTGCTGCACATAGATGCCTCGCCTGATTGGCTCACCCATGTGCAATGCTATTTCTTCAACAAAAGATATATAAAGAAAGAAGCAAATTATATAATAGAAGTAAATTGGAATGTTGTTTAAAATTGTATTCTCTATCTAAATCATGAAAGAAAATTTTGGGGTTTAGTGTCCCTTTAACTTAAAAAACCTTCAGATATGATGTGCTGTGATGTCCCCATCTTCACTATCATTTTGTCTCTGCCTGGGGGTTTCAAGGGGGGCTGCATATACATATATATATAAAACAAGTGAGTGAAGGTACAGCACAGTGTAGCCAAATCAAGTCCAACTATATATAGTGCATGGGAGAAAAGGGTCCTGCAGTCCCCCAAATACAGACAGAGTAATGGAATACTCCCAGCACTGTTTCTTTTAGGAAAACATCCTTTATTGAAGTATCAAAGATTAAAACAACAGCTACGTTTCGGGCCTACATAGCATGAATATAGGCCCGAAACGTAGTTGTTGGTTTAATCTTTGTTACTTCAATAAAGGATGTTTTCCTAAAAGAAACAGTGCTGGGTGTATTCCATTACTCTCTCTCTCTCTCTCTCTCTCTCTCTCTCTCTCTCTCTCTCTATATATATATATATATATATATATATATATATATATACACAGTATATATATATATATACAGTAAACCGATTGTCATTGGCTCAGCCCTATGTTAAGTCAGTAACCAGTAGTGCATTGCTGTTTATTCAACAAAGCATACCAAGAGAATGATGAAAAATTGATATTAGGAGTAAATTAGAAAGTTGCTTAAAATTGCTTGCTCTATCTGAATCAGGAAAAAAAAATTGACTTTCATATCCCTTTAATGCTTACGTAAAGGGATACTAAACCCATTTTTTTTCTTTCACGATTCAGATAGAGCAGTGTTTTTCAACCAGTGTGCCGTGAGAGATCCTCAGGTGTGCCGCGGCAGACTGACAACAGTGCGGGGGTGTCCCTCTTTCAAATTTTGAAATATTGGGAGGTATGTGACAGGCTCATCAGGCATCATTTACAACCATGACATTGACATTCATTCACAGACAATCATTATGATTGTTTGTGAATGAATGTAAATATGTCACGTATAGTTTGTAGGAGGCATGGCATGACAGCACAGTGTGTGTGTGTGTGTGTATATATATATATATATATATATATACTGTATATACACTGTATATATATCCTGTATTAGGCTACAATGTGTGATTTTGTAAAATTTTGGGATGGTGGTGTGCCACTGGATTTTTTAATGTAAAAAAGTGTGCCACGGCAAAAAAAAGATTGCAAATCACTGAGATAGAGCATGCAATTTTAAGCAACTTTCTTATTTACTCCTAATATTAATTTTTCTTCGTTCTCTTACTATCTTTCGGCTAGATTACGAGTTTTGCGTTATGAGAGGTGCGGTGCTAACTTCCACGTTATTGTTACCGCTCACTTCCCTACAGCGCTGGTATACTAGGTTTATAAAAACCCGGCGTTATCAGGCAAGAAGTGAGTGTAGAGCAAAATTGTGCTCCATACCACACTCCAATACCAGCGCTGCTGAAAGCTGCGGTGAGTTTGTTTTACGTGCTCGTGCACAATTTCCCCATAGACATCAATGGGGAGAGCCGGCTGAGAAAAAGTCTAACACCTGCAAAAAAGCAGTGTAAAGCTCAGTAATGCAGCCCTATGGGGAAACACAATTTATGTTTACACCTAACACCCTAACATGAACCCTGAGTCTAAACACCCCTAATCTTACACTTATTAACCCCTAATCTGCCGCTCCAGACATCGCCACCACTATAATAAACATATTAACCCCTAAACTGGTGCACTCCCGCATCACAAACACTAGTTAAATATTATTAACCGCTAATCTGCCGCCCCTAACATTGCAGCCACCTACCTACATTTATTAACCCCTAATCAGCTGCCCCCAACGTCGCCGCCACTATACTAAATTTATTAACCCCTAAACCTAAGTCTAACCCTAACCCTAACACCCCCTAACTTAAATATAATTAAAATAAATCTAAATAAAACCTACTATCATTAACTAAATAATTCCTATTTAAAACTAAATAATTACCTGTAAAATAAACCCTACGCTAGCTACAATATAACTAATAGTTACATTGTAGCTAGCTTAGGGTTTATTTTTATTTTACAGGCAAGTTTGTATTTATTTTAACTAGGTAGACTAGTTAGTAAATAGTTATTAACTATTTACTATCTACCTAGCTAAAATAAATACAAATTTACCTGTAAAATAAAACCTAACCTGAGTTACACTAACATCTAACCTTACACTACAATTAAATAAATTACATTTATTAAATACAATGACCTAAATTACAAACCCCCCCCACTAAATTACACAAAATAAAAAAAGAAAATAGCAGATATTTAAACTAATTACACCTAATAGCTCTATCAAAATAAAAAAGCCCCCCCAAAATAAAAAAAAACCCTAGCCTAAACTACCAATAGCCCTTAAAAGGGCCTTTTGTGGGGCATTGCCCCAAGAAAATCAGCTCTTTTACCAGTAAAAAAAATACAAAGAACCCCCCAACAGTAAAACCCACCACCCACACAACCAACCCCCCAAATAAAATCCTAACTAAAAAAACCTAAGCTCCCCATTGCCCTGAAAAGGGCGTTTGGATGGGCATTGCCCTTAAAAGGGCATTTAGCTCTTTTTCAAGTGCCCAAACCCTAATCTAAAAATAAAACTCACCAAATAAACCCTTAAAAAAACCTAACACTAACCCCCGAAGATTCACTTACAGTTTTGAAGACTGGACATCCATCCACAACGAAGCTGGGAGAAGTCTTCATCCACGCGGCAAGAAGTCCTCAACGAAGCCGGGAGAAGTCTTCATCCAAGCCGGCAGAAGTGGTCCTCCAGACGGCCAGAAGTCTTCATCCAGAAGGCATCTTCTATCTTCATCCATCCGGCGCGGAGCATCCTCTTCATTCGAAGTCTTCTTCCAGAATGAAGATTCCTTTAAGTGACGTCATCCAAGATGGCGTCCCTTGAATTCCAATTGGCTGATAGAATTCTATCGGCCAATCGGAATTAAAGGTAGAAAAAATCCTATTGGCTGATGCAATCAGCCAATAGGATTGAGCTTCAATCCTATTGGCTGATCCAATCAGCCAATAGGATTGAGCTCACATTCTATTGGCTGTTCCAATCAGCCAATAGAATGCGAGCTCAATCATATTGGCTGATTGGATCAGCCAATAGGATTTTTTCACCTTTAATTTTGATTGGCTGCTAGAATTCTATCAGCCAATTGGAATTCAAGGGACGCCATCTTGGATGACGTCACTTAAAGGAATCTTCATTCTAGAAGAAGACTTCGATTGAATAGGATGCTCCTCGTTGAATGTCTTGAAGATGGACCCGCTCCGCATGGATGAAGATAGAAGATGCCGTCTGGATGAAGACTTCTGCCCGTCTGGAGGACCACTTCTGCTGGCTTGGATGAAGACTTCTCCCAGCTTCGTTGAGGACTTCTTGCCGCTTGGATGAAGACTTCTCCCGGCTTCGTTGAGGATGGATGTCCATTCTTCAAAACTGTAAGTGGATCTTCGGGGGTTAGTGTTAGGTTTTTTAAGGGTTTCTTGGGTGGGTTTTATTTTTAGATTAGGGTTTGGGCACTTGAAAAAGAGCTAAATGCCCTATTAAGGACAATGCCCATCCAAATGCCCTTTTCAGGGCAATGGGGAGCTTAGGTTTTTTTTTAGTTAGGATTTTATTTGGGGGGTAATTTGTGTGGGTGGTGGGGTTTACTGTTGGGGGGTTGTTTGTATTTTTTTTTACAGGTAAAAGAGCTGATTTCTTTGGGGCAATGCCCCGCAAAAGGCCCTTTTACGGTCTTTTGGTAGTTAAGTTTAGGCTAGGGTTTATTTTTAATTTTGGGGGGGCTTTTTTTTTATAGGGCTATTAGATTAGGTGTAATTAGTTTAAATATCTGATAATTTAGTTTTTTATTTTGTGTAATTTAGTATGTTTTTTTTTTTGTAATTTAGGTAATTGTATTTAATAAATGTAATTTATTTAATTGTAGTGGAAGGTTAGATGTTAGTGTAACTCAGGTTAGGTTTTATTTTACAGGTAAATTTGTATTTATTTTAGCTAGGTAGTTAGTAAATAGTTAATAACTATTTGATAACTAGTCTACCTAGTTAAAATAAATACAAACTTGCCTGTAAAATAAAAATAAACCCTAAGCTAGCTACAATGTAACTATTAGTTATATTGTAGCTAGCTTAGGGTTTATTTTACAGGTAAGTATTTAGTTTTAAATAGGAATTATTTAGGTAATGATAGTAGGTTTTATTTAGATTTATTTTAATTATATTTAAGTTAGGGGGTGTTAGGGTTAGACTTAGGTTTAGGGGTTGATACATTTAGTATAGTGGCAGCGACGTTGGTGGCGGCAGATTAGGGGTTAATAAATGTAGGTAGGTGGCGGCGATGTTAGGGGCGGCAGATTAGGGGTTAATAATATTTAACTCGTGTTTGCGATGCAGGAGTGCGGCGGTTTAGGGGTTGATATGTTTATTATAGTGGCGGCGATGTCAGGAGCGGCAGATTAGGGTTTAATAATTTTATTTTAGAGTTTGCGATGTGGGAGGTCCTCGGTTTAGGGCTTAATAGGTAGTTTATGGGTGTTAGTGTACTTTTTAACACTTTAGTTATGAGTTTTATGCTACAGCTTTGTAGCGTAAAACTCATAACTACTGACTTTAGATTGCATTACGATTCTTGCGGTATAGGCTGTACCGCTCACTTTTTGGCCTCCAAGAAAAATCTTGTAATATTGGTGCTATGGAAGTCCCATTGAAAAAAGACTTTAAGCAAATTGCATAAGTTAATTTGCGTTACGGCCAAAAAAGTGTGCAGTACAGCTTTTTTGACAAGACTCGTAATAGCCGCGGTAGTGAAAAAGCAGCGTTATAACCCATGACGCTGCTTTTTCACTCATAACGCAAAACTCGTAATCTAGCCATTTATTTGAAAAAGCAGTAATGTAAGGTTTGAAGCTGGCCCATTTTTGGTTCAGCACCTGGGTAGTGCTTGTTGATTGGTTTGCTACATTTAGCCACTAATCAGCAAGCGCTACCCAGGTATTGAACCAAAAATGGGCTGGCTCTTAAGCTTACAGTCCTGCTTTTTCAAATTTAGATAGCAAGAGAACAACGAAAAATTGGTAATAGGAGTAAGTTAGAAAGTTGCTTAAATGTGCATGCTCTGTCTGAATCATGAAAGAAAAAAATTGGGTTTAGTGTCCCTTTAACGCTGCTAGCATTTTGTATGTTTCATTCCCTGTATTGATATTCACATTATATGATTACTCATGCTGTCAGTAATTAATGTGTTTCCCGAGCACTTTTTATACATTTCGCCAGCATTTAATGTGTCCTATATTTGACTTATTGTTTTAACATATTTTATATACACTTATTGCTTGTATCGATACCTTGACATTTTTTAATCATTTTGGAATTGTTAAAATTTTGCTCAAACAAGAGATCCTGCAATAATAATATATGGTGTCAAGTGATATGTGATTATGTGTAGTGTGATAGGAGCGCCTAAAGGTGGATTCCTGCTGCTAAAAAAGTTCTTCCCTCAAAGAGAACTAAATGGTGGATAAGAAGAAAAAATGGGGTTTATTTAGCAGCGCTAAAAAAAGCTAGGAAATGATGATACCAATCTAATTTATGTTTTATACAATCTAGTTTATTTAAAAATTCTTATAACACATAAAAACAACAGCAAATGCTTTTCCTAATTAATAAAGGGACGTCTCCCTTATGCAACACTTATAAAAACAGACTAGAACCATATAATCCTAGAATTCCAGGTATAAAGGAATTAATTCTATAGATAACATATGGCAAGCAACAAATTTCTAAGATAAATGGTGAATTGAATATTTAAAAGGCACAAATGTATCAGTCCTAACAGCTTTACAGTTCTTCAGTAACAAATACAGTTATAAAGTTACACAGTTACTTTCCTCGGACATATAATTGGCTCAGGTGTGCTGGATAGTTAAAAAGGCAAAAAACAGCCAATATTCTGATTTAGGTGCCAAAGCAATCGTGGTTAATGGAAATGGTTAATTTAACAGATGAATACCTTGATGTCTTTAAAGTTCAGTTTGCGTGTTTTAAAAAACGTAGTGCAAATTAGTGTAGAGGTACCTTAATCTGTCCTGGTTGCAACCGCTGATATTCTTCACTGTGAGGGATTCACAGACTGTTTGTTCCTGGTGCTTCTGATAAGTCACCTGACCTTCTCTTTGATTCAGAGGTCAGGGGTGATGATCCGTTCTGGTGATGTAGTTATCCTTTTTTTTGTTTTCCTTTCTTCTTATAGCCCAAATATTGTTTTCATCTGGGTTCCCTCAGACTTCTTAAGGTTTGAAGAAATCTTTGGTCAGTGTTTAGCAGTAACACCGTATTCCCTGAAGTTACCAAAGGTAGATTTTAA
Organism: Bombina bombina; assembly: GCF_027579735.1. NCBI lineage: Eukaryota > Metazoa > Chordata > Amphibia > Anura > Bombinatoridae > Bombina > Bombina bombina. The sequence continues at coordinate 901,765,712 of NC_069502.1, read as the reverse complement.
CTTGCAGGGTCAGGAGAAAAGTTTAAAGTTGCAGGGTCACACAGCTTTGTGACAGTAGTAAATGAAGTTTAGTAGAGTGTAGCAGGTCCCATTCAACGCGTTTCACCCTTCTGGGCTTTATCAAGAATTCTTGATAAAGCCCAGAAGGGTGAAACGCGTTGAATGGGACCTGCTACACTCTACTAAACTTCATTTACTACTGTCACAAAGCTGTGTGACCCTGCAACTTTAAACTTTTCTCCTGACCCTGCAAGTTAAAATCTACCTTTGGTAACTTCAGGGAATACGGTGTTACTGCTAAACACTGACCAAAGATTTCTTCAAACCTTAAGAAGTCTGAGGGAACCCAGATGAAAACAATATTTGGGCTATAAGAAGAAAGGAAAACAAAAAAAAGGATAACTGCATCACCAGAACGGATCATCACCCCTGACCTCTGAATCAAAGAGAAGGTCAGGTGACTTATCAGAAGCACCAGGAACAAACAGTCTGTGAATCCCTCACAGTGAAGAATATCAGCGGTTGCAACCAGGACAGATTAAGGTACCTCTACACTAATTTGCACTACGTTTTTTAAAACACGCAAACTGAACTTTAAAGACATCAAGGTATTCATCTGTTAAATTAACCATTTCCATTAACCACGATTGCTTTGGCACCTAAATCAGAATATTGGCTGTTTTTTGCCTTTTTAACTATCCAGCACACCTGAGCCAATTATATGTCCAAGGAAAGTAACTGTGTAACTTTATAACTGTATTTGTTACTGAAGAACTGTAAAGCTGTTAGGACTGATACATTTGTGCCTTTTAAATATTCAATTCACCATTTATCTTAGAAATTTGTTGCTTGCCATATGTTATCTATAGAATTAATTCCTTTATACCTGGAATTCTAGGATTATATGGTTCTAGTCTGTTTTTATAAGTGTTGTATAAGGGAGACGTCCCTTTATTAATTAGGAAAAGCATTTGCTGTTGTTTTTATGTGTTATAAGAATTTTTAAATAAACTAGATTGTATAAAACATAAATTAGATTGGTATCATCATTTCCTAGCTTTTTTTTAGCGCTGCTAAATAAACCCCATTTTTTCTTCAAGTGATATGTGAGCCACACATTGTTTGATCTCACTGACAGACAGATATTTTTATTGCTTGTTTCTTTTATAGACTCATTCACTGATTGCTAGTCATTTTAATTTGGAAATAAATATTTTGTATATATGATTTTATAACGCCATTTGCGGGCGTGCAATAAATAAGTGATCCACTTGTAATCTTGCTGTTAGTGTGTAATATCTCTTTAAGAATCATGTATCTAGAATATTTTTCAATACACTTCAATGTCAAGTCACAATGTTCAAGTAAATGAACAACACCCTTTAAAGATGAATGGATATGTGTGCGATTATATACATACTTTGTGAACAATGGAGGTGTTTGGTTTTACCAGTTGATAAAAGTTAAACAAGCACGCATCTGATATAACATTTAACAAGGGTTGTTATCATTATTACATGACATTTTATTAGTTTGTGTAGGCAGTTTTCATAGCTCTGTAAACTCAGGGAGTTTGGCAATTTTATTACTCAATTGTACCTTGATCTTCTTCTAAGTGATAGACAAATTGATAAAGTGAAGACATTAATGCTTTATTGGCCCAAGCTATTTATAACTTATTCAGAAAGGAAAAACCAATTTGAATAAAATAAAAGTCTGGTAGCATTTGCTTATACATAAATACATTTATACATATGTACGCTTTTTGTGGTTAGTTACAAATTTGAATCTTGTGATATAATCTATATGCAGTCTTTACACAACCAAATCAGGGAAAGTTAGTTCATTACAGATAAGTCAGTACTTCTTAAAGAAAGAGTTGAGCTTTTATAATAACCTCTAACTGCATATCTGATCTTAATGTCAAATATAAAAATATTATTACAAAGAAAATGTGCTGAGCCACAGGAAACATTATCTTTTATTACATTGTATAGTAAATATATAACTTTGGGGATATTGTTATAGCAAACTCTTGTATAAAAACAGTTGGAATCATATTTTTAAAGGGATATGAAACCCAAATGTTTTCTTCCATGATTCAGATATAGAGCATGCAATGTTAAGCAATTTTCTAATTTACTCCTAGGGGCCAATTTGGAGCTTAATGCCCCTGTTTCCGCTCTGCTTTATAACTTGTCCGCCTGCTCTGAGGCCGTGGACAGAAATCAACCCGATCGAATACGATTGGGTTGATTGACACCCCCTGCTAGAGGCCGATTGGCCGCGTTTCTGCAGGGGGCGGCATTGCACCAGCAGTTCAGAAGAACTGCTGGTGCAATGATAAATGCCGACAGCGTATACTTCGTATCATGTCCGCTCACACTATGATAAATCTACCCGTGTCTCAATTTTCTTCTGTTACAAACTGCTATTTGTAACTGGCCCTTTAAATGGAAAATTGCCCTGCTTCCCTGGATTGTGGAGAAGCCTATTTGCCAGCCTCCTTCCTCATGACTATGGCCCCTGGAAGATTGTGCCCCTGAAAACGTATTAACTTTTATTGGGTGTGTATGGCCCTTTAAGAACCGTCTGGGGACATATTGTGACTTTGGTGAACAATGCCCCTTTAAGACTATGTCCCCAGACCTGTAAAATAACTTGTCCCTGGCTTTCTCCTACTTGGTTCAGTAAATAGGGCTTAATGAACCAAGTACCACACAGGCAGAGTGTTCCACAGAAAGGGAGCACTGTTACAAAAGCATTAGTTTTCATTGTGTGCCATTAAGTGCTATGTGACAGACCCTTCGGTCAGAACTAAAGAGTTAACTTTGTTCAGCTTCAAGAAGCTAGTTTCTAAATACAAGTTTGCTGGCATCAGCTCTAATTAAGTTTAGTGATAAACATTCCCATTGTCTAATCAACTCCAGAGTCAGACTGCTGTTGATAAGATGGACTGCATTGTTTTCTTGTGTGTAAATTGTTATCTGCTGAAGTAATGTAATTCTACTATGGCCTGTCAAAGGGCGTTGTCTCTCTATCTAAATGTATCAAATGTGTGATTGGGGATTTTATGCCTCCCCCTGAGAGTGTCCTTTTTTGCATGTAACCTCAATAAAAAGCAGGCTGTGTCTTCCGGCACATCAGACCTTTTCTGACCCTCTAACTTGCAGCCTTGACTCATGTTTGTAGGGGACAGCTATAATCACTACAGGGATTGCTATGCTCTTTATACTCCCTTAGCTACTGAGCTCTTGTAAGAGCTCTTGTTCCTGATCCTGCTTCACACTACAGAAGGAAGAGGTTCACCTACTGGAGCCTGGTCGTAGGTCCAGGGCGCAGAGCAGACGGCGAGATACCAGCCCAGCAGCGGTGGTTCGTAGAGTCTGCATTACTTTTATGGTGGCTACGCAGTAGTCTATGGTGTCTACGGTGCTGATGATCCTTTGGTGAGCGCTAGGAGCATCCTTTTCTACGGTCCAACTTCCAGCCAGCCTGGAGGCAACCGTAACATCTTCATTCTCTAGGTTTCTTTTACTGAAAAGCAGGGATTTATGCTTAGAACTTGGTTCATTTCTGGAACTATATGGCAGCAATTTAGCAAGAATGCTTTCCATTTACAAGAGCCCTAGATGGCAGCACGGGTGATTAGTTTGCGCTTTACAAGTACCCATTAGATAGATAGATAGATTTCCTATCATGTAGTGCTCCAGATGCCTAACTAGGTATCTCTTCAACACAAAATATCATGGGGAAAAAAGCAAATTTGATAATAGAAGTAAATTGAAATCTTTTTTTAAAATGGTATGCTCTGTCTGAATAACAAAAGAAAAAAAATTGTGTTTCATATCCCTTTAACTCCCAATCACGTCAACGCAATTGCCAAGAAAAACCCCATTACTGAAGATGAGAATACTTAACATTACAATCCTGAAAATTTGAGTATGAATATCTTAATAACACAATTGCTAAATGTAATTTCTTGATGTTGCGTTCATGATTTCGATTTTCTGGCATTTCCTATAGTTGCAGTCATATTATGACTGTGTCACCCAGAGTACCGGGGGGAATGAGAGCTCCTAGTATGCCGCCGCCTAGAGTCCTACTGGTCCAAATCCATGCTGAGAGGTCATAAACACAGCAAAACTAATATGGTTCGTTTCAGCAGGCAATGAAGCATCACAAAATATCAATGACAAATATGGATGCTGCAAATTCAAGAAGATAACCGGTTTGATTCCTTAGGTCCTTTCTGCAGCCTCAGATAATATGACCGATGATGGCCACCACCCAGACCCCCCCGCCCCAATAAATTAATTTTGTTGTTGTATATACTAAATAATGAAAGTTTCATTTTAATTTCCATGTCCCTTTATTGTAAAGTGCTTTTTTATTGAAAATTTTTGCATTATACATACATAAAACAGAAAAAAAAGTACTTTGATCATTACATTCTCATCGCAATTGGAATATATATATTTAAGACATATCAATAATCCATCCACCCGCATTCAAACCCTCCCCTCTGTAATTCCATAGCATATCTTTTTTTTTCGCTTAACCCCACTTGCACCTCTAGATAAGCGGGCTGCATAGTGGTGGGATGAGTAGTAATCACTTCAATCATATTAAGGTTGATAAACAAAACAATAACTATAACTATATAAACCAAATTTTCCTCCTATGTTCATATGAAACAGTGTCTCTCTCTGAGAGTAGTACCGTACCTGAGAAATAGAGACACCTCTTCCCGCGGTGCACCCCTGCCATCTCCGCATCTGTTTATGTGAGTTTCAGACCTCGGATGCTTGTGCTTGTCTACTATCCAGTAGAACCATACCTTTTGTAGTGTCTCTCTATTATTTAGGATTCCTGCTGATTCCTCATACATGGTGTAGGTGAACTGAATTTTATTGTATATCTCCGTCCATGTGGGTGTACCTATTTTCCAGTATCTCGCTATACATATCCTTGTGACCGTGCACAAAATTCTAATGAAAGAGTTCAAGTGTCTGTGATAGATTTCTATGGGTTCATGTAGTAGCGCCTGTTGTATGGTGAGAGTAACCTCTTCATCTATCAGCTGGCCTATAAACAAAGATAGATTTCTCCATATTTCCTGTACAGCTACACAATCCCCCACATGTGTTTGTATGTGCCCCTCCGTCCGCATCCTCTATAACATAGGTTGCTCCCCTGTGGTTTAATGTGTGCATACCTGACTGGAGTCAGGTACCACCTAAAGACTGTTTTCAGTGTGTTCTCCTTTAAATCAACGCTTAATAAGCCTTTATCTCCCGATTGGAGTTTTAATTCCCACTCCTGTTTATCTTTCAATATTCCTAGTTCCTTCTCCCATGCTAGCATTATTTGTGTTTTTGGTTCCATTGGGGGGGATTGGAGGGTTACATATAGTTTGGAGATTGAGTGTTTGAGTCTATGTGAGCTGATGATGGAGATTTCTAATGTCGTAGTCATCTTCCTAGGTGCATTTTTAAGGAATTCTCGAAGGGAAGATTGCAGCTGTAAGTATATGAACCAGTGTAGCTTTAGTGGTGCAATCTTCTCTTGAAGGTGGGAAAAAGGTAACATTGCTCCCTTCTCTACTATGTCTGCTACTCTATAAAGACCCTTATTTTCCCACTTCTGTATGTGTTTATGTGTGTCCCCCTGTAAAAGATATCTGATTGGCATCAGTAAGGAGTTTTTAGGGAAGATATCTTCTCTTTTTCTAACTTTTGACCATATCTGAACAGTGAGAGCTCTTGTGTGTGTTTTCGGGCAGCTGTCAACATCTTTGTTCTGTTGTGTGGCCCACAAAATGGAGTCTGTGTAGGTCCTCCCCTCTAATTCCGCCTCTAAGGTAATCCAGACCGCTTCTCCCTCTCTCTTCAGTATCATCGCATCCTGTGCTGTTCTGGCTGCTCTATAATAGTCCATTAAGTTCGGTCCCCCAATCCCTCCCAGTGATCTATGTCTATGTACTAAGTGTTTAGAGATCCTTGCCATTTTAGTGCCTCTAATGAAAGCTGAGAGATCTGTCTGTATCCTTTCGATATCTGCAGTGACAATCTTTATCGGTAGTGCTCTGAATAGGTAGAGTAGTCGGGGTAGAATGGTCATTTTGACTGCAGCTAATCTGCCCATCCACGAGAAATTATATTTGCGCCATTTTGCGATATCTTGTCTAATTCTTTGAAACAGAGGTGTGTAGTTGTATTTATATAGGTGCTGTGTTTGTTGTGAGAGATTGATCCCTAAGTATTTAAGTGTGTGTTTGACCCACCGAAAATCGAAGTTTAACTCTAGGAGTTTCTTAGTCTGGTGAGGGATAGCTATAGGGAGAACCTCGCATTTATCCGAGTTGATTTTATAGCTTGAGATGGCCGAAAAGGACGCTAACACTGCATATAGATTGGGTAAGGAGATAAGAGGCTTTGTGATAGACAATAGAATATCATCTGCGAACAGGGTCAATTTGTACTCTGAGTTTGTCATTTTAACTCCCTCTATGTCTGGGTGCGTTCTTATTCTGGTTGCTAGAGGTTCAATGCAGAGCGCAAATAGTAAGGGCGACAAGGGACACCCTTGTCTTGTGCCATTAAGTATGGGGAAGATGGTGATGTTAATAAGAGGCTTCCGGTTGGAGGAGGAGCGTGTAGGTTGACTGCAGCTCTGCAGCGTGTCTGCCGCATGTGTGAGAGACGCTGATAGTACAGACCTCCTAACGGACCCTAGGAGCCAGCAGTGGAACCGGGTCAGGGTCGAAACATCCGCGTGTCGGAAGACACCTGAAGTCCTCTACATTCGAGAGGCGAAGGAAAGGATTGGCCCCAAGGAAGTGCAGAGGTGCAAAAGGGGAAACAGGCATTAACCAGGCAAGTCTGAGAGATAGGCTTGGCTTAGCGTGCAGGAGAAGCCCGTATCTTTCTGATGCTGCATGAAAGGGGGCAATTGAGACCCGCATACCCGCACACCAGTGGGCTACTGACACCCGCTCAGCAGAAGGAGGCTGAAACCCTGAGCTCAGTTGGAGTAACTGAGACCCGCGTAGCAGTGACAGCTGACATCCACACAGCAGGCAGAGGTGGAAGCCCTGTGTACACCGGGTAAAGCTGAGGAGGAGAATTGCTGCTTTCTAGGACGCTGCAGTAGCAAGGAAACTGTAGCTAGAAGCGGCGAGAGAGTGGCTGACTGCGGCTGACTGCATCTCCTACATGGAACAAGCCTGAATGCAGGTTTAATGGTGGTGAGGGATTACTCATCACTCAGGTAACTTTTTCTTTTCTGTTTCCTTCACTGTCTATCCGAAAGGTAGGACAACAACAGAGAGCTTTCTTTTTAAACTCAGACATGACTGTTTGCTAAAGCAACGTTTAAGGAAGGTCATGGGGAAATTCTGAACTTTACTGAGCAACTGTTGTGCCTGGAGGAGCTGGTCCTCTCAGAACTCTATTCCTGCTGACTTTCCCATTATATCATATGTTTGCCTTTTTCTCTATCACAGAAAATGACAATAGACACTTGCATATGTATATATATGTAGTACAATGAACATTATTTGGACATTATGTGCTGGTGAGCTGTTTAGTAACAGAAAACAGGTTAACATAGTTGGTTAAGGTTAAAAGGAGTTGGACTTATGATATATGGGTTTTTCTCTGAAGTGCACAAGATAAAAGGCACTGTTACAATTTTGATAAATATTTGCCTCTGAAGGGAAAAAAAAATAATAAAAAAAAAAAAAAAAAAAAAAAGGGGGGAAGAAAGAGGAAATAAAGGGGGCAGAGAAAGTACTGAGTGACACAATTGTTAAATACCACTTTAAAGAATATGGTGAAATGTGATATATATTATGTGAATTCTGTCTGAGTTGTGGATTCTTTGAAAATTGATTGTGCTTAAAGGCCAGAGGGCAGACTTGCTGAACGTATAGATCTCAGTTGTAAAAAGCTAAGCAGTGAGCTTGACAATCTTTTCTGTTTTAAAGGGGTATCAGATAAGCAGAGCATCCCTAGATTTAGAGCAATTAGCTCTCAGAAAAGTTATACATTACATAGTGCCATCCTAGACATATTTTGCTTTTGAAGTCTTTATAGTGAATGGTATAATGGTTAAAGCTTATTCCCTAATAGTTTTTATAGTACTAATATGAGCACCTGACCCTGTCTGATCTCGAAAGTTAAGCAGGGATATCCTATTTTTAGCCGAAGCTTAGGAGAATAAGTATACTCAAAGAGTGATATATTACATTTTGCTCTTTAAATTGTGACATTATACAGAGCATAGTATCACAGGGCCAGGCGTGCCTCTAACCCTGTCTGATCTTGGTAGCTTAGCATAACAACTTAAACTCCATAGAATATAATCAGGGGTAAAAGACTGTCTGGAAAACATACTCTTGGTTAAGTTTTAGAATCATCAACAGTTGAAGCAGATAGGGGGGAAAAAAAAAAGAAAGGGAAAAAAACAAAACAAAAAAAAAACCTGTCAGAGTATTTCAACAAACGGCGGTGTGATCCCTTATGGACAAGTTTGTTTCACAATACAAAAATAAATCCCCAGCTATGGCAGCCAGGAGCAGGGAGAAAAAAAATAAAGGAGGTAGTGAAAATATATCTGAAACCATAAATGAGAGTATCAACCAGTTAGATACACAAGCACTAACTAAAACGATGTCAGACATCTTCTTGCCCCAGTTTGAACTAATTAAATCTGAGATATCTGGCCTTGCTAATGAAGTTAGACACTTCTCCAAAAGGTTAGGGGAAGCTGAACAACGTATATCAGATTTGGAAGATAGGGTGGAAGGGCATGAGCTAAGCAACACTGACATGAGGAAAGATTTGGATAGACTACAGCAGAAAGTTGAGGACTTAGAAAACCGTGCACGTAGGAACAACTTAAAGATTATAGGATTACCCGAAAACACACAATATAAGGATCTAAATTTATTTATGTCTGAAATTCTACCAAAATTACTAGATGTGCCACCCACAGATCTTCCTCTTACAGTGGAGAGAGTACATAGAATAGGGCATAGAAGAGAAGATAGCAATTCCGACAGACCCAGACCAATAATTGCTAGATACCTCAATTTCCAAGATAAGGTGAAAATACTACAGCACTTTAGGAAAAAGAGAGACATAGTTATTGAAGGGAAAAAGATCCTTATATTTCAGGATTTCTCGGCAGAGGTATCTAGCAAGAGGAAATTAATGGCGCCTGCATGTACTCAGCTGATCAATAAAGGTTACAATGCCACATTAATATACCCTGCTAGAATCCGTGTACAAGGCACTGAAGGGAATAGACTGCTAGAAAACCCTAGGGAGGCTGAAGCCTTTATGAGAGAAGAGGTAATATAACAGTGGTTAATCATAATAACAAAAAGGTTTGAATATATTTGATGGACAAGATAGATAGAGAATGTAGAGTTCTTTGGGGAGCGGGGAAATGTGGGCCTGGGAGGGGGGGGTGTTCTTTCTTTTTTTTTTTCTCTCTCCCCGTGCCCTATACGCTACTCGCACTCAGGTGGGCACTTTTACTATAGTTTAAATGATTAATCAAATTAAATGTGTCTCCTGGAATGTGAGCGGCATCACCTCCCCGATGAAGAGGAAAACAATTTTGGCTCAGCTTAAGAGTCTGAAGGCAGATGTTGCCCTCATCCAGGAGACACACTTGAAAGAAGTGGAACTGCTCAAACTGAGAGCAGGCTGGGTGGGAGAAGTAGTGGGAACCCCATGCAGCAAAAGAAAGAAAGGGGTAGCAATTCTTTTGAATAAAAAATTACAATATACTATTTTATCCACTGAGCTAGACTCAGAAGCAAGATATATGATTCTAAAATTGGTAATTGAGAGAAGAAAATTTACTATATGTAACGTCTATGGTCCCAACGATTACAATCCAATATTCTGGTCAGAACTCCAATCTCAGCTATTGGAAAAGGCAGAGGGGGTTCTTATCCTAGGGGGTGACTTTAACATGGTGTTTCAAATCCCTCTAGACAGAGCTAGAAAAGGAGATACCGGGAGGAAAACTAGAAGAGATAAGCTTGAGGCTAAGTTACTCAGTAAATTTATAGCTATTCTTAAAGTGAAAGATATCTGGAGAGAGAGGAATCCAATTGGCAGGGAGTATACGTGTGCCTCAAAGGCTCATATGACGTTTTCAAGGATAGATATGTTTATGATCTCAGAGAAATTAACTGGCCTCGAGGTCGATGCAGAAATAAAAGACATAATAATATCAGACCATGCCCCAATAATTCTTAAAATTAGCCTGGATAATGATAACTCCCCCGTGAGAAGATTCTGGTTTCCTAAGTATTTGATTAATGACAGAGAATTTAAAAATATGTTGATGACAAAATGGCAGGATTTTTATACAAATAACGTAGAATACTTGGAAAAACCAGAGATATTTTGGGAAGCATCAAAATCAGTAATGCGTGGTGAAGTTATTGCTTTTTTGAGCAATAGAAAGAGAAAACAAAAAATTAAAGAAAAGGAAATGTTAAAAAGATTATCTTCAGCATATAATAAGTATTTGGAGGAATCAAATAGTACCAACTGGCAACACTTTATAGACGCTAAGGAGGCTAGGGACATCTGGCTTCTTAATAAAACTACCCAAGAAGAACTTAGGCTGTCAGCAAAATTTTACAGACATGGAAATAAAACAGGGAAATTCCTAGCTAACTTGGTAAGGAGAGCTAAAGGACATAATCATGTTGGCGGGATAATGATAAAGGGGAAGATAGAACATAAGACGAAAGACATTTTAAGATTGTTTAAAGAATATTATCAAAAGGTTTATGGTTCGGGAGAATTGAACCTCGAAAACAAGGATGATTTCTGGGCTAAGATAACAAAACCAAAATTTGATGAAATAGAAAGAAACAAACTTATCAAACCAATATCAGAAGAAGAAGTTAGCAACGCCATCAAGAAGTTAAAAAATAACAAAGCTTCAGGTCCAGATCTATTACCTAATGAGTATTATAAATTATTAATAGAGGGTATAGTTCCAACTTTAACTACACTGTTTAACCATTACTTTATAAAAGGGAAAGAAATGTCTTCCAATTTCACGGCATCTTGGACCACGTTAATCTTAAAACCTGATAAAGATTCCACACTGATGGAATCATATAGACCCATATCCTTGTTGAACTCGGATTACAAAATCTTAACCGGTATTATCGCAAACAGACTTCAGGCAGTATTAAAATCTATTATTCATATTGACCAGACGGGCTTTATGGTAGGAAGAAACTCCGCCTCCAATTTACGAAAATTGTTTTTAGTGCTTGATTCTACAAAAAGTGAAAAACTTTCTCAAAAACATAAAGATAAAAACATGAAAGGGGACAGACCTAGTTTAGCTATACTCTCCCTAGATGCACAGAAAGCTTTTGACTCAGTGGAATGGGACCATTTATTCACCTCAATGTCAGAGTTTGGGTTCCCAGAAACTATAATACAATTGATTAAAAATATTTACAGGAAACCATGCACTGCAATTTTGGTGAATGGCCAGGTATCAAAAAACCTATTGTTAGAGAGAGGCACTAGACAGGGCTGTCCTCTTTCACCGCTACTATTTAATGTAGTTATAGAGCCACTAGCCATAATGTTAAGAGAAAGAATACAGGGCATAATGGGTGGCAAATATGAGAGTAAAGTCTCCCTTTATGCAGATGACCTATTGTTATACGTTCGCAATCTCAAGGTTAATATCCCATTAGTTTTGGAAATAATAGAAGACTTTAGTACCTTTTCAGGCTATAAGATTTACATAAACAAATCTGAATTGATGATACTAAGGGAAGATAAAGATTGGAGCCCAGGAAATCATTTTAAGCTAGCTCGAGAGAGTATAAGGTACTTAGGAATCTTAATCTCAACTCAAGAGGACCTATTGTATAGCTTAAATTATACACCCCTGATTAGAAAATTAAAAGAAGATTTAAAAGCTTGGTCTAAATTACCCTTATCACTCACTGGCAGGGTTAACACATTTAAAATGATAATGTTCCCAAAAATATTGTATTTAATTCAAAACGTTCCCATCCCGATGTCAAAGAAAGACATCAGAGAGGTCTCGGTGGCGGTAAGGCAATTTATATGGAATAATAAGAAACCAAGAATAGCTATGGATAAATTATATTTACAAAGAGATATGGGTGGATTAGCTCTCCCAAACTTGGAACATTACAACTGGATAATGTTAAGTAGGATAGTGGTAGAATGGATAACAGGGGTCTCGTACTTCACAATTCCAGAAATTGAAAGGAATTTCTGTATGCCACATAACTTGGTGAATTTGATACACTGCCCATGGCGAAGACTGCCAACAAATATTAAAAATATAAAAACTATTGTAAATCCCATCATAGCTTGGCAGAAGTTGTGTATTATCTTAGGAATAGAATATAAGATGTCCAAATATTTATTAATACAAAATAACTTAGCTTTCCCAGGGGGCTTTAATTCCACTGTTTTTCAGAGCTGGGGGGCCAAAGGGTTAGAATTTATTTGGCAAATACTAGATAAAGAAAGAAAGACTGTTAAATCATTCGACTCTTTGAAAACTGATTTCCACATAGATAATAGAGATTTTTTCGCCTATCTCCAGGTCAGGCATTATGCTCAGCAATTGATCAGGGAAAATGGGTGGAATTGGGGATGGGAAAAAATTGAATCATGGATAAAAATGGTTATGCATGGAGTGAGTTCAATTTCACCCTAGTATAAACTCATCTCTGTTAAAGAAGGTCTAAATAACTTAGGTAATATAACAAATAGATGGAGTCCCTTCATTACCGAATTAGGCGAGTCTAATGAAAAGATAAAAGAATCAATCTCCCAAGTGGCTAAAACAACAATATCCGAAACCTGGAGAGAAGCTCACTTAAAGTTATTATACCGCACTTACTACACGCCAGAGAGGGGCGCGAAGTGGGGTAATACACAATTTAATAAATGTCCTAAATGCAGTCAAACTGAAGCGGATTTAATACATATGATTTGGGAGTGCCCTATAATTAGACAATTCTGGCTTAAAATTGAGTTTTGGCTACGTAAAATACTAAAGAGATCTAGTATCTTTACATTAGAACACATAATACTTTTACTAAGGGTCAAAGAATGGGGGGAAAACTGGAGATTTATAAATATTTCAATACTTGCGGCTAGAAGTATAATCTTCAGAAATTGGAAGAATAGTAAAAAACCTAATTTTGTAGACTGGAAAAATTTTCTGATAAAACAAGCTATTATTGAACAATTTGATATTCAAGAATTGAATGATTTTACTAGCAGAGAATATAGGAAGAAATGGGAAAAATTGATACATTCCCTCCCAAACACTATACAAGAACAATTCTGGTATTCTTTTAGGAAAACAGCCGAAACCTAAGAGGAAGCTGTAGTGCGAGTGGTGTGGGGGCCGGGGGAGAGAGATTATATACATCTAATTTATATTTTTTTTCTTTTTTTTTTTTTTTTTTTTTCTTCTTGTCTGTCTGAGTGTTTGTATGTCAGTTCTGTTTTTTTTTTTTTTTCGGTTTAGGGTAGGGTGATATGAGGGAATAAAATTATCCTAATATAAGTAGAGAACGTAGGATGGCTTACACTGTATGAAATAACGTTGGATAAAAAGTAAGCTTTAGGATTAAATCACAAGGGCTTAGGTTGTATAAAGCGGGAAATGGTTTTACACCTTGCATGGTGAAAAGCGGGCCTGAACGAAAGGCTGTTCATTTGTTTATTATTTACATTCGGTAATGCACCCTGCGAGGTGAAAGGTAAGCCCAATTGAGAGGCCATGTATTTATATTTTTGGATTATAAATAAAATATTTTAAAAAAAAAAAAGTATGGGGAAGATGGCAGATCTATATCCTCCCGCGGTCACCTGAGCCTGGGGTTTCGAATATATTGCACAAATAGCTGTCATGAAGGTGCCCTCAAATCCCATTCTACCCAGCACCTTGGTCATGTAATTCCAGTCAATTCTGTCGAACGCCTTCTCTGCATCCAGCGATAGCAGCAGAGAAGGCGTCCCCTGTCTTTCTAGATGATAGATAATGTTAGTAATTCTGCGAATGTTGTCTGGGGCTTCCCTAATACCTTTTTTAAATAATTTCAAATCCTGATTTATTAATGAGATAGGGCGATAGTTTTTACATCTTTTATGGTCTCTATCGGGTTTGGGGATCACCACTATTTTTGCTAACTGTAACTCACTCGGGAGAGAGTTCCCTTCTAAGATATAATTACAGAATTTAGTCAGATGTGGTATTAATGTGCCACAAAACAATTTATAATATTCTCCTGTGAAGCCGTCGGGGCCTGCTGCTTTACCCGGTTTAAGGTCTTTAACTGCTTTCACTACTTCCAGGGTGGTGATTGGGGCATTTAGACTATCTCTTTGCTCTATGGTGAGAGCTTTTAATGGGCAAGTGGAGAGGAATTCTTCGGTATTTTTATCTGTTTCTGTGTTGTGAAGGACTTTTTCTCCATCATAAAGTTTGCTATAGAAAGTGGCGAATGTGTCTACAATCTCTTGTGGGTCCGAAGTCATTGTCCCTTGTTCTGTTTCTATCGTAGGGATGAATCATGCTTTGCCCCTCTCCCTAATCTTGTGTGCCATACATTTATCTGGTTTATTGGCATAAATGAAATAGTGTGCCTTTAATTTTTGGATTGCCCTTGCTGCCTGAGAGTTTAAGATTTTCGCCAACATGATTTTCTTGGTTTGGAGGGTCTGTAGTGTCGTCTCTTTCCCCGTTACCTTGTGTCGTCCCTCAAGCGTTTCTATCTCTTTGTGTAACTGTTCCAGTAATTGTCTATTTTGGCGCTTTAATCTGGCACTTTCCTGTATCAATTGTCCCCTGACCACCGCCTTATGTGCTGCCCATGTGTTTATAGGGTTAGTTGTGGTGTCTATATTTATCCCCCAGTACTCCACCAGCGACTGCAGAATCTTATCATGTCTTTGTGGGTTTTTCATAAGATTTGGGTCAAAGGTCCATGATCTTTTCCTTTTGGTATCTTGCATCCCACTCAACTCAAATAGTAAAATAGAGTGGTCTGACCACACACATGCGTGTATATTTGAGATCTGCAGCAATGGGAGAAGTGCCTGGCTAACATATATGTAGTCCAATCGTGTGTAGGTTTTATGAGCCATGGAGTAAAACGTGGTGTCGTTTGTAGCCCCATATAGTGAATGCCAGGAATCCAACAAGGAGTGCGGTGATAGAGATTCCTGTATCGACTTAACTACTCTGTTATGTCTGTGTTGTTTATTGGATAAGGAAATATATTTAGTCGCTACTTGTGGGGCCATAGTTATATTGAAATGGTTTGGGACCATTGGGTTAATAGAAGGGATATGTGTCTGAAGAAATCATGTTGATTGTCATTGGGGGCATAAATATTGCATAGGGTCACCTCAGTATATAGCATTTTACCTCTGACTATCAGGTATCTACCTTCCGGGTCTGCTAAAGTGCTTTCAAGAGTAAAGTCGACAGAGGAATGTATAAGAATTGAAACTCCTCTCTTTTTTGTGTCTGCGGTGGCATGGTAATGTGTGCGAAAGTGTTTTGTCCAGTATTTTGGGATATTAGTTTTAAGGAAATGTGTTTCCTGGAGAAACAGGATATTGGCGTTTAGGCGTGTATATTGGGACATAGCTATCCTTCTTTTGGGATCGGTGTTGAGCCCTCTGACGTTGTGTGACACTACATGTATGTTGCCAGACATTGTGTTCTGGATGTGTGGTGCTCATCATTTATTACCTTCAGATAGGATGTCCTTCTCGACATAATGTTAATCTTCGGAGTTAGGGTTCCACAGGGGCGCGCCGCAGAGATGTCACTAGGAGGAGAAAAAACAATTGGGGGGGAAAACATGTCCCATTATTAAGAGATGAAACTGAAACGCTATCTCCAGCAATGGGATTGAACATTTGAAAAAACACAAAACAATAACCTGTAAACAGTTGCTTGTTCCTCATTTATCCCTTTATGAAAAGGGAGGGCTGGGAGGGCCCATCTAGATATATCAGCATTTGTATTAATAATCAAATAAAAGAAAAGAGATAGAAGGCATTGCAAGACATTAGATATATAAAACATTAATGTAAGCCTAAAACCACGCCTCTAGTAGGCCACATTACTGTATGAAACTTTGTCTGCAATGTTGAAATGTCAATTAGGAGCCATACACAACTGTGTCCCTCCCCATCTCCTTCCACTCCATGGGTATCTTGGTATTGGAGACCTCCAGAGGAAGTCTATTTTTCTTTTGGTTATGTTCTTTTTTGCCTTGCTCTAGAGTCCCCAGTCTCAAAAGGCTGATGGAAGGGATTCTGATTAAAGTTCTTTATCTCTAAGTTCCTTTGTCCTCCTTTTCTGATATCTTGATTTGTGCCACTTAGATTGATCCTCTGTGCGTATAGATAATGGTTGAGGTGCTGAGGTTGGTTCCCTCTCAGGTAGCGAGGGAGTATCGAGGCCTAATGCCTCACACACTTCGGGGATGTCTTCAGGTTCCTTAATCGTTATGATTTTAGTGTCCTTTGTTATGATTAATGCGAAAGGGAAACACCATCTGTATTGTATCTGCTTTTGTCTCAGCAGAGAGGTAAGGGGACGTAGAGCACTTCGCCTCTGCAGAGTCCGAAGACTCAAGTCTTGATAAAATTGGATCACGTTGCCTTGAAATTTTAAGGTGGGTTGCTTTCTAGCTGCCTGGAGAATCTTCTCTTTGTCTGGGAAAAAGGTCATTTTGATCACGACATCTCTTGGAGGGAGGCCCACCTTTGGTCTGGCTTTTAGCGCTCTGTGAGCTCTTTCAACATGGAAGGTGTAGTCTGGAGGTGAGTTTGTGATCTGGGTAAAAAGCTGTGTTAGATAAGCCGGAAGTTCTGTCCCTGTTATTTCCTCTGGAACCCTTTTCAGCCTAAGGTTTTTTCTTCTGCTTCTGTTCTCCAGGTCATCTAATTTGTCCTGGAACTCCATTAATTGTTGTTGTTGTGTTGAGACCGTCTGAGATATTTCATCCACATTCTCAACCATGGCATCCTTTTGGTCTTCGAGTGTATCTATCCTGTTTCCCATGTCTGTTAAGTCAGATTTAATCTCTGAAATCTCTGAAGTTGTCAGCAATGTCTTTTTTTGATACCAGGGTCTGTAGGTCAGCTTTAGTTAGTGGGGAATCATTCTCCAGTTGTTGTATGGAGTCAAGGTCTGAATCCTCACCCTCCTCCATGTCTTTATTGGATTTGGTAGATTGCGAGGATTTGAAGAAAGAGGACACTGAAGAGGGTTTAGTAGTTGATTTATCACCTTTCATTACTCTCCTTGAAGACATTATGTTGTTGAGAGGTGTGTTCCTTAGTATTATGTTGTATAGTAGGATTCTATCTGTGAGAGATCGTAGTTAGATTCTTAGTTATCTGGGTCTTTACATGTGGCGTTGTTGCGATTTTGTGGAGGACGTATGGATGTTAATATTCCATGGGTTCAGCAAGGCTCAGCCTTCCTTGTGCATTATTCATCTAGATGGGTGCTTCCTCCCGGAACTGTCATATAGCTTACATATCTAAGGACTGCCTTGTAGCTACCTTCACTTGTAGGATTAGTATGACAACCAAACTAGAGTTCTGCAACCGGTATTCCTTTTGCTCCCTCTTTCACCCCCCAGAGGGCTTAGCTGTTTGGTATTGTCCTTCTCCCCAGGGCAGTTGTCCTCACAGGACGATCACGGGAAAGGGTATAGGGGGTATGACCTGTCCCCTCTAAGGAGTGACAGGAAAAGGGAGGGGAGAAGGCACTAAAAGTTTCTGTCGTCTGGGTGTTGTTAAACTGAGTTGCAGGGTCTGGTTGTGTTTGTTTCACAGTAAATAATATCCTTATTATGTGAAGAAGGAAATAAGTACCATAGCTGTGCAAAGTTCCTATTTCAGCCTAGTAGTATGCACGTCTTATCAGCTTTCAGTTGCTTATTAAGATGCGTTCCAGTGAATAATTAGTCCTCAGATGTTTTATTTTTTAGAGATGGTTATGTTTATATTTCCCAAGTGTATTTCAGGGCTGTGAGAAGTGGTTTTTCTGCAAAGGTGCAAAGATATGCGTTGAATGCTGATAGGAAAAGTTTGTGTACAAACTAATAAATTATACAGAGGCAACAACCCATGTAAGGCACATCTATGTTTGTAGTTGCGGTAAAAAGTTCACTTATCACAAGTTGTGCCGTGTATATATATGTTGACCTATAATATATCCCTTTAATATGTGTTAGGAGGCCTCCGGTGTTGGACACTCTTACACTGGCTTCTTATTTCCCCTCTCTTGTCTGTTTAACAGTCACTTTGTGGTGTTATAGGGATTATCTATCTCCAGCCAAGATGGCGTATTTTCGCGCCACTAGCTTCCTCCCTGCAGAACCCAGTCAGCTAGGCCGGTACACCTCCCTCAGACCTCCGGTTCGGCTCACCTGTTAATTGCGGGGAGGTGTATGTATTTTCAGGTGGTCTTACCCCCTCACTCTTTATCTCACCCCGGGTCGGAGTTACCACTGTCCTGTCTCTCGCTCTTGTCGTTACCGCGGCGTCAGCCGCAGCAGCCCCGGAGCGGGGTCCCGACCCTCTGGGGTCACAGGTCTGCTAGGTGGTCTGGAGTGAGTCGGCGGATGCCGGGTAGACCCACTGTGTGTATGTTGTCGGCGGTGATCGATTGGTGGCGGTTGTTCTCACTAATTTACCGGTACAGTCTAAATTCTATCCAAATGTATGACCGGGTGGTTGGGTCACTAGTAGACTCACTCTTGGTGGTAGGTCAGAATGTTTTTGACCACTTTAGTGTGGTTTTTACAGCTAAAATTGGGCACTTTGTCAGGAGCTTCTGTTAAATGCTGCTGTTCAGTTCGGTAGTTAACTCCGCCTCCCCCTGCCATGTCCCTTTAAAGGGACAGTCTACACCAGAATTTGTATTGTTTAAAAAGACAGATAATTCCTTTATTGCCTATTCCCCAGTTTTGCATAACCAACTCTATTATATTAATGTACTTGTATGTAAGCCTCTGCAGACTACCCCACTTATTTTAGTTCTCTTGACAGAATTGCATTTTAGCCAATCAGTGCTGGCTCCTAGGTAACTCCACAAGTGTTAGCACAGTCTAGTGGTGAAAAACTGTCAAAATTATTTCAAATAAGAGGCAGCCTTCAAGGTATAAGAAATTAGCATACCTAGGTTTAGCTTTCAACTAAGAATACCAAAAGAACAAAGCAAAATTGATGATAAAAGTTAATCGGAAAGTTGCTTAAAATTACATGCCCTATCTGAATCATGAAAGTTTATTTTGGACTATACTGTCCCTTTAAGTAAAATAGGCAGCTTAAAAAGGAAGGTGGTGCTCTCCCTAACAGATTTCCCTGTGTCTATAGGTTACCTATTCTGTTCATTAGTAAAACTCTCTTTGGACCTTACCAGTTTAGGGGGTGTAAATAAACCATGGATAGTTACACAGCTACTGGTGATCAGAACGAGACATAGGAATGTCATGTCTAAGCTAATTAGTTAAAGAGACATAACTATTTGTTATACAGTTGACAGGTATGTGCTTAAATGAGGTCAACCAAAACTGTAGTCATTTGTTTAATTGATCTATCATATCAATGTTCAATAATACAAATCAGATAATAGCATCACACAGATGAACAATCATAGATGTGGCATCTTGACAAACTATTAATATGCTAGTGGATGGGTCTGAAAACTAAAATAATTGATAGCATTCCAAACCTTTAAGTTCTTATGTTATATATATATATATTTTTTTTTTAAATAAATTTTTTATTGAGGTATTTGCATAAAATATATATAAAACACAATACACCTTTTTGTCAACAGAACAGGATACAAACATGAGTAACCAAAACATTTCGACATCTGTATAAAACGTTGACTAAAGGCTAATGAGACCTCTTTTTTTTTTTTCAATAATATATCATATATAGCTGACCAGTTAGAAACATAGTTTTAATCCCCATGGATCAAAAGTATAGAAGATAGAAGATATCTGATGGTCAGGAGTCTAGCTAGAAACTTCGAAAGGAGCGTGAAAACGCATGTAGACAAGGGGGAAGAGGATATTCAGCGGGTAAGCACCGCTATCTTATAGTAGGGAAAGGGCGGAGGGCGGAGCCATATGCATATAACAAAATTTTTGGAGACTTGGAGGGGGCTTTTAGTCCTGTCGATGAAGGGGATTAAATGGACCATGGGGCTGGATTAATTATCTACACATTGTTAGCTATTCACACACATAGTGGGGGTATATATGAAGGCTAAATGACCAATCGATAAGCAGATAATGCATGTTACACAAATTTCTTAAATTAAATGAGATAGAAGGCTCTGGCAATATGGATGTTTTATAAATATAGGGAAGTGAAGTGCGGAGTAGGCCAGGGGGCTAAGATAGCATATGTTAGGATTAAGTACTAAGAGTGTGCCAAAAACTGAAATCATATCTAAACTAGCAAGGGAAGGGGAGTCATTTACAATGTAGGGCAGGACTATCTATTGAGGTAGATTCTTACGCAGAGGATTTAAAAAAAAGAGAAATACCTTGGGAACTCATATATTATATCAGAACATAAAATATTAACTAAACTGAATTATTATTTATAGTGGGCAAATAAATTACATTAGAACAATAGAGGCTAACACCAAGGCCAGCACATGCAACCTAGAGAGCTTTTGAACCCGACAGAGATAGATTAATGCTATATTTTCTAAGTTCTAAAATATATAATGGAGACATTTACACTAGGAAAAGCTCAGGCATTAACAAATAGTGAACTAGTACATAAAACACAATAGGATGGGAGATTCCCTGACCTATTTTTACTAGGTTATGCTAACAATCTAACTGAACCCTTCTAGAAAGAAGTGCTTCACTATGGCCTAGATTTGGAGTTTGGCGGTAGATGGGCTGTTAACGCTCCGCCAATAGAATGCGAGCTCAATCTGATAGGCTGATTGGATCAGCCAATCGGATTGAACTTGATTCTGAATCAGAAAATTCCTACCTTAATTCCGATTGGCTGATAGAATCCTATCAGCCAATCGGAATTCGAGGGACGCCATCTTGGATGACGTCCCTTAAAGGAACAGTCATTCGTCGTTCAGTCGTCGGGCCGGATGGATGTTCCGCGCTGGAGGTCTTCAGGATCCTGCCGCTTCGCTCCGGATAGAAGACCATAGAAGATGCCGCCTGGATGAAGACTTCAATCGGATGGAAGATCCTCTTCTGCCCCGCTTGGATGAAGACTTTGACCGGATCATGGACCTCTTCAGCCCCCCGCTTGGGCTCGGATCAGGACATCGGAGGAGCTCTTCAGGACGGATTGGTGAACCTGGATGGTGAAGACAAGGTAGGAAGATCTTCAGGGGCTTAGTGTTAGGTTTATTTAAGGGGGGTTTGGGTTAGATTAGGGGTATGTGGGTGGTGGGTTGTAATGTTGGGGGGGGGGTATTGTATGGTTTTTTTTACAGGCAAAAGAGCTGAAATTCTTGGGGCATGCCCCGCAAAGGGCCCTGTTCAGGGCTGGTAAGGTAAAAGAGCTTTTACCTTTTTTAATTTAGAATAGGGTAGGGAATTTTTTATTTTGGGGGTCTTTGTTATTTTATTAGGGGGCTTAGAGTAGGTGTAATTAGTTTAAAATTGTTGTAATATTTTTCTTATGTTTGTAAATATTTTTTTAGTTTTTGTAACTTAGTTCTTTTTTATTTTTTGTACTTTAGCTAGTTTATTTAATTGTATTTATTTGTAGGAATTGTGTTTAATTAATTTATTGATAGTGTAGTGTTAGGTTAATTGTAGGTTATTGTAGGTAGTTTATTTAATTAATTTATTGATAGGGTAGTGTTAGGTTTAATTATATCTTAGGTTAGGATTTATTTTACAGGTAAATTTGTTATTATTTTAACTAGGTAACTATTAAATAGCTATTGTACCTGGTTAAAATAATTACCAAGTTGCCTGTAAAACAAATATAAATCCTAAAATAGCTATAATATAATTATAATTTATATTGTAGCTATATTAGGATGTATTTTACAGGTAAGTATTTAGCTTTAAATAGGAATAATTTATTTAATAAGAGTTAATTAATTTCGTTAGATTTAAATTATATTTAATTTAGGGGGGTGTTAGTGTTAGGGTTAGACTTAGCTTTAGGGGTTAATCCATTTATTATAGTAGCGATGAGCTCCGGTCGGCAGATTAGGGGTTAATAATTGAAGTTAGGTGTCGGCGATGTTAGGGAGGGCAGATTAGGGGTTAATACTATTTATTATAGGGTTAGTGAGGCGGGTTAGGGGTTAATAACTTTATTATAGTAGCGCTCAGGTCCGCTCGGCAGATTAGGGGTTAATAAGTGTAGGCAGGTGGAGGCGACGTTGAGGGGGGCAGATTAGGGGTTAATAAATATAATATAGGGGTCGGCGGTGTTAGGGGCAGCAGATTAGGGGTACATAGGGATAACGTAGGTGGCGGCGCTTTGCGGTCGGAAGATTAGGGGTTAATTATTTTAAGTAGCTGGCGGCGATGTTGTGGGGGGCAGGTTAGGGGTTAATAAATGTAATACAGGGGTCGGCGGGGTTAGGGGCAGCAGATTAGGGGTACATAAGTATAACGTAGGTGGCGGTCGGCAGATTAGGGGTTAAAAAATTTTAATCGAGTGGCGGCGATGTGGGGGGAGCTCGGTTTAGGGGTACATAGGTAGTTTATGGGTGTTAGTGTACTTTAGGGTACAGTAGTTAAGAGCTTTATGAACCGGCGTTAGCCCAGAAAGCTCTTAACTACTGCTATTTTCCTGCGGCTGGAGTTTTGTCGTTAGAGCTCTAACGCTCACTTCAGAAACGACTCTAAATACCGGCGTTAGGAAGATCCCATTGAAAAGATAGGATACGCAATTGACGTAAGGGAATCTGCGGTATGGAAAAGTCGCGGCTGAAAAGTGAGCGTTAGACCCTTTAATCACTGACTCCAAATACCAGCGGGCGGCCAAAACCAGCGTTAGGAGCCTCTAACGCTGGTTTTCACGGCTAACGCCAAACTCCAAATCTAGGCCTATATTATTGGAATATCTGAGCCTGTCGTGTAGAGAGATTTTCTTCAGTTATTTAGTTCTGCTATAGCTCCTAAGAACACAGCCATGTATCATGTAGTAGATTGTGGCACAGTATGTTTCCTAAAGCTGCATAACCCAGCACTCATAGAAACCTATTAGCATCTACATTGGTTGCCCTAACTCCATATTACAGTCTACTTGTAGGTGGCTATGTGGAAGATTGAATATAGGCGAAGTCTATAATACTGACATGGTGAGCCCAAAACAGCAACCATTAGGCATTTAAAAATATCTAAACCTAAAAATTAGAATGTATGGTTCTTGTGGGTGAAGAGCTAGTAGGGGTACATGTGTAGACATAATTGAAGTTATATCCTCCAAATAAGATAATATAGCGCCAGCGTGGGCTGTCTAAATTATGAACCAGCAATACTGTATAGACATGGGCCTCAAGACATTAGCAAGTTAAGAGATAAACATCATTGATGCAATTGCAGATAAGCATTTAACTAGAGAATAAACACATAAAATCTAATAGCATTAGGTATATTAGGAGTAAGCGTTCCTGCAGACCACTATATCCAGTATAAGAGCACATCTAAAATGTTCTGAAATCACAGTATACATAAGGAGCTAAATAGTTGTCTTGTAACATTATAAAACATAACTGATATTATGATTAAACAGAGAGGTAGGATATAATACTATTGGAGGAAAAAGGAGATAAACTGTCTCCTATATATAGGTAGACACTAAACATTTATAAGTAGAATGTGGCAGCGTATCAGAGACCACAGTGTACATGATAACCTGAGTAGGAATGTGACAACATTATAAGGTGTAGATTGCATTGATACTGAACAACTAGAATTATGCGTTCAGTCATAGAAAGCCCTCAGTTTTACTCCTTAATGTGACAACAGTATGTCCTTGTAAATTGTATAATATCCTAATATGTTTTGTTTTCTTATTAGTATAATAGCCTAAGGAGGTTAGCTTGAAGCAGGGAATAAAAGTTAGCCAACATTAAATTAAAACACATTGCAAATATAAAATATTAGTATCATTAGCCTAACTACTAGTTTACACAAGCAGAATGGGGGCTGGAGATAAAATGACCGCGACCTGCGGGAGAGAGACACCGAAGTCAAAAACATTTCACTCATATAAGCATTACCTCTGATTTATAGAATCTGTATTATAGCTAATAGGCTGCAGAGGTAAAACAGAACGTGAACAGCACAGTACCGTTAATTTGAAATGTACATATGTATGAAGAGAGATATCCGGTTTAACTTAATATAAAGGATGAGGCTGTGTCTGATGTAGGTAAATGGAAGGGATTTAGGGATATGTACATTATGCCTGTACGAGTAAAAGAGTGGTCAGTCAATAAAGTTGAATATGAACGTGTGGAGTAGGAATCAACCTGAGCTAACAAGATCTTTCTCCAGATATGACTTAAAAGTTATTAGTCCTTAACTGTTTAGAGTGAGGAGTAGTTTGTTTATATGTCCCATAGGGTTTATCTATTTTGTCCATGGTCGCATGTAGAGTCAAATATCTTACTGTAAATCTCTAGGTGTGTATATAATATGTGGAGCACACAAAGTCTTTAATACAAGCTGCACCATATATGGAGACAAAAACAGATCTGCCTCATTAGCCTATGCCGGTTCTTCCAGCATAGATGCAACACGGGAGAACCCGCACAGGGTCCCACCGTTGTGGGGAAATAGACAGAAAGTTACTATATGGGCCAATCGTGAGTGGACACACAGGCCTTTTCGGGAGAGATCGATCTCTGCAGACATAAGTCAGTAGCGGTTCCCACCTCTGCTCATGCTTGATGAGGCGCCTTACAGAATTCTTTGCCGTTTCTTCTGTCCCATCTAGGATAATACCAGAAGGTGCTGTGAGCGATCGATATATGCGCTCTGGTCTCTGCACACCGGAGTCTTCTACACCGCACGGTGCCTCAGCAATGTTAGGGTTTGGGGACATGTGTAAGCTTAGATGAAGGAGAACACCGGTCGTCTGATACTGCAGCGCTTTGTTCTGGGTAGTCTCCGCTATACCCGTCGGGCTAGTTGTCATGTGAAGCGTGTTGTCCATTTCTAATTGCACCGAGTCCCCTCCTTCATAGCCACCTAGGATATAGATCAGGTCTCCTCCGGGCTGCTCCATCTGTGATCGTGTAAGGTAAGGCTGGGTAAGCAGCGGATCTTCTGTTAGGCCCTCCATGTGGGCCTCATATTGAGGCAGGCAAGCAGCGCCATCTTGGTTTCGTAGTTCCGTAAAGACGGACCGTAGGCTGCAGAAATGACTATCAGCTTTGTCTAATAAGCCTACCAGTAGTGTAGTTAGATGCGCAGAAATATCTTCCATCTTAGGGGTAAGAAAAGATGGCAGGAAAGGTTCCCAATCTTCAATATATTAAAGTTTTAACTTTTAGGCTCCAGGAGCCCAGCTAAGGTACGTCTGTCTCCTTTGACAGTTGGCTCCGCCCCCCATGTTTTATATTTTTAACAAAAACACACAGATTATGTGTATCGCATATTAGCATTAATGTGTATAAACTGTAAGATCAGACAGAGAACATATTGTGACAATATGACAAATTCATTAGGCATGGAATATAGCAATTAGCTGACATGAAACCTAAAAAACCTAAAATAAATTTTGGTTAAGTTTGAGTTGGTTAAAATTAAGGTGAGGCAAATTAAAGGGACATGAAACCCCAAATTTTCCTTTCATGCTTCAGCTATAGTATACAATTGTAAACAAAGTTCCAATTTACTTCTAGTATGTACTTTCTCTTATTATCCTTTGAATAAGCAGCAATGCACTTCTGGGAGCTAGCAGAACACATCAGATGAGCCAATAATTTAGGGCATATATCTTCACCAACCAATCATCAGCTCCTTTGCCCACCTAGGTATCTTTTTCAACAAAGGATATCAAGGGAACAAAACAAATTAAATGATAGAAGTAAATTGGAAAGTTGTTTAAAATATCATGCTATATTTCAATCATTAAAGAAAAAAAGTTGGGTTCATGTCCCTTTAACATAGGCCTTTCGCTACAGAATGAGTTGATTACATGGATGGAAAAATGGATTTTTGTAACCACAGGCATTTAACTCTCAAAAATAAATGTAGAACGAGTTTAAGGCCTTTTATGGAACATCCTCTCATAAGGAAACTAACACCAGTTTATGGCATCAGACACCTAATATTATAGGATCTGAAAAACCACTATACAGAAAGCATTATAAAATTAAATTATTCCAGCCTCACAAAGTAGGTTTATAAATACTCATTTATACCTCACTAAATTGCACGTGCTGCCAGACGAATCTTGGAGCCAGTTGAGGAAGGTGTTAGAACCTAATAAATACCACATAATTCAATAATAAGTGTATACATACAGAGAAAAAGGTAATATGTTGGAAAGGCTGTATCCATCATCATTAAAGGGACAATAAAGTCAAAATTAAACGTTCATGATTCAGATAGAGCATGCAATTTTAAGAAACTTTGTATTTTACTCCTATTATCATTTTTCCCCCATTCTCGTGGTATCTTTATTTGAATGTAAGCTTAGGAGCCAGCCCATTTTTGATTCAGTACCTGGGTACCGCTTACTGATTAGTGTCTAAATGTAGCCACCAATCAGCAAGAGCTACCCAGGTGCTGAACCAAAAATGGACAGACTTCTAATCTTAACTTCTTGTTTTTTCAAATAAAGATACCAAGAGAACAAAGAAAATTTGATAATAAGAGTAAATTAGAAAGTTGCTTAAAATCGCATGTTCTATCTGAATCATGAAAGTTTAATTTTGACTAGACTGCCCCTTTAAAAGGAAATGAAACCAACATGTTTTCTTTCATGATTCAGACAGAGCATATATTTTTAAATAACTTTCAAATTTACTTATTTGATCAAATTCTCTTTGTTGTCTTGGTATCCTTGTTTTGAAAAGCATACCTAGGTATGCTCAGAGCAGTAATGCACTACTGGGAACTAGCTGATTGGTGGCTGCACATATATACTCCCAGTAGTGTATTGCTAATCCTTCAACAAAGAATATCAAGAGATTCAAGCAAGTTTGGTAACAGAAGTAATTTCAGAAGTTGTTTAAAGTTGTATGCTCTATCAGAATCATGGAAATATTAACTTTGTGAAAATACCACATAGCCAACTTTCTTTCTCCACTAAATCATAAAAAATGAGAAATCCATTGCATCTAAACAAATTCTGTCACATGCAAACTGGTTGAAATAAAAATATATGGACTTCAACATGGGCCCTCAGATCATCACCTGCAACACTTTATAAATCCACATACATAACTCAAATCAGAGGTTTGACCCTTGGCCTATTTCCCTCTGCCCATTACAGGATAGGCCATGCCAAATCATCTTACAGTCACCAGCAGATCTTTACATACATAACTTAACTTGAAAGAACACATAAAAATGGCAACATGTCTCACATATTATCCCATTGTGAGTATCATTGAGCTTTCTGTCCCCAGCTGCAACATCTCTATTTGGCACCTTTCAACTTCCAGAAATCCACTCTGGCTTTCTCCCCAGCAAGTTTTCAGCATAGACAGCACACTGCAATAGCCTAGCCTGCAATAGCTCCAGGTTCACATGGTGGACCTACTAACCAGGAGCCTTGTCTCATTACCTGCAATCTTTCAAAGGACTGTTTACAGAGACAGCATTGACCCCAGCAGAAGCCCCCCGTGCCAACATCAAGACCACCACACCATCCAAAGTAAACTACCATCTCCACTGCATGAAAGTTGG
The DNA here is from genome assembly GCF_027579735.1 of Bombina bombina. Classification (NCBI taxonomy): domain Eukaryota; kingdom Metazoa; phylum Chordata; class Amphibia; order Anura; family Bombinatoridae; genus Bombina; species Bombina bombina. The sequence continues at coordinate 901,737,730 of NC_069502.1, read as the reverse complement.
CTCACCTATTTTTGAATTAGAAGAGTTGTATGGTAGTAAGGAACCTTCAGGGCTTCACAGAACTTCTGTTCGTATTTCATCAAGGTCTTACCAATCAAATGAGCTCCTCTGAGTATTCAGTGGAGACATATTTGCATTTTGTAACTAATATTTGGTACATAGTAAGGCAATGTATCAGTAATTTTTTTTACTGCTTATGAAATCACCATTTTAGGTCTCAAAATTCAAGGGCAACAAGCAAAAAAAGTATAGTAAGTGGTCACTGGAAATTGGTATATATTGTATCTATGCAATTTATCATTTTATATTACCATCTCAAAGTGTTTAATGGGACAGTCTACACCAGAAATTGTATTGTTAAAAAGATAGATAATCCCTTTATTACCCATCCCCCAGTTTTGCATAACCAACACAGCTTTATTAAAGGGACAGTCAAGTCCCAAAAAAACTTTCATGATTCAGATAGGGCATGTCATTTTAAACAACTTTACTTTTATCACTAATTTTGGTTTGTTCTCTTAGTATTCTTAGTTGAAAGCGAAACCTAGGAGGTTCATATCCGAATTTCTTAGACCTTGAAGGCCGCCTCTAATCTAAATGCAGTTTGACAGTTTTTCACCACTAGAGGGCGTTAGATCATGTGTTTCATATAGATAACACTGAGCTCATGGGAAATACACAAAGTTGAAGGCACTACTCGGTTAGGGTAAAAATAAAATTTCCATTTATTATAAACATTAAAAGAGGTGTATACCCAGACAATACACAAACACAAGAGGACTGTCTTATGCGTTTCACGCCCCCTGGTGGTGCTTAATCATAGACTGCAGGTGTAAGGAAAAGGAGACCAAATTATGCCAGTAGCAGTAATTGATTAACTCCTTACTACCCACACAAAGATACTAAAAACACACACAGTGCAAATTAAAAAGCAACATAGCTCAAAAATTATGAACACTGAGAGGTAATGATATACAAAATAATAAATATATATAATCATATACATATTTTAAACCCGCATAAATATGCATGGCAAAAAGACATGAATGGATGCTTGTAATAATGATAATAATTGCAATAATGAAATAATAATGAAATTATAATAACGACAGCAGTAAAATTACAACAACCATACAGTAAGAGCATGAACCTATGATGATGGAATGACAATATAATGTAAACATATGAATAATACATATTATCAATAGTATCAGCTATGTTAGATGTATGTTTTACAAAAATCAATATGCAATAAATGCATCATTTGGAACAAAAAGTGTTATTAAACACATAAGCCAAAGAACATAAGACTGCCTAATGAGTTAACTGATATTGCATTATACAAGAAAAAATGATAATTAGTTGACAATAAAATAACTAATGTCAAATTCTCTATGCATGCCTAATGGGGTTTTAGTTTTAAGTTTGAGGATCCAAAATAGGTCTCTTTTATCTAAAATCTTATTCTTATTCCCTCCTCTAGTAGGTACACGGGCTAGATCAGTGGCTTCAACAGACATATTAGCTTTGTTAGTGAAATGGATGCCATTAAAGTGACTAGCAACCACAAACTCCTTAATGTAATTTTTTACGTCCCTAGCGTGTTCTCCTACTCTTTTTTTCAACTCCCTAGAGGTTTGTCCTATGTATTGGCTTTTACACAGATTGCATGTTAGCAGATATACTACCCATTGTGTGCTACAATTGGCATAGAATTCGATACAACATTTTTGACTAGTAACACTAGATGTGAATGAGTCTCCCTTGAGAATAAGAGCACACGTTTGACAGTTTCTACTGCCACACTAAAATTTCCCTTGTGCGTAAGCCATCTAGATTCTGGCTCTGGGATATTTTCTTAACCATCCTAGGGGAAAGCGGTTGACCTAAGGCAGTGTTTTTCAACCAGTGTGCCGTGGCACACTAGTGTGCCGTGAGAGATCCTCAGGTGTGCCACGGCAGACTGACAACAGTGTGACATATTTTTTAAACTTTGCTTGTTTTTTACTCCCAGTGCAGGGGTAGTTTGTAGGAGGCATGGCATAACAGCACAATACATACAGTATGTGTGTGTTTTTGTGTATGTGTATATATATATGCTGTATTAGGCTACAATGTGTGATTTTTTTTTTAAATTTTGGGATGGTGGTGTGCCACAGGATTTTTTAATGTAAAAAAGTGTGCCACGGCAAAAAAAAGGTTAAAAATCACTGACCTAAGGTTCTTGTTTTTTTTGGGTCAAATCTGCAATTTCCAACACAGAGATTTAGTATATTATCCCCCAAAAGGAGGTGCATATGCTTTTTCAATATTCTGACAATTGAGTCATATTGTGTAGTATATTCTATGGTGAAAATTACAGTAAGTCAGTAAAATTACTGGTATTTGACTTTTTCTTAGATTTTTGATCGGAACCACTATTGAAAGTTTTTACTTGTTGGCGACATTTGGTAAGTGTGTCCCTTTTTTAGCCTCTTTGGACCAATCTATTTTCAAGTTCTATGGCTTGTTGTTCATAAACTGTGTCTGATTTAGTGTTCTTTCTAAGTCTGATAAATTGGCCTTTTGGGATGGCTTTAACAAGATGTCTAGGATGCTGGGATGTGGCATGTAAAATTGTGTTTCCAGCAGTGGGTTTCCTGAAAGTTTTTGTACATATATGGCCATTTTCAATATGTAATGTCAAGTCTAGAAAATTGACCTAAGTTCTACTGTAATTACCTGTAAATTTTAACCCCATATTGTTTGAATTTTAATAAAGCATACATTTTTGGAATGAGGAGTCATCAAGTGGTCTTTTTATTATAAACAGTAAATCATTGATGTATCGAATGAATAAGATGATGCCCTCATGCCAGGGATTCTGCAAGTTATAAATGTGAGTGAGTTCCCACCAAGCTACATACAAATTGGCAAATGATGGGGCAAATTTCGCCACCCTTCGCCATGCCACAAATTTGTTGTTAGAACTCTTGGTCAAATAAGAAGAAATTATGGGAAAGAAGATACCTCAAGGTATCACCTATAAAATGTTTGGTAATATCATCCAAGTTTAATTTCTTGGCTAAAAGGAATTCAATGACTTGGACTTCCAAAAGGGAAGATATATCAACTGCCATCCAAGAGAAGTCTGTTTGCCATTGAATATGTTCTAGACTCTCAAGGAGATGAGAACTGTCCTCCAGGTCGCTCAACTGTCCCTTGGCTATCGGTTGTAAAATGGCATCTAGCCATGCTCCCATAGGTTCAAACAGGGAGCCAATGCCGGAGACAATTGGTCTACCTGGGGGGGCGTTCACAATCTTTGTGCACCTTTGGCACATGGTAAAAAAATTGGAATTACTGGGTTTACTGGAACCAGGATATTCAAAGATGCCCAAAAAAATCTTCAACCAACTGTGTTAATTCCTTTTTAAATGTTTGAGTCGGATTGGATGATAATTTACAATAAACATTACTGTCTGAGAGCTGTGTATTGGCTTCTAGAAAATAGTAATCTTTGTCCATGATGACAATGCTCCCACCCTTGTCCGAATTTTTGATAACAATGTTATGGTTGTCTTGAAGAGATTTTATAGCCATTCGTTCTCTATAAGTCATATTAAAGGTGGGATCATTGTCACCAATATTAACCTCCAAAGCCAGAATGTCATCTTGGACTGCCTTTTGGTAAGCATTAAGCATGGCACCTCTGTGCTGAACTGGGTAAAAGACCTAGTTCTTATTGTTTTTTGTAAAGATTTAGAACCAGGAGAGGAAACATTATCACTGTATAGTTCATTTAAAATTGCAAGGGGACATGCATCTGGAAACAGCAAGTGAGGATGGGTATGAGAAATATATTGAGTTTCCACACTCTCTACATGTTCAGAAATATCATCAGATTCTTGTGTGAGGGAAAAAAACCTTTTTAAAGCTAGTTTTCTGATGAATTTATTGACATCTAGCAGAGTGGTGAAACCAGAGAACTTATTTGTAGGGGCAAATCCCAACCCTTTAGATAATACAGATTTCTTCTCAAACCCTTACAACAGCTTTTGATAACAGTTCTAAGATTGATGTGGGACATTAGGGGGTTACAAATTAAAAAAAATCCATTGTTTGAATTTGATGAAATCCTAGATATGCAGGATTGGAATACTGCCCTCACTGAGTGCTCTATCAAATTACTCAATATATTTAATCAGAGTAAAAGAAAAGAAAAGGAACACAATTAAGCCTGAAATTCAAACCAAACAAGAGGAATTAAAACCCTTTGAAAATTATCCCCAGTTCCCCTACACATAAGAAAAAAATGGATGAACTCATTCCCAAAGTTGATGGAAAACAGGCATCCGTTAAAGGCAAAAAATTCACTAGGGATAAAGATGATTATGAACAAAATAGAGTCTACAACTGGGAAGCGGTACACCGTCAACAACGTGAAAATAAAAATAAATAGCATAAGAATTTCCAAAAAAAAAGAGTGGCCTTTAGAGCATCAAAGGGGGACTCCGCTGATGCGGATAATTTCAATTCTAGTTACTCCACCAATTCTACCTCCTCTTTTCCATCTTCTTCATCTTCTCCCTCCTCTTCTTCCTCCTCCTGCTCTTCTTCTTCTTTTTCACAGGAAAGTTCGGGAGATGAGCCGGGGGAATGTCCATGGGTGGTCCGCCCAAAAACCCGCAGGACCACCCAACAAGAAAAAGAGGAAGACACAGATAGAGAAAGAAGAGGCAAAGAAAAATCAAAGAAGAAAAAAAAGGGACACTAAATGTCAAGGAGAATTGTCTTTCTTCTAAAAATTTCAGTATAATTAATCTGTCAAAACACAATCTCACAATTCATGAAAAATCTGTATTATCTAAAGGGTTGGGATTTGCCCCTACACATAAGTTCTCTAGTTTCACCACTCTGCTAGATGTCAATAAATTCATCAGAAAACTAGCTTTAAAAAGTTTTTTTTCCCTCAAACAAGAATCTGATGATATTTCTGAACATGTAGAGAGTATGGAAACTCTCTATATTTCTCATACCCATCCTCACTTGCTGTTTCCAAGTGCATGTCCCCTTGCAATTTTAAATAAACTATATAGTGATAATGTTTCCTCTCCTGGTTCTAAATCTTTACAAAAACCAATAAGAACTTGGTCTGATTTTTACCCAGTTCAGCACAGAAGTGCCATGCTTAATGCTTACCAAAAGACAGTCCAAGATGACATTCTGGCTTTGGAAGTCAATATTGGTGACAATGATCCCGCCTTTAATATGACTTATAGAGAACAAATGGCTATAAAATCTCTACAAGACAACCATAACATTGTTATAAAAAATTCTGACAAAGGCGGGAGCATTGTCATCATGGACAAAGATTACTATTTTCTAGAAGCCAATAGACAGCTCTCAGACAGTAATGTTTATTGTAAATTATCATCCAATCCGACTCAAACATTTAAAAAGGAATTAACACAGTTGGTTGAAGATGGCATTTCTTTGGGCATCTTTGGCACTAAGGATTTGAATATACTGGTTCCAGTAAACCCGGTAATTCCAATTTTTTACCATGTGCCAAAGGTACACAAAGATTGTGAACGCCGCCCCCCCCCCCCCGGGTAGACCAATTGTCTCTGGCATTGGCTCCCTGTTTGAACCTATGGGAGCATGGCTAGATTTTTTTTGTACAACCAATAGCCAAGGGACAGTTGAGCTACCTGGAGGACAGTTCCCACCTCCTCGAGAGTCTAGAACATATTCAAAAGCAAACAGACTTCTCTTGGATGGCAGTTGATATATCTTCCCTATATACGTGCATTCCACAACGTTTGGGAGTGCAAGTCATTGAATTCTTTTTAGCCAAGGAATTAAACTTGGCTGATATTACCAAACATTTTATAGGTGATATCTTAAGGTATCTTCTATCCCATAATTTCTTCTTATTTGACCAAGAGTTCTACCAACAAATTTGTGGCACAACAATGGGGGCAAAATACGCCCCATTGTTCACCAATTTGTATGTAGCTTGATGGGAACTCCCTCACATTTATAACTTGCAGAATCCCTGGCATGAGGACATCATCTTATTCATTCAATACATCAATGATTTACTTTTTATAATAAAAAGACCACTTGATGACTCCTCATTACAAAAATGTATGCTTTATTTAAATTCAAACAATATGGGGTTAAAATGTAAAGGTAATTACAGTAGAACTGAGGTCAATTTTCTAGACTTGACTTTACATATTGAAAATGGCCATATATGTACAAAAACTTTCAGGAAACCCACTGCTGGAAACACAATTTTACATTCCCCATCCCAGCATCCTACACATCTTGTTAAAGCCATCCCAAAGGGCCAATTTATCAGACTTAGAAGGAACACCAAATCAGACACAGTTTATGGACAACAAGTCATAGAACTTGAAAATAGATTGGTCCAAAGAGGCTATAAATGGAACACACCAAATGTCGCCAACAAGTAAAAACTTTCAATAGTGGTTCCTATCAAAAATCTAAGAAAATACCAGTAATTTACTACACAATATGACTCAATTGTCAAAATATTGAAAAAACATATGCACCTCCTTTTGGGGGATGATATACTAAAACTCTGTGTTGGAAATTGCAGATTTGACACAAAAAAAACAAGAACCTTAGGTCAATCGCTTTGGCTGTTTCTGGTCTGATCCGTCGCTTACTACGGCACTCTGGGTGTATTTTGGGAAGCAGTTGCTTTGCATTTGTTCTTCTCTGCTACGACCAGCAGTTTTGACCGTGTTCTGGATAACCCCTCTCGCTTGTTGCAACATTGAGCTCATGCACGTGAATTTACAGAGGAGTGAGCACTGATTGGCTAAAATGCAAGTCTGTCAAAAGTACTGAAATAAGGGGGCAATTTGTAGAGGCTTAGATACAAGGTAATTACAGAGGTAAAATGTGTATTATTATAACTGTGTTGGTTATGCGAAACTGGGGAATGGGTAATTATGGGATTATCTATCTTTTAAAACAACAAACATTCTGGTGTTGACTGTCCCTTTAATATACTTTTTACTTACTTTGTATATAAGTATCTGCAGTTCTTTTGTCAGACTTGCATTTTAGCCAATCAGTGTTGACTCCTAGGTAACTCCACTGGCATGAGCACAATGTGGCATACATGAACTAACGGCCTCTAGTTGTGAAAAAATGTCAAATGCATTCAGATAAGAGACAGCCTTTAAGAAATTAGCATATGAGCCTATATAGGTTTAGCTTTCAACAAAGAATAACAAGAGGACAAAGCAAAATTGAGGATAAAAGTAAATTGAAAAGTTGTTTAAAATTACATGCCCTATCTGAATCATGAAAGTTTATTTTTGACTAGATAATCCCTTTAAACTCCCACTTTTTACCTACCCCCCACAAACACTCAAAATCTTAGCCTGCATAATACCCCACTGCTCTTATCCAATAACCCTTATAATTCACAAGAAATCTTTTGTATACAATAATCTTTGTACAACATTCTTCTCCTTCGTATGATCCTTTTCTACCTATAAAAGTTCTACCGATCTTCCTTTATACGTTCAATTTCAAGCAACATAACCACACATACCCAAAGAATGGCACATATGTGCATTCAACAAGATTTGGTGGCGCTCAGTCAATCTGTTATAGGACAAATAAAGGTAAATATCTGTCTGTGAGTAGAGCCACTACAGTATCAGCTGAAATTAGCTAGACTTGTTTCCTCTCCGGTGCTTGTCATTTTATAGATTGTACTTTCATTTTTCTTTTAAATAACATCCTGTTTTTATGAGCAGTTGTTTAAAAGGGGAATAGAGGACAGCGCCAAAGAGGGAAAGTATACACGCTCACTTCTAATATGAACAACAGCCTAACAGTCTTGTTCTAAATAGCAGTATACAAAATACAAAAATGAGGCTTAAGTATACTCAGCAGAAGCTAAGTGTCAAGTGACAAAAAGTGACAATGTGACAAAGTATTAAATATGACGTTAGTGGAGTATGTGAATAAAAATATAATGATATATGTTTATTAACATATACTTATTTAATGCTTAAAAAATAAATTGAAGCAAATTAGTACAAATAAATAAGTGATCCGAATAACCAATAGCGATTAAATCACAGTAAAGGAATTCCAGATAAAATACTAATGTGGAGCGGATAAAACAACAAAGGATTTTAAAAATACATAGAATAAAAATGCATAAAATAAAGACAAATACATACAGCTTCAATACTAAGAACAAATATAGCAAGATTGGCCAATCTAGACAAGTCCCGACAGAAAGTGTACAAGTGTTAAAGATGTGGGATGGATCCCAAGTGATAAGTATTTAGTATTTTTACAAGATCCCAATGCAGTGAGTCCAAGTAGGTATCCACGGTGTGAAGAAGGTCTATACAGAAAACTGAGTACGATCCAGAGGCAATAAAAAACCTGTGAAGAAACAGAGAAGAAAACTGCACAAACTAAAAAAATAAATAGCGATAATATGAAATGCGCTAACCAAAAAGAACTCGGGCTGGTATGTCGTTAGCAGCAAACAGTCTGCACATTTCAGCCTTGATAAAGGCCTCATGGTAGGCTGAACTGCGTAGACTGTTTGCTGCTAACGACATACCAGCCCGAGTTCTTTTTGGTTAGCGCATTTCCTATTATCGCTATTTCTTTTTTTAGTTTGTGCAGTTTTCTTCTCTTTTCCTTCACAGGTTTTTTATTGTCTCTGGATCATACTCAGTTTTCTATATAGACTTTTTTATCCAGACTCATCGGACCCGTCAGTTTCTTCACACCGCGGATACCTACTTGGACTCACTGCATTGGGATCTTGTAAAAATACTAAATACTTATCACTTGGGATATAAACATATATAAATATATTTTTATTCATATACTCCCCTAACGTCATATTTAGTACTTTGTCACATTGTCACTTTTTGTCACTTGACACTTAGCTTCTTCTGAGTATACTTAAGCCTCATTTTGAGGCGCTCCTTCAATCTATTTTGTATACTACGTTTATGAGCAGTTGGACAACATATATTTCATTGAGCTTACTTATACTCAGATTCATAAAAGTTACTAAGATTAGACAACATTGTGAGTGTTTGTTCAATTAAAGGTTTGTTTTAATACATTTAGCAGACATTGGGCCCCATTTATCAAATTGCAAAAGCAGTTTCGTGCCCCACTGTTTCAGGCTCGCTTGAAATAAAAGTTAAATAGCAGCGGTCTTAAGATCACTGCTAATTAACCTCTCCACCACTTAAAATAGAGCAGATTGAAATCATCCTGATCTGATCGGGATGATTGACAGCCCCTGCTTGTGGCCAGATTTTAAGTCTTGTCTGTAATATATTATAGGGGAAGTCACTTGTTTATTTATTTTTTTTACATTTAAACTGTACTGTATCGAAAATAAAAGCAAAATTTAGGAATTTATTAGAAAGCAAACAAGGGTTGTGTTAAAATATACTCCTTTAAATTGAGTGTGGAGCCAGCTAGGAGATCCATCCAGATCCAGCCTGCTTACCCTCTTCAAAACTCTACTCACCGGTACCCCATAAGAGCGGTAAAGGATCCCGCGGTGTGGGGAGGTCGCCTGCTTCATAAAGCCAAAGAAGCCCTGACGGGTATGTACTGGCCTCACCCCGCTTTAACTATTGGGCCACCATGTAATACTCATATACAGGGTCTCCCTCTAGCTCCGGGTCCAAGCAAAAGGGGGAAAAATATTGATTGAACAAGGCTCAACCTACCCACGTGGCTCTCCTACTTTAACAGTGGCCTTCACTTGCTAAACCCATAACTGCGTAGCAGTCTACACGTAGGTTATACCCTACAACCCCCAAACTGTGCTGCCGGGCCTTAGAAGAGAGGTATTATTTAATTGAAGCAGCAGACTTTTTAGAGTTCCCAGGCCCCCCCATCAGACATACTTGGGCCCGCTCTGGATTGGTAGGCCTCGCAGCAGGAAAAGTTGCGGCAGAAGGAAAGCGCCATTTTGACTCTCTGTCCACTACCTCATGGGGCCTATAAACAGCTACAAAAAACTTTAAAAAGCCCTATAGGCTGTTAAGAAGCAACCCATGCCCTAAAAGCAGTTCAACACAGGTTGGCCTCTCACAGAACCTTCACACCTACCATCTATTTAATCCCTATCCTGGTATTACAGCTTGTGAGGCTTTTACACAGGGAAGCTATAGGGATGGCTTTTGAAGGATTATTTTATAGGCATGTGCGACAAGAAGCTACCTATATAATAATGTTTGAATGCTTGTCTGAATGTCTGTGAGCCCTTCCCCTGCCCTCCCTTCCTTTTCCCAGAGAGTGGATTGTTTATAACATCACAGGACCTTTCAACCCAAGCTAACTGTGATTATAGTGCCTATCCTCCTACATATATCCTCACATTGCCTGGTTGGAATATAGAGAAACAATTGCGAGGCAAGATGAAAAATAAGACTCAAACGGTTAAAGACTGCCTATCTAGATCGCAAGCCAAGCAGAATGCTGCAGGTAAATGTACACACAATATGGTAGATAGCCCTACCGCAAGTTCTAATGAAAGTCGCACCACACATTCTCTTGATACCTCCAACACTGAGCTTTTGTCCCAGATTAAAGTTCTCTTTCAAGAGGAATTAAAATCAGCCCTCTTAGATCTTAAGCAAGATATCAAGGATATTGGTAATCGTACTTCTGAAATGGAGGAGCATCTTGACAATATAGCGGAGGAAATGCCTACACTACACTCATCACTGCAAGAACATTCTGATCACATAATTAAGTTGGAGGCGCAGATTGAAGACCTGGAGAACCGATCCAGACGATCCAACTTAAGAATAAGAAATCTACCAGAGTCCTATAAAAATTTACAGGAAACGGCTACAGAGATTTTTCATAAATTGACACCGGAGACCGAGACCGAGACCGACATGCTACTAATGGATAGAATACATAGAGCTTTATCCAAACCACAAAATAATGCCGCCAGGGATATTGTGGTTAAGCTCCACTACTATTATATTAAAGAGTCTATTTTGAAGGCAGCTAGATCTCAACAAAAGATCGATTATGAGGGCCAACAGATACAAATTTACACGGACTTAGCACCTATCACCCTCAAAAAAAGGAGAGATATGAGACCAATTACATCAGCTCTTAATAAGGTGCACATCAGGTACCGTTGGAATTTTCCTTTCAAACTAATCTTCAATCATCATTCTGTAGGAGCTACTCAACACCCAATCCAATATACACATGGGGGCACTAAAGGCCTATATCAGAGGTCTATTAATAGCAGAATCCAATATAATTAAAAAAAAATCAAGATTGAACGCGACCAATTAAAAACAGAAATAGAATCCTTAAGGAGACAATCCATCATCAACCCGAAGTGTCACAAAATTGCAGAATGAAAAATGAAAAATGAGGCATTGGATAAAATAATGAACAAGGAAGTAGCCAGATCAATTAAACTAATTGAGTCCCATTACTACATATATAGCAACAAACCAGATGGAATGCTGTCTAATAAGCTGAAATACATTTCAAAACTGTCAACTATACCTCAAATACAATAAAATGACGGTAAGGTTACGAATGACCCCCTTCAAGTTGCCAACATATTTGCAGTTTACTACAGAAAACTATATAATATTACTACCGCTAACAGGGATAATGATACATTAATTAGCACTAGTAGCATCCCAGTTCTGTATGAGGAGGATCTAGACGCACTAAACGCCCCTATCACTCTGTCAGAGGTCAAACTAGCTATTAAAGAACTTAAGAGCTCTAAAGCCCCAGGCCCTGATGGATATTCCGGAGTCTTTTATAAAACTCTACAGGATTTATTGGCCCCACAACTAGTTGGATTGTTTAATTCCATAATGCAAGGGAATGACATCCCAAAAGAACTCTTAATGGCTAGGATAACAGTCATCCCAAAACCAGGGAAAAATAAACAATATGGTAGCAACTACCATCTCATATCATTATTAAATCAAGATTTGAAACTTTTTACAAAAATATTAGCAACAAGACTAAATTCCCCACTTACTAGACCAAGTGGGTTTCATTAAAAATAGAGAAGTGCCAGACAACACAAGCAAAATTATAGATCTTGTAGATTTAGCCACAATTAGAGGAACATCTTCTCTGTTCCTATCCTTGGATGCAGAGAAGATGTTCAACAGGGTTGATTGGGGATACATGCATGCCGTTTTACACAAAGTGGGCATTACGGAAGCATTTCATACAGCATTAACCAAACTATATTCTAATCCAACCTCGATATGAAACTATCGAGATATCAATCAAATTCCATTCCTATTAATAATGGCACCTGACAGGGTTGTCAGGTGCCATTATTAATAGGAATGGAATTTGATTGATATCTCGATCTTTGGCGATCAAAATCAGAGATAATCCAGACATAGCTGGTATAATTATAGGAAATTCAGAGTATAAAGTGTCTTGGTTCGCAGACGGCATCATACTATCCTTGACTAAACCCCTATTGTCCCTCCTCCCTTTATACAAAATAATAAGTAATTTTGGTAAGCTTTCTGTCTACAAAATAAATGAAGATAAATGCGAAGCTTTGGGGATCAAACTCCCTCAGCACACCAAAAAGCTACTGGAGCTCAATTTTTCATTCACTTTGGCTGAACAAAAACTTAAATATTTAGGAATTAGCATCCCAAATAGTATCGGCTTCTTATATCAGGTCAATTACACCCCTATGTTCTTGCTTATCAGAAACCTAATTACAAAATGGTTAAAACTAAAATGATCATTTTACGGTAGAATTCTAACCACTAAAATTACCATACTACCAAAATTTCTATATTTGTTCCGCTCTCTCCTGATCCCAATCCCTATTTCTGAGCTCCATAAAATACAGAATGATATTCTAAAATTTATTTGGCAGGGGAAAAAAGCAAGAGTAAACAAAAAAACTCATGTGTAAGCTTTGGACAAATGGAGGACTGGGTGTCCCAGATCTGATTGCATATTATTACTCGGCAAGAATGTCCCAAACGTTGCATTGGTACAAAACAGATTCTAATGTGCAGTGGGTCCAACTCAAAGCTAAAATGATGAATGTTGAACACCTCTTCCAACTATTATGGGAACCTAAGACTTCTAAAAATCCCTGGAAAAACACTTTTATAGCTATAAGACATATGATCCAGATCTGGAATTTACTGACAAATAAATTTCCCCTGGTTCAGGATAGGTCTAGGATTACTCCTCTAATAGTGCCACACTCCTTAATTGATACTCAGACACAACTAAAGTGGGGGAATAAAGGCTTATATAGAATTGCTGATGCTCTCATTAACAATGACATCCTATCGTACAATCAATATGCGGCTCTAGACACTTCAGATAGGAACATTTGGTACCACTACTTACAGCTTAAATCAAGGATCAATGCGATCCTCGGCAAAAACAAACCTCCCACTAACACAGCTTTTGAATCAATATGCCTCGCTAAGAATTGTATTAAGGGCCAAATCTCATTACTGTACCAGATATTTAATTCCCCGGAGGATGAGAGAAAGCCCCCTTTTGTATTGAAATGGGAACAAGATTTGGGTAACTATTTGCCAATTAAAACGTGGAACGCAAACCTATTTCAGGGTTTATCTTTTTCACCAAATGATTCTCTTAGAGAAAACTTCTTGAAAGTAGCATTCAAATGGTACCTTTATCCAACAAGATCTAACAGATCCGAGATAGCAAACACTTAACTATGTTATAGAGGCTGTCCACATAGAGGCACATACATGCATATGTGGTGCCACTGTGAACAGATTAAGGGCATCTGGGACCAAACATCTATACTAATCAGCACCATATTTCAAACCCAGGTTAAGTTGACCCCTGAACAATCATTATTACACTTTCCAGTAACACAGATTCACAATAGACATAGAAAACTCATTATGATCATATGCACCATGGTCAGAATTAAATTAGCGAGATTCTAGAAAAAATCCCCTCCTATGTTCACGCACATCACAAAGAGAATAGATTATCATTACGATATGGCTAGCTTAAAGGGCCATAATACCCAAATGTTTAAACACTTGAAAGTGATGCAGTATAGCTGTAAAAAGCTGATTAGAAAATATCTCCTGAACATCTCTATGTAAAAAAGAAAGATATTTTACCTCAAAAGTTCCTCAGTAGCCACCTCCCATTGTAAAGGATTTCTAAGCAGCATTTTTGTGTGTCTGTCCTGGGACATCTGAAGGGACTAGCATCGTGCACTCTAATATTATTTCACCAATCAGGTAAAGGAAGCTTACTATGAAATCTCATGAGAGATAAGTCAAATCTCATGAGATCACAGTAAGAGTTCATGACCTCAGCACTGCTGATGCTGAGTGGCTGCTGTTCATTTCTTCATTTTTTTTAATTTTTTTACCTGCAGCTGGGAGCAGCTGAGTATAACTTTTTACACAGAACTTATTCTGCTGAGCTGAGGAGATTGTGAGGTAAAATATCTTCCTTTTTTACATAGAGATGCTCAGGTGATATTTTCCTGTCAGCTTTTTACAGTTATACTGCATCAGTTTCAAGTGATTTAGCATATGAGTATTATGTCCCTTTAATAGCCAAGAAACTTGATAGTTGGGATAGATTCATAGCTCAATGGGAGTCCTATATTATGTTCCATGAGAATACTGCAAACCATAATGTCTAGCTAGCCCCATTTGGTGGTGCTTGTATTATAGTATCCTTTGATATGTTCCAATGCACAGTTAAATATACTCTTTTTAAATAAAAAGAGGGACCTACAATCTGTAACATGTAATATCGAAGGTTAAATCCCTCCATGATATAAAGGATATAAAGAATGTTGCTGCAAGGGTTGGGAGTCCTTATGTATATGCGGGATGATCAACCACCTGATGCTATATTGTCCGTAATATTTTGACATGTCAAATTTATTCTCATATTTTTGTTGTACTTATTCTTAAAAAATGACGATAAAATACTTTCAACTTAAATTGAGTGTGGAGTTTTTTAATATAAAATGTGCATAAAAAATCAGATATGCATACAATATAATTTGCATTAAAAATAACCAAAGTAAGTAAAATAAATAATTAATAACTGGGTTATCTCTAGATATCAGGAAAAAATGGATAATATCAAGGTGAATAAAACTCCAAGTTCAAGGTTTCTAAGGAAACTTAGCACAGTCATAGCTAAACATCTACTCTTTATTTTTCAAGACTCATTATCTTTAAGCATAATACTCCAGGACTGGTGTAAAGCTGAAGGTGTACCACTTTTTTTAAAAAAGGGAAGCAGGGCTAGTAAATGGCAAATGAGATTTAATACTGGCAAATCTAAGGTTCTACATTTTGGAAGTAAACATATGCAGGCAACCTATTATTTAAATGGGACTAGACTTAGAAAACCAGAGGAAAAAAGAGATTGAGGCATACTTATAGTTAAATGTGTGCGCTATGCAAGGAAGCAGCTTCTAAGAATAATAAGAAACTAGCATGTATTAAAAGAGGCATAGATGCAAGAGGGAGGAAAGCATAATTATTTTGCTGTAAAAATTCCTCACTTTGAGTATGGAGTGCAGGTCCGGGGACCAATTTTAAAAACACATCAGAATTATAAAAAGTTCAGAGAAGGGCCACAAAATGAATAAGGGGTATAGATGTGGTAAACTATGAGGATTTGTTAGCCAAATTTGGTCTGTTTATTCTAGAAAAAAAGGGCTTGATAGGTAACATGATATATTTATTCAAATATATTCAAGGTCCATATACAGAGTTAGTGGAAACTGTTTATTCCAAGGCAACTGTTTGTGACAGGAGGTCACACTTTAAAGGGATAGAAAGGTCAAAATTGAAATGTGTATGGCTGCGTTTCAATGTGAATTATAAACATTTTTACTATATACTTCCATTAGCAAAAATTCTTCTAGTAAAAGCTACTACTGCTTTTCTGCCCTGGGAGGGCCTGAGCACCAGTATTCAAACACCACACTTTCTCACAGCCAGATTTCGAGTTTTGCGTTATGAGCGGCTCGGTACTAACTTGCAAGTTATTTCCACCGCTCACCTTTAATAGCGCTGCTATTACAGGTTTTCAAAAACCCGATGTTAGCAGGCAATATGGCAGCGTTGAGCTCCATACCGCACACAAGTACCAGCGCTGCTTTGAGCTGGTTTTACGTGCTCGTGCACGATTTCCCCATAGACATCAATGGGGAGAGCGGGTTAAAAAAAAGCCTAACACCTGCAATAAAGGAGCGTAAAGCTCCGTAACGCAGCCCCATTGATTCTTATGGGGAAAGAAAATGTATGTTTACACCTAACACCCTAACATAAACCCCGAGTCTAAACACCCCTAATCTGCAGCCCCCGACATCACCGACACCTACATTATACTGATTAACTCCTAATCTGCCGCCCCAACATCGCCGACATCTACATTATACTTATTAACCCCTAATCTGCCACCCCCGACATCGCCGCCACCTACCTACAGTTATTAACCCCTAATATGCTGCCCTCAATGTTGCCACCACCTACCTACACTTATTAACCCCTAATCTGCCGCCTCTAACGTCGCTGCCACCTACCTACACTTATTAACCCCTAATCTGCCGCCCCCAACGTCGCTGCCATCACTATACTAAAGTTATTAACCCCTAAACCTCTGGCCTCCCACATCACTAACACTAAATAAATATATTAACCCCTAAACCTAACCCTAAGTCTAACCCTAACACCCCTAACATTAATATAATTAAAATCTAATAAAACCTACTATTAATAACTAAATTATTCCTATTTAAAACTAAATACATACTTACCTGTAAAATAAACCCTAAGCTAGCTACAATATAACTAATAGTAACATTGTAGCTAGCTTAGGTTTTATTTTTTATTTCACAGGCAAGTTTGTATTTATTTTAACTAGGTAGCATAGTCAGGGCCGCCACCAGAAATTTTGGGGCCCCTGACTTAACCATGGATCAGGGCCCCACCCCCCCTCCTTTGACATGTGCAATTTTTGATCAAGTGACTAAAACGTATATGCACTTTATTCTTAAGTGTCTATGTAAACTTGGAAATGTTGTAAAGGTAGTAACATACAAACACACAGACACACTCATACACTGAAACACACACACACATAAGGATTGACATATAGACACTCTAGCAGACACGCAAAGAAACACACAAACACACTCTGACACAGACACCCAAACAGACACTCAGCACTTGTTTAAATTGACCTGACAGGTAATGAGGTAACTACAGTTTTGTAAAAAAAAGATGATTTAGAATACAAAATATGGAGTTCTGATTATCTTTTTGTAAGGTAGTAAGGTCAAAATGTCATAAAAAGGTACAGACAATGGACACACACACACACACACAAACTTGCACATACACCGAAGGAAACACAGACAGAGACAGCCTCAGAAAATACACAAGGACATACATACACACACACACACACACACACAGACACCCACAGAAAACACACAAAGACATACACACACACACACACACAGAGACAGCCACATAAAACACATAAAAACATACATACACACACGCTCACTGAAACATCCACAGAAAACACACAAAGACCTACACACACCCTCACAGAGACACCCACAGAAAACACACACCCTCACAGAGACATCCACAGAAAACACATACATACATACATACACACACGCACACACACACAACCTCACAGAGACATCCACAGAAAACACAGACATACACACCCACCCTCACAGAGGCATCTAGAGAAAATACTCAAAGACAAACATACACACACCCTCACAGAGACACCCATAGAAAAAGCTCAAAGACATATGCACACACCCTCACAGACATCCACAGAAAATGCACAGACATGCACACCCACCCTCACAGAGAGACCCACAGAAAGAAAATACATACACACTCATAGAGACACAAACCAAAGCACAGACACCAACAGAAACACTCACAGGAGGAAACATTTATGCACCTTGCATCTCCTAAATCAACAGTGTGTGACATGCCTGATAAAAAAAAATGCAGAAATTAAGAGATCACTTTTTAAAGAATCATATTTGTAAATGTGCAAACAAAAATAATTCTGTGAATTAAAAATTGTACATTAATGAGCTGGGTAGATGGCTAGATGAAGAAAAGTACTTTTAAAAGGTTGACATATGTTTGTTTGATTTTTCCCTATTTTCCCCAACCAAGAGCACTACTTCAAATATAGTGTACAAATGTTACCATCTGTGGATTTTGAAAATGCTGTACTCTATATGGTTTTGGTGGAACCATAAGCTGTGGTACTCATATCATTAGATCTGGTTAAATGCAGGATTTAGGCTTGTTGGTATGTATTTCAAAATTAAGTCAGCTGCAGTGTAAACTGAACAGTTTTAAGTTAACCTGTCTCATTTTAAACACTGAGCAATCTTAGTCTGAGAGTATAACATGTTATGCAGATGTAAAAATCTTAGATAAAATGCCTCCTTGCATCTGGAAAGTCCTTGCATCATGGGGCAGTAAACTGGAATGTTATATATATTATATATATATATATATATATATATATATATATATATATATATATAAATGCATATCTGCCAAAAGGGCACCTACCATTTGTGTATTGAGGAGTAAACATTTCTGCATGGTTTTAAATATAGAATTTGTACAGTAAATACAAATAATCATAAATACACTGCTGCTAAAAAATGTGTTTTTATGGACCCCTGGCCCCACCATACAACTATTACCACACTGAAGTTACAATCCGAAATTGCACAAAGAAATAAAAAACATTTGCTAAGTAAGTCCTACCTCCTCTGCAAATGAAAGTGATCTGCCGTCTGGCTCAGCACACACTGTACAAACAAAGTGCCAAGTCTGTCTCACACTGTGCATAGTGGTTTAGTGCACACTCAGAAATCTCCTCAAATGCTAATACTTTACTCCCTGTAATAACATTTCCCATGCTCAATTAGCACTCTGCTGTAGTACCCACTGGTGGCTGCCAAAATGTTTTTTTTTAGTTCTTGCCTCATGGAGCCCCCCTGGCCCATTGGGCCCCTGACAGGAGTCACCCCTGTCACCCCCTGATGGCGGCCCTGAGCATAGTTACTCAATAGTTATTAACTATTTACTAACTACCTAGCTAAAATAAATACAAATTTACCTGTAAAATAAAACCTTACCTGTCTTACACTAACACCTAACCTTACACTACAATTAAATAAATTACATTAATTAAATACAATTAACTAAATTACAAAAAAACAAACACTAAATTACACAAAATAAAAAAAAGAAATGATCAGATATTTAAACTAATTACACCTAATCTAATAGCCCTATCAAAATAAAAAAAATCCACCCCAAAATAAAAAAAACCCTAGCCTAAACTAAACTACCAATAACCGTAAAAAGGGCCTTTTGCAGGCATTGCCCCAAATAAATCAGCTCTTTTACCTGTAAAAAAAAATGCAAACAACCCCCCCAACAGTAAAACCCACCACCCACACAACCAACCCCCCAAATAAAATCCTAACTAAAAAACCTAAGCTCCCCATTGCCCTGAAAATGGCATTTGGATGGGCATTGCCCTTAAAAGGGCATTTAGCTCTATTTCCGCCCCAAACCCTAATCTAAAAATAAAACCCACCCAATAAACCCTTAAAAAAGCCTAACACTAACCCCTGAAGATCCACTTACAGTTTTTGAAGACTCGACATCCATCCTCAACGTAGCCGAGAGAAGTTCTCAAAGAAGCGGCAGAAGTCTTCATCCAACCGGGCAGAAGTCTTCATCCAACTGGGCAGAAGTCTTCATCCAGACGGCATTTTCTATCAGCCAATCAGAATAAAAGGTGAAAAAATCCTATTGGCTGATGTAATCATCCAATAGGATTGAGCTCGCATTCTATTGGCTGATTGGAACAGCCAATAGAATGCAAGCTCAATCCTTTTGGCTGATTGGATCAGCCAATAGGATTGAAGCTCAATCCTATTGGCTGATTGCATCAGCCAATTGGATTTTTTTCACCTTTAATTCCGATTGGCTGATAGAATTCTATCAGCCAATCAGAATTCAAGGGACACCATCTTAGATGATGTCATTTAAAGGAGAATTCATTGTTCAAGAAGATGTTGATTGAAGAAGATGTTCCGCGCCGGATGTCTTGAAGATAGACCCGTTCCGCGCCGGATGGATGAAGATAGAAGATGCCGTCTGGATGAAGACTTCTGCCCGGTTGGATGAAGACTTCTGCCCAGTTGGATGAAGACTTCTGCCGCTTCGTTGAGGACTTCTGCCGGTTTCGTTGAGGATGGATGTCGGGTCTTCAAAAACTGTAAGTGGAGCTTCGGGGGTTAGTGTTAGGCTTTTTTAAAGGTTTATTGGGTGGGTTTTATTTTTAGATTAGGGTTTGGGTGGAAAAAGAGCTAAATGCCCTTTTAAGGGCAATGCCCATCCAAATGCCCTTTTCAGGGCAATGGAGAGCTTAGGTTTGTTAGTTAGGATTTTATTTGGGGGGTTGGTTGTGTGGGTGGTGGGTTTTACTGTTGGGGGGTTGTTTGTATTTTTTTTTACAGGTAAAAGAGCTGATTTCTTTGGAGCAATGCCCCGCAAAAGGCCCTTTTAAGGGCTATTGGTAGTTTAGTTTAGGCTAGGTTTTTTTTTTATTTTGGGGGGCTTTCTTTATTTTGATAGGTCTATTAGATAAGGTGTAATTAGTATAAATATCTGATAATTTCTTTTTTTATTTTGTGTAATTTAGTGGGGTTTTTTGTTTGTAATTTAGTTAATTGTATTTAATCTATGTAATGTATTTAATTGTAGTGTAAGGTTAGGTGTTGATTTTACAGTTAAATTTGTATTTATTTTAGCTAGGTAGCTAGTAAATAGTTAATAACTATTTAGTAACTATTCTACCTAGTTAAAATAAATACAAACTTAGCTGTGAAATAAAAATAAAACCTAAGCTAGATACAATGTAACTATTAGTTATATTGTAGCTAGCTTAGGGTTTATTTTACAGGTAAGTATTTAGTTTTAAATAGGAATTATTTAGTTATTAATAGAAGGTTTTATTTAGATTTATTTTAATTACATTAAAGTTAGTGGGTGTTAGGGTTAGGGTTAGACTTAGGATTAGGTTTAGGGGTTAATAAATGTAGTATAGTGGCGGCGACATTGGGCGCGGCAGATTAGGGGTTAATAAGTGTAGGTAGGTTGCTGCGACATTGGGGCGGAGGTTTAGGGGTTAATAACATTATGTAGGTGTCCGCGTTGTTGGGGGCAGCAAATTAGGGGTTAATAAGTATAATGTAGGTTTCGGCAATGTCGGGGCAGCAGATTAGGGGTTAATAAGTATAATGTAGGTGTCGGCGATGTCGGGGGCGGCAGATTAGGGGTTAATAAATATAATATAGGTGTCGGCGTTGTCGGGGGTGGCAATTATGGGTGTTTAGACTCGGGGTTTATGTTAGGGTGTTAGGTGTAAACATAAATTTTCTTTCTTTATAGGAATCAATGGGGCTGCGTTACGGAGCTTTACGCTTCTTTATTGCAGGTGTTAGGCTTTTTTTCAGCCGGCTCTCCCCATTGATGTCTATGAGTAAATCGTGCACAAGCATGTAAAACCAGCTTACCGCAGCTCACCACAGCGCTGGTATTGGAGTGTGGTATGGAGCTGAATTTTGCTCTACGCTGACTTATTGCCTGCTAACGTCGGGTTTTTGTAAACCTGTAATACCAGCGCTGTAGGTAAGTGAGTGGTGACAATAACTTGAAAGTTAGTACCGAGCAGCTCTTACCGCAAAACTCGTAATCTAGCCGTAAGTAAATAAGTCAATTATTATCTAAATTTACACAATAAAGAGGTTCATATTGCAACATGTGATCATAATAAAATAGAAATAATTATGATTATCAAAGCAAAAACAGATGAAGTAAAAATACATTGATGAATTTGCCTAATTAAAGAACATGTAATGTATACTCGTGTTTCATGACTCACCTTCCCTAGGGTCTGCAGGAGAAACTCAATATAATAAGTAATCTCTGTGCTTGTGTGGTGTATAGGTACTTCAGTATTGTTCAGATACAGCTAATGCCAATAGATACAAATGTTATAGGATTTGTTAAAGGCAACATGTTTCTACTGTTTTACAAGTTAGCATATTGGGTGAGTGTAGACATTTTTGATCCGTTAACACCTTGTTTGCTGCAATTGTTTTTGATTAGACAAACTCCATCTACACACTTTGCCTTATTTGCAGGAGCCAATCAGGTCATGTTAAAGGGATACTAAACCCAATTTTTTTTCTTTCATGATTCAGATAGAGCATGAGATTTTAAGCAACTTTCTATTTTACTCCTATTATCAATTTTTCTTTGTTCTCATGCTATCTTGATTTGAAAAAGCAGTACTGTAAGCTTTGGAGCCGGACCATTTTTTGTTCAGCACCTGGGAAGCACTTGCTGATTTGTGGCTAAATGTAGCAAACCAATCAGCAAGCTCTACCAAGGTGCTGAACTAAAAATGGGCCGGCTCCTAACCTTTTATTACTGCTTTCTCAAATCAAGATAACATGAGAACAAAATAAATTGATAATAGGAGTATATTAGAAAGTTGCTTAAAATTGCATGCTCTATCTGAATCATGAAAGAAAAAATGTGGGGTTAGTATCCCTTTAAATAAGTATTCACAACTAGCCACTGACATTTTCTTAGCAAAAGATGCATTTTATTTGTATCTAATAATCTGAGGCCCATTAGTGACAGATATGTAGTAGGTTAGGCATGTGGAGCCTGCCATGTGCACTTCCAATCCTCAGAACTGGAAAAGTCTTAATTTTCCAAATTAATTTACAGGAAAGGAAAGAAAATAAACAATGAAAGTGTATTGGGGTTGTAGGTTTTTCATAAGCACAATAGAAGGAACAGTAAAGTCAAAATTAAAGGGACATGAAACCCAAAATGTATCCTTCATGATTCAGACAAATAATCAATTTTTAAATGACTTTGCAATTTGCTTCTATTATCTAATTAGCTTAGATCTCTTGGTATCCTTTATTCAAAAGTTTTCCTAGGTAGGCTCAGGAGGTGGGAGTTAGCTTCTAATTGGTGGCTGCACATAAATGCCTCTTGTCATGGTCTTACCAATGTGTTCAGCTAGTTCCCAGTAGTGCATTGCTGCTCTTTCAACAAAGGATAACAAGAGAATGAAGCAAAATTAACAATAGAAGTACATTAAAAGGCTGTTTAAAATTGCATGCTCTGTCTGAATCATGACAGAAAAAATGTGGGTTTCATGTCCTCTTAAACTTTTATGGTCGTGATAGAGCAACTTTCCAATTTCTGTTATCAAATTTTCTTGTTAACCTTTGTTAAAGAGAAAACTTAGGTAGGTTGATAAGAGCTTAGAAGTGTGCACGACTCCTTACAATTCTATGGCAGCAGTGTTTGCAAATATGTATAACATTGCTAAAAACATTGTGGAAAACACTGCTGTCATGGAATGCTAAAGACACATGAATTCTAGATTTACTTTTCAACCAAGGATATCAAGAAAACAACGCAAATGTGTTAATAGAAGTAAAAGGGAATGTGTTTCTAAACTGCATGCTCTGTCTGAATTATAACAGTTTAATTCTGGCTTTACTGTCCCTTTAATGATGCCATATAAAAGCTCAACATGTTTACTATCCCTCTAAATTAAAGTACTCTTAATAAGCATACATATATAGCTAGACATGATTCACCATCACCTAGATTACAAGTTTTGCGCTATAGAGGGTGCGAAACGAATGCAACAAAAGTTGCGTTATTTCATCCTCTATAGCGCTGCCATTAAGAGTTTTTGAAAAGCCGCCTTGTGCGTGCGATATAGTGGCAATGAGCTCCATACAGCACAAAATACAAGCGCTGCTTTGACCTGCGACCGCAGAATGAAAAGCTCCGTAACGCAGCCCCATTGATGTCTATGGGGAAAAAAAAGTTACTTTTAAACCTAACATCCTAACATAAACCCCACGTCTAAACACCCCTAATCTGCCGCCCCCAACATCCCCGACACCTACATAATGTTATTAACGCTGAATCTGCCACTCCCGATATTGTCGCCACCGAAATAAAATTATTAACCCCTAATCTGCCACTCCTGATATCGCCTTCACTACAATAAAGTTATTAACCTTTATTCCCTCGCACTCTAAAATAGCCCACACTATAATAAAGATATTAACCCCTATTTCGCCGCTCCCTGACATCGCCGCCACTAAAGAAAGTTATTAACCTCTAAACCTCTGGCCTCCCACATCACTGCCACTAAATAAACCTATTAACCCCTAAACTGCCAGCCCCCACATCGCAACAACCTAAATTAAACTATATTAACCTCTAAACCTAACCCTAAACCTAACCCTAACCCTAAACCTAACGCCCCCTAACTTTAATATAATTAAAATAGACCTAAATTAAAGTTACAATTATTAACTAAATAATACCTATTTAAAACTAAAAATAAACGTACCAGTGAAATAAAAATAAAACCTAAGCTAGTTACAATATAACTAATAGTTATATTGTAGCTAGCTTAGGTTTTATTTCACAGGTAAGTTTGTATTTATTTTAACTAGATATACTAGTTAGTAAATAGTTATTAACTATTTCCTAACTACCTAGTTAAAATAAATACAAATTTACCTGTAAAATAAAAGTAAAACATAAGCTGCCTTACACTAAAACCTAACATTAAAAAAAATAAAAAATACCATTACATAAAATAACAAACAAAATTATCCAAAGCAATAAAAAAAAACACCCCAAAATAAAAAAACCCTAATCTATGATAAACTACCAAGGGCCCTTAATAGAAATCAACTCTTTTACTAAAAAAGAAAAACAAACACCCCCCTAACAGCATACAAACCCCCACCCCCCAAACCCACAAAATAAAAATTAAGTTAAACCTTATCTACCCATTGCCCTGTAAAGGGCATTTGTATGGACATTGCCCTTAAAAGTTCATTCAGCTCTTTTGCTGACCATTAAAAATAAAAAAATGGCTATTCTAAAAAAAAACCTGAAACCGAATTATACAAAATAATAAAAATTATTCCTATTCTAATACCCTGTTTTTAAAAAAAACACCCCAAAATAAAAGAACGTTTATCTTTAATAAACTACAAATATCCCTTAAAAGGGCCTTTTGTATGGCATTGCCCTAAAGAAATCAGCTGATATGAATGAGAGCTGCTTAAATCCTATTGGCTGATTTAAACAGCCAATAGGATTTTAGCAGCTCTAATTCCTATTGGCTGATTTAAATTTTTCAGCCAATAAGAATGCAATGGTACCCCCAGTATAAAAGGGGTACCTTGCATTTGAATCCTCAATGTTCAGTGGACGATCGCATGAAGAGGACCTCCACATTGGATCGATGTACCTCTGCCTGGACCTCCGCCTCCGCGCATCAACTGCTCCGCCTCCGCAGGGATGAATAAGATGCCGGTCCCTCGATGGATGAAGATGGAGCTGTCTGGGTGAAAATGGAGCCGCTGGGATGAAGATCGTTCAAGCTGGACTTCAGCAACTGTAAATACCTAAAGAGGGCTTAGTTTTAGGTTTTTTAAGGTTTTTTTGGGGTGTTTTTTTTTAGATTAGGGCAATGCCAATACAAATGCCCTTTTCAGGGCAATGGGTAGATTAGTTTTTTTTAGTTAGGTTTTTTTATTTTGTGGGTTTGGGGGTTTGTAATGTTAGGGGGGGTTGTTTTTATTTTGTAGCAAAAGAGCTGATTTCTTTTGGGCAATGCCCTACAAAAGGCCCTTTTAAGGGCTATTGGTAGTTTATTGTAGGCTAGGGGGTGTTTTTATTTTGGCTGGTCTTTTTTTATTTTTTTAGGGCTATTGGATTAGGTGTAATTGTTTTTATTTTGGATAATTTTGTTTGTTATTTTTCGTAATTTAGTTTTTGTTATTTTTTTAATTGTAGATTTAATTTTTTTAGTAGTGTTAGTTTTTTTAATGAGTAATTTAATTTATTTAACCCCTTAAGGACACGGCCATTTTTCAATTTCTTTCCCTGAAGGACCAGGGCTATTTTTAAATTTCTGCGGTGTTTGTGTTTAGCTGTAATTTTCCTCTTACTCATTTACTGTACCCATACATATTATATACCGTTTTTCTCGCCATTAAATGGACTTTCTAAAGATACCATTATTTTCATCATATCTTATCATTTACTTTAAAAAAAATTATAAAATATTAGGAAAAAATGGAAAAAAACACACTTTTTCTAACTTTGACCCCCACAATCTGTTACACATCTACAACCACCAAAAAACACCCATGCTAAATAGTTTCTAAATTTTGTCCTGAGTTTAGAAATACCCAATGTTTACATGTTCTTTGTTTTTTTTTGCACGTTATAGGGCCATAAATACAAGTAGCACTTTGCTATTTCCAAACCATTTTTTTTCAAAATTAGCGCTAGTTACATTGGGACACTGATATCTGTCAGGAATCCCTGATTAACCCTTGACATGTATATATTTTTTTTTAGAAGACATCCCAAAGTATTGATCTAGGTCCATTTTGGTATATTTCATGCCACCATTTCACCACCAAATGCAATCAAATAAAAAAAATTGTTCACTTTTTCCCAAATATTTTCACAAACTTTAGGTTTCTCACTGAAATTATTTACAAACAACTTGTGCAATTATGGCATAAATGGTTGTAAATGCTTCTCTGGGATCCCCTTTGTTCAAAAATAGCAGAAATATAGGACTTTGGCGTTGCTTTTTGGTAATTAGAAGGCCGCTAAATGCCACTGCGCATCACACGTGTATTATGCCCAGCAGTGAAGGGGTTAATTAGGGAGCATGTAGGGAGCATCTAGGGTTAATTTTAGCTTTAGTGTAGTGTAGTAGACAACCCCAAGTATTGATCTAGGCCCATCTTGGTATATTTCATGCTACCATTTCACCGCTAAATGTGATCAAATTAAAAAAAACGTAAAATTTTTCACAATTTTAGGTTTCTCACTGAAATTATTTACAAACAACTTTTGCAAGTATGGCATAAATGATTGTAAATGCTTCTCTGGGATCCCCTTTGTTCAAAAATAGCAGACATATATGGCTTTGGCGTTGCTTTTTGGTAATTATAAGGCCGCTAAATGCCGCTGCGCACCACACGTGTATTATGCCCAGCAGTGCAGGGGTTAATTAGGTCATTTGTAGGGAGCTTGCAGGGTTAATTTTAGCTTTAGCGTAGAGATCAGCCTCCCACCTGACACATCACACCCCAGGATCCCTCCCAAATAGCTCTCTTCCCTCCCCCATCCCACAATTGTCTCCGCCATCTTAAGTACTGGCAGAAAGTCTGCCAGTACTAAAATAAAAGGTATATTTAAAATTTAAAAAAAAATTGTAAAGCATATTTACATATGCAGCTGTGTAGGATCCCCCCTTAGCCCCCAACCTCCCTGATCCCCCCCCCAACAGCTCTCTAACCCTCCACCTCTACCTTACTGGGAGCCATCTTGGGTACTGGCAGCTGTCTGCCAGTACCCTGTTTGCAAATACAAATGTTTTTTTTTTGTTTTTTTTTTTAAAAAAATCCATTTTTTCTGTAGTGTAGCTTCCCCCCCCACAGACAAATCCCCCACCCACTCCCAGATCCCTTAGATTTATTTTTGTTGGGGATTGTATCCCCCCTTACTGCCAGTTTTATATAATTAATTTGCTGTAGTGTAGCGGTTCCCACCCGCTCCCTCCCCGTGCACGCGCCCACCCACCGGCCCCCGTGCACGTGCGCGCTCCCGTGCGCGCGCCCAACAACCCCGCCCCCCGATCCCGCCCCCCTCTCTCTTCAATTTGTCACCGATGGCCGCCCACCCGCCTCCCACGGTCAGCTCCCACCCACCAACGATTGCGGCCATCGATGCCGGTGCAGAGAGGGCCACAGAGTGGCTCTCTCTGCATCGGATGGGGGAAAAAGGTTATTGCAGGATGCCTCGATATCGAGGCATCACTGCAATAACCGTAAAGCGGCTGGAAGCGATCAGGATCGCTTCCAGCCGCTTTAATCCCCAAAGTCGTACAGGGTACGTCGCTGGTCTTTAAAGACCAGGTTGTGTGCGACGTACCCTGTACGACTCGTGTCGTTAAGGGGTTAATTTGCACTTATTTTAATTTTAGTCTAATAGTTATGTTAGGTTAATTTATAGTTTAAACTTATTTTTTTTTTTAAATTTCCCAGGTAAGTTTTTATTTATTTTAAGATAGGGATCTTGTAATTTTAATGTAAAGTTAGGGGGTTGTTAGGTTTAGGGGTTAATAGTTTAATTAAGTTTTTGGCGATGTGGGGGTCTGGTGGTTTAGGGGTTAATAGGTTTTATTTAATGGCAGTGATGTGGGAGGCCAGGGGTTTAGGGGTTAATAACTTTATTTAGTGGCTCAAATGTCGGGGAGCGGTGGAATAGGGGTTAATATCGTTATTACAGTGTGGGCAATGATGTGGTGCGGGGAATAGGGGTTAATAACTTTAGTATAGTGGCAACGATGTCGGGGAGTGGCAGAATAGGGGTTAATAAATTTTATTAGTGGCAGCGATGTCCGGAGCGGCAGATTAGGGGTTAATAAGTTTAATATAGTGTTTGCAATGCGGGAGGGCCTCATTTTAGGGGTTAATAGGTAGTTTATGGGTGTTAGTGTACTTTGTAACACTTTAGTTATGAGTTTTGTGTAACAGTTTTATTGCGGAAAACATAAACTACTGGTCTCAGATTGCGAAACGGTTTGTTTCGGTATAGGGTGTAACGCAAGCTTTTTAGCCTCGCTGCAAAACTCGTAATGGCAGCGTTATGGAAATCTCATTAAAAAACATCATTTTTTTCGAGTGCGGGACTGACGTTGCGTTACAGGCTAAAAGGCTTGCGGTACAGCTATACCGACAAGACTCACAATGGCTGCGTTGCTGTTTTTGAAATGGCCATTTTTTCAGCATTTAAACACAAGCGCAAAACTCGTTATCTAGGTGATAGTAGCTACACTTTTTAATGGATTATGGGAAATAACGATCAAAGAAAGTTATCAAGCAATTATCAGCCCTGTTTGACTGATCCCAATCCAAAGTCTCAATACTTAAAGTCATATTAAAGGTAACTTGTACAATAAGATCATATGAATCCGGTATACAGCAAAGATACACAAGGTGTTTTTTTTTATTACAGTTATGTGCAAATATATTTCATTTAAAGGGACAGTCTACTCCAGATTTGTTATTGTTTAAAAAGATAGATAATCGCTTTATTACCTATTCCCTATTATTGCAGGTGTTTACACTCGTCGGGCTTACCACTGGAATCACGAGTTGAAAATAAATGCGATCTACGCTAGAATGATTACCGTGTCCTCAGAGCTCTGGTTTACTGTTTTGCGAAACAAAAAGTTGCACAAAAAACACATAGCAAATACATTACAAAGTACAGTTACAATCATAATAACACCATTTAATAAAAATTATTCTAAAAAATATTGCACACAAAAGTTATAAGGGCTCATACATATGAGGTCTCAGGTGTTAGAAAAACGGCTTTAACATTGAGATACATTCATATACATGAAACAAAAGTGAAAAGGCACGTCATCAAATTCATTAAAAAGTAACAATCTTCTTTAATACAGCATGTAGCATCATAGTACAAACACGATCTTACGCGTTTTGGCCCGGTCAGCCGTAATCATAGATCTCATACATATACATGTCTAAATAAATAAATAAATATATATATACATATATATATATATATATATATATATATATATGTGTGTGTAATATGTGTGTATATATACTGTATATATATATGAAAAAATACACATATATATATATATATATATATGTTTATATAAAGGTGCATAGGTATTTATATGTGTATATATGTATTTACAGACATATATAAACATATAAACCCATAAATGCATATGTAGTTGTGTGGCTGTATTAGGGACTCAGGCACTAGGAAGAGACCTTGACGTGGTGCCTGAGCTTGACCCATTTGGCCAAATGCGGTAACTAACTCTTCCAGTTTTGCTTTTATTCTTAGCTGTGAGCTTTTGAGCGAGTGCTGGACTTTTTTTTTATGTGTGTAACAGTGTTTGTTTCTGTAATTCACCCTTTGGTTCCTGCACCCAGGCAGGCCTGGGGTTAACCGCCTGTGACCCTGCAAGTGGATGTAGCTTTATGAGAGTGTGATAGCAACCAAAGCTGAGCCTGGTTGTGGGTCATGGGATGTGTACCCGGTCCGGTCTGGATGTGCTGTTCCACTTCTTAACTTTGCTTACGCCCGGAGAGATTACATAAGTCCATGACTTGTTCCCAGTTTGTTTATTAGCCTGCATTTGTGTGTGTGGCTGCAGTTGTGTGGCTGTATTAGGCACTCAGGCACTAGGAAGAGACTTTGACGTGGTGCCTGAGCTTGACCCATTTGGCCAAATGCGGTAACTAACTCTTCCAGTTTTGCTTTTATTCTTAGCTGTGAGCTTGTGAGCAAGTGCTGGACTTTTTTATGTGTGTAACAGTACACATATATAGACATATATATGTAATCATAGATCTCATACATATACATGTCTAAATATATATATATATATATATATATATATATAGTAATCAGTCAAAAAGAGAGCACTCGCCGTAGTTGAAATCTGTGTTTATTTTGACGTGTAAATGTTTTCGGGGAGTGACTCCGTCATCAGACAAGTGACAAGCAAAACATGCTTGTCACTTGTCTGATGACGGGGTCACTCCCCGAAAATGTTTACACATCAAAATAAACACAGATTTCAACTACGACGAGTGCTCTCTTTTTGACTGATTACTAGATACGTTTTGGGATGCCCCCGGATTACAAATACAGAGTGAGTACTGGACTTTTTCATTTATATATATATATATATATATATATATATATATATATATATATATATATATATATAATATATATATATATATATATATATATATATATATATATATATATAGAAACTTCTCAAATAAAGAAGTAGTATATATATATATATATATATGTCTATATAAAGGTGCATAGGTATTTATATGTGTATATATGTATTTACAGACATATATAAACATATAAACCCATAAATACATATGTACACATATATACAGTAGACATATATAAGCATATAAGTGCATTGGAGCCTTTTGCACTTAAGTAGATGAAAACATGAAAACATATATTTATGCAATTTTCATTTTTAATAAAGGTTTTAACTATGTAAAAAATCAGCTATTTGTAGAAATATTTATTTATGAATAAATAGAACATATTCTGCTATGTGAAGAACATTGGAATGTGAAATATTCATGTTTTTATGTCAGGTTAGTGCATATGAGAATATGCAATCGTGTTTGTGCGTGAGTAGGGTGTTAGTTTTTTTCTGCATTGACTTCTTTGGGGGAATATGTGAACGCGCATGCAACATTCTAAGTTCGGCTTTTTGCGCTCGTTGGGTTAAAACAGATTACTTTCAACTCATAATACAAGCGCAACCCGACGAGCATAAAGCTTACTTCTAGCACAGTTAACGCCTTAGAGGGAGCGTTAATTAGCACTCCACTTGTAATCTGGCCCATTTGTAAACAATGTAGATTTCAATGCCTCATTTAATTATTAAAAAACCAAAACATCATTGTTTACTATCACTTTTACAGAGTCATTTTACTTAGCAAATTCCACAGCTAAAATGACTTGATAATCGCAGAACAACAGCTTTCAAATTATAAAAACAAAAAACAAGAGGGGCGCCTCATCTGTATATCAGTATGCTGAACCACAAATGATTATATATATAGCCAAGTGGGTACTCAAATTTAGCCCAAGTATACTTATGTACTGGTAGATGCAGGCTAGTAACTTGAGGTGTACCAGCTAACCCTCTTCAGTTGAAAATAGGTCAGTGCAGGGGA
Source organism: Bombina bombina (assembly GCF_027579735.1). NCBI lineage: Eukaryota > Metazoa > Chordata > Amphibia > Anura > Bombinatoridae > Bombina > Bombina bombina. The sequence continues at coordinate 901,705,689 of NC_069502.1, read as the reverse complement.
ATCCTGCTATGCTCAAAGGTTAGTAGGAAAGTCAGTAGGAGTGACTATAGCTGCTATAGATGAAGGTAAACCAAAGCTTGTATCCAACAAGTTAGTTTATTAAAAACAAAATATTAAAAACATTGACAAACAATGGTTTGAAATGCAACGCGTTTCTCAGCCCTAGCATGGGCTGTTTCATCAGGCATAATGAACCTTCTAACTGACAATCCATTTAAACTAAATTGTGACCAATAGAGAACAAGGACACACCCCTAAGGGTGTGTATGAATGTGAACCATACTAATAGATTGATTAGCAACAACATAATGCTGACATGATTATTTACATAGTCATCATGAAAATATAATATACATAAAAACTTTTACAAAGAATAGTCCATCTGAACAAGACACTATTAAATGGTACTAGTTACATAATAATGTGTTTAAATATAACCATACAGCAATTTAAAATAATGTGCATCCAATTTGTGGTTTATAATTAATTATGATTTTTTAAATAGTCATCATGGAAATACAATATACATTAAAACTTTAATGAGAATGGTCCATCTGAAAAAACACTAATAGATGGTTCTAGTGACATAATAACAGAGTATGTATCTAAGTATAACCATACATCAATTACAAATAATATGCAACCAATTTGTAGTTTATCATTAGTTATTATCCCTAGTACAAACCCTCATATGTTACAAAAATCCTCATTTTTACAAAATATCATATTTTAAGAATTATATGATTGTTAGATTCAACTTACTATTTTTGAGAACGGTCAGATTAGGTGACTAGTGCAAATGGTTAACTTGACACTTTATCGTGTTATTTATGTCAAAAAAGGTCAGATTAGGTGACTGTGCAGATGATTAGCTTAATACTTAACCATCTAATTTAATTCAAAAATGAAATGCAGGTAGACGACTCTTGCATAAAAAAGATATGTGTTTAAGTTTAGTGATTGTAAGACCATTCGATTATATTGACTACAAACTGCAAGCAGGTTATTTAATCCTTTATGCAACGCTGAACTATCCGTCAAAAATCCTGAGCGTTCAGCGATATTGGGCCAATCCTATCCTGTTATTTGGGATATGCCCACTAATGGGCCAATGCTAAAGCGGGGAACATATCAGTAACAATGTCATAGTAGGAAATTGCAGACAAGCACGAATAGGAGGTGATCTTTTATCGTGAGGTATAACAAGGGGCGTGTACCAATGACGTAATTTTTTTCCTTTTTTTTTTTCCTTTTCTGAATCAGTGTAGTGCCGATAGTATCTACCCACATGGTAGGGGCGTGATAGATTAGTGGATATTTAGTAAGTATTAGGGGGCGTGTGGAACTGTCAAAATAGAGATTTTCTAACGTCTAATCACTGGGCTGATTAATATGTGGAGTGAGGAATATAATGTGTTGGGGGTATAGTGTATTTCCATACTATGGGCCCTATTTATCAAATGTCTTGCGGACCTGATCCGCACTGGATCAGGTCTGCAAGACATTGCTGAATGCGGAGAGCAATACACTCTCCGTATTCAGCATTGCACAAGGCAGCTCACAAGAGCTACTGGTGCAACCCCGCCCCCTGCAGACTCGCGGCCAATTGGCCGCCAGCAGGGGGTGTCAATCAACCCGATCGTACTCGATTGGGTTGAATTCCGGCGATTCCTGTCCGCCTGCTCAGAGCCAGGGTTATGGAGCAGCGGTCTTTGTGACCGCTGCTTCATAACTTGTGTTTCTGGCGAGTCTGAAGACTCGCCAGAAACACGGGCCGTTCGCAGCTTGATAAATAGGCCCCAATATGTTAAGTGTAAGGAGCATAATGTGTGATGACAGTGATAATATTTAAGTGGATAAAATAATAGGGAGGGGATATGAAATATAGAATACAAAGACTCTACTAGAAATAGTCTTTCATCTAGTACTATAATTATTATAGCAGGGATGTACTGTAAACGATAGTGCACTGAACCAGACTAATGTGGGACTACTGATTTATATGGGGCTCATCAGAGTAGTGAACAAAGTGATAAGTGCATTTAATATGTGTATGATGGATAAAATATATATATGAGTATATATATGAGCGTCTCATTCGTATTAATAAATTCCAATTAAAGGAGAACCAATTAAAATATGAGGATTTGTAGGGATGATGGGTATGTGTTGGAGCTAAACCTAAACAAATGAGTAAAAATATATACATTTGTTGAAAATCATAACAATATATTGACCAAGGGTACTGTGAACCCTCAAATCATGTGCTAGAAAGTGACAAAAACCAAAGTGAGGCTTGAAAGAGTAATCATGACTCAAAAAGCTGCTATATCAATAACTTTGTTTAGTCCAGAGGGAAACAGTGACTGGAATCGATAGTTCTAGTATGTTTCCCTCTGGCGAAAGCGACTATATCTATTGCCCCTGTATGAGCATGATATGCTTTCTAAGCTGGTCATAACAAAAGTATTATGTTTCTTGTGTTGAAGGACACTGTGTCTAGATACACTGTGTCTTAGGGAGCCGTTTTTTAGATTCCTATTGTGTTCACTCCACCTAGTTCTTATCTTCCTACAGGTGCGTCCTAAATATTGTAATCCACATTCGCATGTGAGGACATATATAACATAATATGTGCCACAGTTAATATGGGTTTTAATTTCAAATATTTCGTCCGTAGTATGACTGGTCACAGAAATACTACCATGAGTCACCGATTTGCACATTAGGCACCTCTTTTTGTTGCATTTAAAACCCCCTGGTTTTTTAATATTTCTTGTTGCTCTTAGAGGCAATGTATGGTGTGTATTTCTTTTGGACACCACTATTTTGCTAGGGGCTAGTTTCTGTTTTCAAATTATTACGCAGTTCCCAAAAAAGTTTGTGAATGTAACATTGGTTTTATGCATGGGCAATACACACTGGGCTAGATTACAAGTGGTGCGCTATTTAGCTCTTCAGCTCAAGCGAAAACTTTGCTGGAAGTAATCTTTTTGCGCTGACGGGTTAGAGTGTTGAATGTAAAACTTGTGCACATGAAACCTGATGTGCGGTAACTTCAGGACTTCGGATATCGGACCACACTAATGCTTTCACCCCATAGGCTTTAATGGAGAGTGTAGAAGAAACAATGTAACCTTTATCACTCACATGCTTAGCCGACAGGAGTTATTAATATTTCACATTCCAATGTTCTTCACATACAGGATTTTTTTTTTATGTTAAATAAATATTTCTAAAAATACCTATACATTTATATATTTATATAATTTAGATTAACATTATCAGATATATACACAAATATATATTTAATAAAAAAAATGTACTATATTTCTATGTGAAGAACATAGGAATGGACAATATGCGTAATGCGCTTCTGATTTCACAATGAAGGTCTAAATCTAAATAATTCATAGAATATACAGTATATATATATATATATATATATATATATATATAATATTTACAATATCTATAATAAGTTTTAATAACTTTTAATAATTATTATTAACATTAATAATTTATATTAAGTATTTCAATAATGCGCATTAAAGGGACATAAAACCCAAATTTCAGATAGAACATGTGATTTTAAACAATTTTCCAGTTTACTTCTATTATCTGATTTGCTTTGTTCTGTTGGTATTCTTGATTGAGGAAGCAACAATGTTCTATAGCTAGCTAAATGCATTTAGCTAGTTCCCAGTAGAACATTGCTGCTTCCTCAATCAAGAATACCAACAGAACAAAGCAAATCAGATAATAGAAGTAAAAGGGAAAGTTGAATAAAATTGTATTCTCTATCTGAATCATGAAAGACAAAATTTGGGTTTCATGTCCCTTTTAACGAAGCTTTCATGTGTGCTAACCCGACACCACGTTAGACCTACATTGTGAAACCCGAAGCATGTTTTGCATATTTTAAATTCCTATTTTCTTCACATTGAATTGTTTTTAATGTTTATTATTAAATTTATATTATTATATATATCTGATAATGTTAATGTAATATATATATACTGTACTAAAGCCCGTGTACACGGGCCATTTTTTGCAGTACAGTGGTCCCACCCCTTGCTCTCTCTCCCCTCTCTTTTGCTCTCTCTTCCCTCCTCTCTTTTGCTTTCTCTCCCCCCTCTCCTTTGCTCTCTCTCTCTCCACTCTTTTGCTCTCTCTCTCCCCTCTTTGGCTCTCTCCCTCCTTTCTTTTGCTCTCTCTCCCCCCTCTTTTGTTCTCTCCCCCATCTTTGGCTCTCTCCCCCCCCTCTTTGGCTCTCTCCCCCCCTCTTTGGCTCTCTCTCCCCCCTCTTTGGCTCTCTCCCCTCTTTTGCTCTCTCTCCTCTTTGGCTCTCTCTCTCCCCCCTCTTTGTCTCTCCCCCCCTTTGGCTCCCCCCCTTTGGCTCTCTCCCCCCCTTTGGCTCTCTCCCCCCTTTGGCTCTCTCCCCCCCTTTGGCTCTCTCCCCCCCCTTTGGCTCTCTCCCCCCCTCTTTGGCTCTCTCCCCCCCCTCTTTGGCTCGCTCCCCCCTCTTTGGCTCTCTTTCCCCCCTCTTTGGCTCTCTTTCCCCCCTCTTTGGCTCTCTCCCCTCTTTTGCTCTCTCTCCTCTTTGGCTCTCTCTCCTCTTTGGCTCTCTTTCCTCTTTGGCTCTCTCTCTCCAACCTCTTTGGCTCTCCCCTCCTTTGGCTCTTCCCCCCCCCCTTTGGCTCTCTCCCCCCCCTTTGGCTCTCCCCCCCCCCTCTTTGGCTCTCCCCCCCCCCTTTTTTGCTCTCTCTCTCCCCTCTTTTGTTCTCTCCCCCCTCTTTGGCTCTCCCCCCCCTCTTTGGCTCTCTCCCCATCTTGGCTCTCTCCCCTCCCTCTTTGGCTCTCCCCCCCCTCTTTGGCTCTCTATCCCCCCTCTTTGGCTCTCTCCCCTCTTTTGCTCTCTCTCCTCTTTGGCTCTCTTTCCTCTTTGGCTCTCTCTCTTCCCCCTCTTTGGCTCTCTCTCCCCACTTTTTGGCTCTCTCTCCCCACTTTTTGGCTCTCTCTCCCCCCTCTTTCGCTCTCTATCCTCTTTGGCTCTCTCTCCTCTTTGGCTCTCTCCCCCCCCTCTTTGGCTCTCTCCCCCCTCTTTGGCTCTCTCCTCCCCCTCTTTGGCTCTCTCTCCCCCCTCTTTGGCTCTCCCCCCTCTTTGGCTCTCTCTCCTCTTTGGCTCTCTCTCCTCTTTGGCTCTCTCCCCCCCTCTTTGGCCCTTCTCCCCCCCCTCTTTGGCCCTTCTCACCCCTTCTCCTGCTCCTTCTCTGGCTCTGTCTTCATTGAAAGCCTTTGCCTCTATGGCCACGCCCTATCGCTGCGACACCCGCCCGGCCATGCCCCTTGTCACACCTGGCCACGCCCCTCGTGATGCCATCACAACGCTCCCGTCGGCCATGCTCCCTGACACTCCACTTCAGCCTTGCTCTGTGCTGAGTGCTGAGTGTCAGGATCCAAACAGTCAGGTATGTTTGTCACGTGCAGTCTCTACTGCGCATGACTGCATCTGACAAACATACTTGGCCATTTATTATATAGGATGTATACCTATATGTTTATAGGAATAGAGATATAGGCACAGGTATATACGGATATGTATAGAAATATAAATTTAACACAAATTAACATTTTCTTGTATGTGAAGAACATTGGAATGTGAAATATTAATAACTCCTGTCGGCTTAGAGCGTGAGCGATAAAGGTTACGTTGTCCTGTATGTAAAGAACATTGGAATGTGTAATATTTACAGTAAATGCACAGTTAAACACATTAAATATTATTATGGAATTATTATTTAGACACACACACATATATATATATATATATATATATATATACTGTATATATATATATATATATATATACTGTATATATATATATATATATATATATATATATATATATATATATATATATATATATATATATAATATAGCCCTTTGCAGTCAAATACATGGCCATAAACCCTATATCTTTCAACCCTTATAAATATTTGTAATGAATATTTATATGACTATTTTTATCAGATAATGTTTTATGAGTGTGCCTGTGTTTATTTATATATATTTTTTGTTTGGTGCAACTTTTATTTTATCCCTAACCCTTTATGCAAGGTCTTTAGTCGCGCTAATCTGACATGCATTGAATTTTATTGCGCTCAAGTGAACGCGTTTACTTTAAACTTGTAATAAATGCGCAAATTTAAGTGACTGTGATATTCTTGTGATCTAACACACTGATATTAACCCTAACCATACTGGATGACGTTAGGGAGCAACATCACTTAACAGATACAAACTCTACCTGCTCAATCAATTACATTTGAAAAAATAATAATAATCTTTAAATTAATCAAAAATAGCAAAATCAATAACCCAACAAAAACACATACTGAGTATACAGATTACACCTTAAAAAGACATACACACATATCTCTATGGTTTTGGAGCAGATTAATTGCAGACGCCACCTATTAGCAGCACCGCACACTAATAAAAGAAATCAATAGCTCTTTATCCTGTGATGTAATCGCTATACCCCCAAAAATAACCACTTTGTTTTTGCACAATCCTGCACATTAACAAAAAAGATAACAATAACTTTGTGTTGTTTTAACAGAGGTAGAATTTTCAAGCTTCAGGGCCTCCATTACATATGCAGCGTCGCCCGCAAAAGCCGCAACGCCAGATTTTACGCGATTTTGGTATTACATATATGGCATAGCATACAAGTTACGCGCGTATATTTCACCCTTTGGACGTATTTTTTGTACCCATAGACTAACATAGAACAGACGCACAATTTGGTATCCAATATACAGCGTAAGGACTTATGTGCGCAGAATTCAGAAAATCTACTCTATTCTCATCTCGCCACATATTGCAGGCGCAGCAACCCTTGCACTGACTAAAAAAGCAACGTAACTCCCTGGAAGCCTTAACAAACACACACATTTAAGCAGCATCTCAAGGTTAAAGGGACAGTATACTATGATATTGGTTTTTTAAGGTTTATTTGTGTATATGAATATGTGAAGCCACAACATAATCAAATGGATTGAGCTTGTAGGTACTTTATCACACTGTGGACATATACTTGCTTATTTACTTTAAATTTCTTCTCAAAACAATCAACAAAACTTGGAGGAGAGAACAATGGGAAATCATAATTGTATTACCTTCATCTCTTTATATATGGGTTTATATATGAATCTTGAATAGCATAATTACATGAAATTGCGGTTCATTTTTACGAGTGTTAGCCTAATTTGCATAAAACTACTCTTTATTGACACTTTCCGTGGATAAAATACTGGCGTAAGTTACTTGCAACGACTAAAATGTGTATTTGCGCACATTTCACAAAATCGCCAGTTTGTCCTACTTACGCCAGTTTAGCATCTAATGGCGTAGTATATGTAATACCCCGATGTGCGAGGTAAAATTACGGGTGGCGCGGGTTCCCACTCTTGGGCCGAAACCTGCGCCGTATATGTGATCGCGCCCCAGGGGTATTAGCAGAAGTAATTTATGATTGTGATCACTGGGAAAACACACTGACAACACCAGCTGGGGTTCCAAAATTGTTATCTGCTGGTGAAAGTGACACATTTCTATGGGAGACATTCCACAGCCTGTTTCTGTGCCTATAAAATGTCAATTTTCCATTATGTATATTATTTTTAATCTTGTATAAAGTCATTTTACCAAGCACAAGACATGATTGGTATATTTTATGGGTATCAATGGTTTATGCAACAGACTCTGACAATAATAAACCCTACTTAAACTATGACCTCCATAGCCCTATCTGCAACTACACTTCTCTACATGACCACTTGTAAACTCCACAATACTATGCTTAGCAATCACGTGAAACATCATTAAAACCTAAAGGCCCATCTCTACCACTAAATGATAAAAAAAACAAGTATCCACTCAGATAATAGGATATCCTTTAAGTTATTTCCATAACTTAATCTAGGCTCAGGCATGGTATATTTTCAGACACTAAAGTCAAAATTAAACTTTTAAGATTCAGACTGAGTATACAATATAAAAAACAAAACTTTATTTCCATTATGAAATTATGCACATTGTTTTTATATGCACACTTTCTAAGGTGTCGGCACTCTCTAAGCATGTGCAAGAGTTCACTATATATACATTTATGAGTCTGTGATTGGCTGGTGGCTGTCAAATGATACAGGGTACAGGGAAATAAAAGGACATTTGTCATAAAAATTCTGCTCAGTTGCAATCCAGAATAAATGTTTTTATAATGAATTTGTTGATTATGAAATTCTACTGTATTTAATGGTTCTTTATTGTGGTTCAGGTTAGAAAATGTTCACAAGTTTGGACACACAGGTAACTCAATGTCACCAAATAGTGATTTGATTGTGATATAGCTGAAAAAAATCCCCTTGGCTGCAGAGCACTGCACTAATCCCATTTTTTATATGCACATATAGCAAGGATGTAACATATTTTTTGCCAGTAAAATATAAATCTGTGGTTAACCCTTTTGTGCCAGTAACGCAGTGCAGCAGTTTAACCCATTTCTAGCAGGAAGACGTATAATAGTGATTTAGCCCAGTGCAGTAGTTTAACCCTTTTCTACTGTAAGAAATAAAGCAATGATTTAATTCCCTTTGTGTCATTTGTGCTTGCTTTGCCCCTAACACAGTACAGTATTCTAAATGTTTTCTTCCATAAGATATATAGCAATAATTTAGCCCATTTGTGCTACTAGCAACTGCTTTATGTGTTACTCTCACAATGAGCATTTACACATGGCTGTATATGCTACTGCCCCTAAGAAAGCTTACATGATGGTGTATGTGTTACTGGCACAGAGGGGTTAAACTCTTTGATCTATTAACCCTTAGAGCAGCCAGTGGTTTGACCACTTCCATGCTATCAACACACATCATTTTCTTTTGTAAACTATTGCGTATAATTTTGTATATGTCCACTGGCTTCCAAATGTGGTGGCAAGCTATCTAAAAATGTCATCTCTGTGAAAAGGGGGCATTGCTTATGTACAGTTAAGCAAAATTCATATTAATATTTCCATGCTTACCCAATGTGAGTGGGAGAAGACCAGATATTCGGGCATCTCATCTAAAACAAACAAAGGTGCTTCTAAAGGTCTGGAATATCATAGGAACAGAAGTCAAGAGCCACTTGAGTTTAAATAGACAAAATTAATAGATATGAAGGGCTAAAATCGTTGTGCAAAATTTCAACTCAAAAAGTTGCCATTAAAAAATGTATAGACCCCTTGTCACAGTTGTGATTTAAGATTCATCATGACTCCACATTGTCTAGTCATTTAATAAAACCCGACCCCAATAAACAAGACAGACAACAAAAAATGGGATGAAAAGGCAGCAGCTTATTTTATTAAACGTAATAACATCTAAACAGAAACCTTTTAAAACACCACCAACAGTGCTTGCCCTGTTAGCCACTGCCACATGCCTTCCCAATCACAAGGCATGCCCCCCATATAACCATCTTCTGCTACCCAAACAGGAGGTACCGAATGTTTACTCAAATGGCATAAGCCACAAACACCCAGGGCAAGCACCCCACTATAGCTGGGACAAAACTCCAACCACTACCAAACAGGATGTGCGAGTAGGCACTTTCTGCTCTTAGCTCCCGATCAGAAAAGGGGCCTCAAACTTGCCCAGCCCCTTGCCCCACAGATGAGCCCTCCATTCCCTCCAAGTGGGGACAATTAACACCACCTTCATTTATCTTCATAATACTTTTCATAAAACAGTCCACTCTAATATATGCAGAAAAAGTAAACGTTAAAAAACAGTTTAAGAGAAATAAAATAAAAATAAAAATGAGACACTCTGTTCAGCTTTGAAATAGCGAGATTCAAACGTTAGACGACACATTATAAAAGCGATGAAATTGCGATGTTGAAAATGTGTGACCAATAGGTATTAATTAGTGAACAACACAAAATTTAAAGTGAAGGTCAATTTGGATGAATTAGTGCCCGATTTTTAATAAACCTATTAAAAACAAGGGCACTTTAATACATCAAAATTGACATTTCACTCCTTTTCTTCAAAAACTTACCTTTTAATCCTGTATGCCACTCCAGTGATTCCCCCGGCCATCGGAAGCCTCTTCTGATGTCAGAAATGACGAATCCGGCTTCCTCCAATCACGGCGTTCCTCCCAGGGGGATCATGGCCTGATGCAAAGCCCTGATTGGAGGAATCCAGATTCGTCATTTTGGACCTGCGAAGAGGACTTGCGACGGGCGGAGGAAGTGCTGCAGCGGCTGTCAGGATTAAAAGGTAAGTTTTTGAAGAAAAGGAGTGAAATGTAAATTTTGATGAATTAAAGTGCCCTTGTTTTCAAGAGGTTTATTAAAAACCGGGTACTAATTCATCAAAATTGACCTTCACTTTAAGTAAACTTTTCATATGTTCTAAGGGTGACTTCTTTAAATAAATAAAATTGATGCGAATTACAAAGCGTCCAATAAAAAAAAATAAAAAATAAAAACAGAAGTAGAACAAAAAAGAAAAATGATATTTACATTACTTGGTAAATAAAAAACACTGTCCAAGCAAAAGGTATCCAGGTGAGTTCCTTCTGGTGTAGGATGGAACACTCCTTCTATGGCGATACTTGGTATGCAACCTCCTGGTTACTACCAGATGGAATTTTAACTCAAACCTCTTTAGCATAAGGCACGAAACCAGAAGTAGGGACACAGCTTAATGCTATAGAGGGGATTCCCTTGGAACACCCTCAGTAAGAAACTGCAAAAACAGGAAACAACAGTGTGTCCCACTCTATGGGGCCTATCTATCAAGCTCTGAATGGAGCTTAAGGCCCTGTGTTTCTAAAGACCGCTGCTCCATAACCCTGTCTGCCTGCTCTGATGAGGCGGATAGGAAACACCACAATTCGACCCGATTGAGTACGATCCGGTTGATTGACACCTCCCTGCTGGAGGCCAATTGGCCGCGAGTCTGCAGGGGGTGGCGTTGCACCAGCAGCTCATGTGAGCTGCTGGTGCAATGCTTAATACGGAGAGCGCATTGCTCTCCGCATTCAGCGATGTCTGTCGGACCTGATCCGCACTGTCGGATCAGGTCCGACAGACATTTGATAATTCAGCCTCTAAGTGTAGAGGTAATTTATTACAAATACTAGCAGAAAGAAGTTAAAATCACATTGAATTACAATTTGTCTCACCCAACCAAACAGTAGTTGCATTCCCCATTTGCTGTTACAACCACGAGCCATAGATGCAGGTGTGGAGAACAGTCGTCTGGTGTTGTGGAAACACGTAGAAGTTTCCTCCACTGCAGATGACTGTAACAGAGGAGCGGAATCGGGTATGTCACAGATGGGGTAGGGCATGTTGTGGGCTTATCTGGGTGGGGTCTGGCCTGTGACCATGTGGACCTGGTAGAGCAATGGTGGGAAAAGCAAGGGGGATCACAGTCTGGGGGCAGTGAAAATGCTGGGGGGGGGGTGCTTGTGCTCACACCACTGTGCATAGGTAAAAAAATTCCAACCTCACCTTTAGAACATCCCGAAATGCCCATGGCCAGGCCATCATTCTCCCCTGCGAGATCACCATCAAGCCTATGGTTCTATCCAACAAGACTACTGTACCATAAAATTTAAATGTCCCATTTTGCAATTGTGTTCCTTAAGTGGCACAAAACTATATCTGTTAATGGAAAGACGCAACTAGCAAAACACTGGAAAAGATAAGTGAAGTGATAGTCAGTGAGTTCTAAACATTATCTTTTCATTGCAACGAGGTCCTTCAGCAAACTCACGAGCGTTTAGGCTATTATATTTCACTTTCAACATTTATTCTGAGATAACCTTTCATTTACATTATGTGTAAATTCTATCCATTTACAGGAAGATGTAATAGAATGAAACACTAAGCGTAAGGTACAGTTGGGTGTGTTCGCAAGCCTTAAAGAGGATAATAACAAAGCACGTTTCATAAGACTGAAAACAAGAATAGATCTATCAGCACTAGGATTACTTTTTTTAGCTGAATGACGCAAACAACACTAAAACTATTTTGTTATATGCAAAAGGCTAAAAATTGTCATTCCAATGTATGCAAACATTCTTAGATAATACCCATCCTTTTGTTATTTGTTCAGATTAAACTCTACATTTTGCTTACATCTTTTATTTATTAATAATGTAAAAAAATATATTCAAATTATTGTTATATATTATCTATAGGTGCTGTTTGGGTTATTGAAAAATGAAAGTGCAGTATGACTGTGAAAACGTCAACTTCCCAGGTGATGATTCATCCGCGTGAAGCTGCCTGCAATTTAATATTGCAATATGAGAAAATAATAAAAGTAAATACCTTGTTTTGCTGCACTTTTCAAAGGTATTTATCTGCTGCTAATCTCTACAATGGAGCTGCAGTGAAAGAAAGAACCCATTAAAACACACATGCAGAGAAATAAAGCAGAATGCTACTCTTCCAAAATATTCATAATCTTTAAATTGGGAACATAGTGCCTTTAATTCCCAAGACAGACACATCATTAAAGGGATATTGTTTTGTCCTGGAGCTGGGAAGCATAAACTAGGTCTCATGATAGTACTGAAAAAGGGAAACGACGCACAAGAATGCAGTAGAATAATAACAGTGGTTATTATGAACAGTGCAATAACACACACTAAGCAGTGATTACATTACAAGTAGAACAATGCAGTGATTAAACACATTATTTATCTTTGGGTTTAGGTTAAGGCATAAACATCATACAATTGGAAAACAGGCAGGTTATCACAATAGCTCTGAGAATCATCATTCAGTGGAACATAGGCAGAAGCTGTATATAACCTCTCTCCAAGATGATACCTAGCAGACTCTCCTGCCCGCTTCCTATCAATTCTAATAATTAAACCGCTAATGTAGAAGGCAAAATAAGAGTTTTCTCATAACAAGCAAATATTCTCACACTATCTGTCTATTGGAATGTCACAACCCCCAACCTAGATGAGAGTATCTGCTATGAGAACAAAGGAGAATACAAGTATAACTTATTTTTAAAAGGCAATAGTCTTAAAGACATATGTGATACAGTATATATGTTGTGTGAGGAATTGCTAATTGTCTATCCCCCTACAAATATTACATAAAAAATTATGCTTTCATGATTCAGATAGAACATGCATTTTTAAACAACTTTCCAATGTACTTGTATTATATAGTTTCCTTCATTTCTTGGTATCTTTTGTTGAAAAGCATACCTAGGAGGAGCATTAAACTACTGGGATCTAGCTGCTGATTGGTAGCTGCACATATATGGCCCTTGTCATTGGCTCACCAGATGTGTTCTGCTTCCAGTAGTGCACTGCTGCTTCTTCAACAAAGTATACCAAAATTTTATAATAAAAAGTAAATTGGAAAGTTGTTAATCATTGTATGAGCTATCTAAATCATGAAAGACAATTTTTGAATTGCACGAACATTTAAAGGGACATGAAACCCCAAAAAAATATTTCATGATTCAGATAGAGAATACAATTTTAAACAACTTTCTAATTTACTTCTATTATCTAATCTGTTTTATTCTCTCTGTATCATTTGTTGAAGGAGCAGCCGTGCACTACTGGTTTCTAACTGAACACAACACATGGGTGAGCCAATGACAATCAGTTTATATATGCAGCCACCAATCAGCAGCTAGAACCTAGGTTCTCTGCTGCACATGAACTTTCCTAGATAAACATTTCAGCAAAGGATAACAAGAGAAAGAAGCAAATTAAATAATAGAAGTAAATTGGAAAGTTGTTTGAAATTGTATTCTCTATCTGACTCATGAAAGAAAATGTTTGGGTTTCATGTCCCTTTAAGTATTAAAATCCATTCTGTGTATGTAGGAAGAGTATAGTGTGAATGTACTGTTACTGTTATTTTAATAGGGTAAAAAAAGGAAAAAATTGTATTTTGGATGCAAACTTTTTTTCTATAAATTGCCAAATAGTTAATATTTTAGGCTTTGAAGGTTAAAAGGCAACATCAAGGATAGTATTTAGGAAACATATTTGTCAATATTATTATTGACAAAATTTCCGAAATAAAAACCAAACAAATAAACAACCCAGACACTTAGTTTGATCGCAGCCTCATTTTCATTTGTGTATTTTTATGAAGAAATTCTGCTGTGGTGAGATTTGGTTTTAAATGTTTGATATTTTGTGACTGCTGCTTTCATTTGAGTTGGGAATATTGTGTCAATGGGGTAGATTTATTAGTCGAGCGAATCATGTCCGCTCTACCTCGCAAAATACCCACAGCATATGCTGTAACATTTAACATTGCACAAGCATTTCTAGTGAAATGCTTGTGCAATGCCGCGCCCTGCTCACTGGCGGCCAATCGGCCCGGATTGGGATGCTTTGTGGCAGACAAATTAAGGAGCAGCGGTCTTAACTTCCGTTTCAGGCTCAACTTCTGCTTTCTTTTGCAACTTCTCAGCTCTGACGAATGAGAGTTGCTGTGTTTCAATAAAACATTATTTTTGGACATTGAAATTTATATTTAAAAACATTCTTAGCTTACGGGCTGTACAAAAACAGACAACAAGCCTTATTTGGCCCTGGGCAAATCCCTTTTTTAGAGGGCTGGATCAATTCATGACAAGCCTTGGAAGGCTTGGTATGTCAATTGCCAACTACTGTCTTAACCCATTGCGCCAAATGGATGTAGATCTAAGTCATAAGGTAAATTGTCCATTGTGCTATTTCTGAACAAAGGGGATCCCAGACAAGCCTTTACAACCATTTGTGTTATGACTGTACAAGTGGTATGTAAATAAGTTTGGTGAGAAACCCAAAGTTTGTGAAAAAGTGAACGATTTTTTTATATGGTTGCAAAATGGTGGCATGAAATATAAAAAAGCAAGACTTGCGCTATTGAACCCTCCCTCCTGCAGGCTTTCTAAAATAGCATGATCTTCTATTATCTATTCTATTATACTTTTATCTTCATTCTCTTGGTATTCTTTGTTGGATAAACAGTATTGCATTACTCTTAGCTAGCTAAAAAAAAGATTGGGTCAGTCAATGACAAAAGGCATATATGTGCAGCAACCAAAAAGCAGCTAGCTCCCAGTAGTGCATTGCTGCTCCTTAGCCAACCTAGGTATGATTGTCAACAAAGGATAACAAGAGAACAAAGCAACTTAGAAAATATAAGTACATTCTAAAGTTGTTTCAAATTGCATGCTTTATTTGAATTTGCAAAAAATAAAAATTTTGTGTTTCATATCTCTTTAAGCTATATCAATAATGGGAAACTGGTGCCCCACAGAATTTTTTCTAAGATCAACAAAGAGAATTCTAATTTTACAACAAAAAAACATCTTCTATTTACCCCCAAAACATCTGCACTCTACATATGTTTCTAATTTGCCATGGGAGAAAAATAGCATTAGATAATCATCAGTCTATTCAATTTAATGTTTAGATGCAGATTGAATGCATCAAAGGAGTGAATGATTATAATACATCAGAAACAGTTTATGTACATGACCTTGAAAAATCATACACAATAAAAACATTACTATTTAAAGCATTGATTAGCAACTTTTATCATTCAGATGACTGAACTGTGGTTCCCAAGTCCTTCAAAGGGGGACACTGAACTTATTCAATGTAATAATGGACCCATAGCAAAAGTGTTAAGATCTACTTTCTGATTAAGTTAATAATAGGAAAACATTATTGTGCAATTTGTGCAGATTTTTTTATTGGTACCAACCAAGTAATGGAGTGAACACAATCGCCTAGATTTAGAGTTCTGCGTTAGCCGTCCAAACCAGCGTTAGGGGGTCCTAACGCTGGTTTTGGCCGCCCGCTGGTATTTAGAGTCAGTCAGGAAAGGGTCTAACGCTCACTTTCCAGCCGCGACTTTTCCATACCGCAGATCCCCTTACGTCAATTGCGTATTCTCTCTTTTCAATAGGATCTTTCTAATGCTGCTATTTAGAGTCTTGGCTGAAGTGAGCGTTATAACGCTAACGACAAGACTCCAGTCGCAGAAAAAAGTCAGTAGTTAAGAGCTTCATGGGCTAACACCGGTTCATAAAGCTCTTAACTCCTGTGCTCTAAAGTACACTAACACCCATAAACTACCTATGTACCCCTAAACCGAGGTCCCCCCACATCGCCGCCACTCTAATAAAATGTTTTAACCCCTAATCTGCCGACCGCACACCGCCGCAACCTACATTATCTCTATGTACCCCTAATCTGCTGCCCCTAACATCGCCGACCCTATATTATATTTATTAACCCCTAATCTGCCCCCCAACGTCGCTGCTACCTAACTACACTTCTTAACCCCTAATCTGCCGACCGGACCTCGCCGCCACTATAATAAATGTATTAACCCCTAAACCGCCTCACTCCCGCCTCAGAAACCCTATAATAAATAGTATTAACCCCTAATCTGCCCTCCCTAACATCGCCGACACCTAACTTCAAGTATTAACCCCTAATCTGCCGACCGGACCTCGCCGCTACTATAATAAATGTATTAACTCCTAAAGCTAAGTTTAACCCTAACACTAACACCCCCCTAAGTATATTTT
The DNA here is from genome assembly GCF_027579735.1 of Bombina bombina. Lineage (NCBI taxonomy): Eukaryota > Metazoa > Chordata > Amphibia > Anura > Bombinatoridae > Bombina > Bombina bombina. The sequence continues at coordinate 901,689,046 of NC_069502.1, read as the reverse complement.
TATCTAACGAAATAAATTAACTCTTATTAAATAAATTAATCCTATTTAAAGCTAAATACTTACCTGTAAAATAAACCTTAATATAGCTACAATATAACGAATAATTATATTGTAGCTATTTTAGGATTTATATTTATTTTACAGGCAACTTTGTATTTATTTTAACTAGGTACAATAGCTATTAAATAGTTAATAACTATTTAATAGCTACCTAGTTAAAATAACTACAAAATTACCTGTAAAATAAATCCTAACCTAAGTTACAATTAAACCTAACACTACACTATCAATAAATTACTTAACTAAACTATCTACAATTATCTACAATTAAATCAACTAAACTAAATTACAAAAAACAAACAAACACTAAATTACAAAAAATAAAAAAAGATTACAAGAATTTTAAACTAATTACACCTACTCTAAGCCCCCTAAAAAGTAACAAAGCCCCCCAAAATAAAAAATGCCCTACCCTATTCTAAAATAAAAATTTAGCAGCTCTTTTACCTTACCAGCCCTTAAAAGGGCCTTTTGCGGGGCATGCCCCAAAGAAAACAGCTCTTTTGCATTTAAATAAACATACAATACCCCCCAACATTACAACCCACCACCCACATACCCCTAATCTAACCCAAACACCCCTTAAAAAACATAACACTAAGCCCCTGAAGATCTCCCTACCTTATCTTCACCACGCCGGGAATCACCGATCTGTCCAGAAGAGGGTCCGAAGTCTTCATCCTATCCGGCAAGAAGAGGACATCCGGACCGGTAGACATGTTCATCCAGGCGGCGTCTTCTATCTTCATCCATCCGGCGCGGAGCGGGACCATCTTGAAGCAGCCGACGCGGATCCATCCTCTTCTTCCGGCGACTCCCGACGAATGATGGTTCCTTTAAGTGACGTCATCCAAGATGGCGTCCCTTGAATTCCGATTCTATCAGCCAATCGGAATTAAGGTAGGAAAAATCTGATTGGCTGATTGAATCAGCCAATCAGATTCAAGTTCAATCGGATTGGCTGATCCAATCAGCCAATCAGATTGAGCTCGCATTCTATTGGCTGTTCCAATCAGATTGAGCTCGCATTCTATTGGCTGATCGGAACAGCCAATAGAATGCGAGCTCAATCTGATTGGCTGATTGGATCAGCCAATCCGATTGAACTTGAATCTGATTGGCTGATTCAATCAGCCAATCAGATTTTTCCTACCTTAATTCCGATTGGCTGATAGAATCCTATCAGCCAATCAGAATTCGAGGGACGCCATATTGGATGACGTCACTTAAAGGAACCTTCATTCGTCGGGAGTCGCCGGAAGAAGAGGATGGATCCGCATCGGCTGCTTCAAGATGGTCCCGCTCTGCATGGATGAAGATAGAAGACGCCGCCTGGATGAACATGTCTACCGGTCCGGATGTCCTCTTCTTGCCTGATAGTATGAAGACTTCGGACCCTCTTCTGGACCTCTTCTTTTCGGATAGGATGAAGACTTCGGACCCTCTTCTGGATGGATCGGTGATACCCGGCGTGGTGAAGATAAGGTAGGGAGATCTTCAGGGGCTTAGTGTTAGGTTTTTAAGGGGTGTTTGGGTTAGATTAGGGGTATGTGGGTGGTGGGTTGTAATGTTGGGGAGTATTGTATGTTTATTTAAATGCAAAAGAGCTTTTTTCTTTGGGGCATGCCCCGCAAAAGTTCCTTTTAAGGGCTGGTAAGGTAAAAGCTGTTCAATTTTTATTTTAGAATAGGGTAGGGCATTTTTTTTATTTTGGGGTGCTTTGTTACTTTTTTAGGGGGCTTAGAGTAGGTGTAATTAGTTTAAAATTTTTGTAATCTTTTTTTATTTTTTGTTATTTAGTGTTTGTTTTTTTTGTAATTTATTTTAGTTGATTTAATTGTAGATAATTGTAGATAGTTTAGTTAATTAATGTATTGATAGTGTAGTGTTAGGTTTAATTGTAACTTAGGTTAGGATTTATTTTACAGGTAATTTTGTAGTTATTTTAACTAGGTAGCTATTAAATAGTTATTAACTATTTAATAGCTATTGTACCTAGTTAAAATAAATACAAAGTTGCCTGTAAAATAAATATAAATCCTAAAATAGCTACAATATAATTATTCGTTATATTGTAGCTATATTAGGGTTTATTTTACAGGTAAGTATTTAGCTTTAAATAGGATTAATTTATTTAATAAGAGTTAATTTATTTCGTTAGATAAAAATTATATTTAACTTAGGGGGGTGTTAGTGTTAGGGTTAGACTTAGCTTTAGGGGTTAATACATTTATTATAGTAGCGGCGAGGTCCGGTCGGCAGATTAGGGGTTAATACTTGAAGTTAGGTGTTGGCGATGTTAGGGAGGGCAGATTAGGGGTTAATACTATTTATTATAGGGTTTTTGAGGCAGGAGTGAGGCGGTTTAGGGGTTAATACATTTATTATAGTGGCGGTGAGGTCCGGTCGGCAGATTAGGGGTTAAGAAGTGTAGGTAGGTAGCGGCGACGTTGGGGGGGGGGGGGCAGATTAGGGGGTAATAAATATAATATAGGGGTCGGCAATGTTAGGGGCAGCAGATTAGGGGTACATAGGGATAATGTAGGTTGCGGCAGTGTACTAAGCTGCAGATTAGGGGTTAATAATAATATGCAGGGTCAGCGATATTTATTATAGGGTTTTTGAGGCAGGAGTGAGGCGGTTTAGGGGTTAATACATTTATTATAGTGGCGGCGAGGTCCGGTCGGCAGATTAGGGGTTAAGAAGTGTAGGTAGGTAGCGGCGACGTTGGGGGGGGCAGATTAGGGGGTAATAAATATAATATAGGGGTCGGCAATGTTAGGGGCAGCAGATTAGGGGTACATAGGGATAATGTAGGTTGCGGCAGTGTACTAAGCTGCAGATTAGGGGTTAATAATAATATGCAGGGTCAGCGATAGCGGGGTTGGCAGATTAGGGGTTAATAAGTGTAAGGTTAGGGGTGTTTAGACTCGGGGTACATGTTAGAGTGTTAGGTGCAGACTTAGGAAGTGTTTCCCCATAGGAAACAATGTGGCTGCGTTAGGAGCTGAACGCTGCTTTTTTGCAGGTGTTCGTTTTTTTTTTTAGCTCAAACTGCCCCATTGTTTCCTATGGGGATATCGTGCACAAGCACGTTTTTGAAGCTGGCCGCGTCCGTAAGCAATGCTGGTATTGAGAGTTGCAGTGGCGGAAAATATGCCTGTACGCTCCCTTTTTGTAGCCTAACACAGCCCTTCAGTGAACTCTAAATACCAGCGTTGTTTAAAAGGTGCGGGGGAAAAAAAACATGCGTAGCTAACGCACCCTTCTAACGCAAAACTCTAAATCTAGGTGAATGTGATCCAAAACAAAATGTAATAACAAGATAACACGTCATGAATACCCAAATATTAATTGTATGGAACTTTTGACCACTATTAAAGTAATAGTAAACTCTCCTCTTTGGATAAACAGATCTTGAATATAAGTGATATTTTAGATTGAGTTTAATTGATCAGTTTTAATGAAGATGCGCTATAACTTACTTTTTAATGTAAATAAGAAATTCAAATACCCCACGCTCCGCCTGCCCGCTTCAAAACTAATATTTTTTTTGAGCTAACGGTTTGAACTGTTCTCCAATCAGCACTCTAGCTGCAATAAAAGTGCCTTATGGCTAGAGCGCTGATTGGAAAACAGTTTAAACCATTAGCTCACAAAAAAAATTAGTTTTGAAGTGAGTGGCCAGAGTGCGGGGTATTTGATTTTCATATAAAAAATACTGAATATTAAAAATAAGTTATAGTGCATCTTCATTACAACTGAATTAAATTCCATCTAAAATACCTCTAACATTCCGGATCTGTTTATCCAAAAGGGAGAGTTTGCTGTCACTTTAAGATGTCCTAAGAAGTTTAATATAATCTAATTAATATGAAGATCTGCTGTTAAAGGTGTTACAATTCTTTTATGATTCAGAGAGAGCATGCAATTTTAAACTGCTTTCCAATGTATTTCTTCAGAGCTTTGTTTTGTTGGTATCCTTTGTTGAAACCCATACCTAGGTAGGCTCAGCATCAGGATTGAACTACTGGGAGCTACATATATATATGCTCTTGTGAGCTGCTGGTGCAATGCTGAATACGGAGAGCGTATTGCTCTCCGCATTCAGCGATGTCTGTCGGATCAGGTCCGACAGACATTTGATAAATTGGCCTCTCTATCTTCATTGTGAAAGATAAAAAAATCTTTTTTGTGTCCCTTTAAAATTTTTTAGTTTATAGGAACATGAAACAGTTTGAGAGTGCAATACAAAATGTTTAATTATGCATTGTAAAAAAATATTTTTCAAGACAATCGTTTTTTGACTTTTTTTTTTTTCTTTTTTTCCTGTCCTGTATTAAAATATTAAAGATTTGCACCAGGATTATTATCTGTATCCTTATAGAGATTTAGATTGTCTTTCTATTGAGAATATGAGTGGTCTCTCTCTACCTAGACCTTGACTACTGGATGCAGATCTGGTACCATATTAAGCAGTCTTGCTCATTCAATTGGTCCTTGGCTCCACATCTTACCCACTTCCTACAAATGCAGCTTACGAGATCCTTTGACCATGAGGAACATACATTGTTTTGCTTACCCCACTTGGAGGTATCCACATTTTGTCGAGTTGCTTCCCAGAATTAATATAGATCTGGGGCGCGATCCGATATATATCGCAGTTTGCGGCGCAAGCGAGGGAACCGGCGTCGCCCGCAGTTTCAGCTCGCAACTCAAGCTATCCCATATAATTCGCCGCCAGATGCTAACGTGCCGTAAGTCTGACAAACCAGCGATGTCCAGAAATCTGCGTAAGTACAAATTTCTGGCGTCGCCAGTGACTTGCGGCACGTTAGAAACTGCCGGCGCCTATAAAACCTGACTAAAGTCTAAAACACCCGCACTGTCTAACACGCCTCCCTAACATAGCCCGACAAGTCTAACACGCCTCCCTAACATAGCCCGACACGTCTAACCCTCTATCCGCTATCCCCCCTCACTAGCCTAACAATAAAAAAGCTATTAACCCCTAAACCGCCGCTCCCGTACCCCGCCGCAACCTAATAAAGTTATTAACCCCTAAACCGCCGCTCCCGTACCCCGCCGCCAGCTATATTATATCTATAACCCCCTAAAGTGAGCCCCTAACACCGCCGCCATCTATATTAAAATTATTAACCCCCAATGTAAGCCCCTTACACCGCCGCCATCTCTATTAAAATGATTAACCCCTAATTTAATCTACCTACCCCGCCGCCAGCTATATTATCTATGTTAACCCTAAGTATATTATAGTTAATATAGGTATTACATTATATATATTAACTATATTAACCCTAATTATATTAGGGTTAATATAGTTACTATAGTATTTATATTAACTATATTAACTCTATCTAACCCTAACACCCCTAACTAAATTTATATTAAATTAATCTAATTCATTTATAAACTAAAATATTCCTATTTAAATCTAAATACTTACCTATAAAATAAACCCTAAGATAGCTACAATATAATTAATAATTACATTGTAGCTATGTTAGGGTTAATATTTATTTTACAGGTAAATTGTTAATTATTTTAACTAGGTATAATAGCTATTAAATAGTTATTAACTATTTAATATCTACCTAGTTAAAATAATTACCCAATTACCTGTAAAATAAATCCTAACCTAAGTTACAAATACACCTACACTATCAATAAATTAAATAAACTACAAACATCTATCTAAAAATACAATTAAATTAACTAAACTAAATTACAAAAACAAACAAACACTAAATTACAAAAAATAAAAAAAGATTACAAGATTTTTAAGCTAATTACACCTATTCTAAGCCCCCTAATAAAATAATAAACCCCCAAAATAAAAAAAAATTCCCTGCCCTATTCTAAATTAAACAAATTTCAAAGCTCTTTACCTTACCGGCCCTTAAAAGGGCCTTTTGTGGGGCATGCCCCAAAGAATTCAGCTCTTTTGCATACAAATACAATACCCCCCCCCATTACAACCCACCACCCACATACCCCTATTCTAAAACCACCCAAACCCCCCTTAAAAAAGCCTAACACTACCCCCCTGAAGATCTCCCTACCTTGTCTTCACCACACCGGGCCGAACTCCTGATCCGATCCGGGCGATGTCTTCCTCCAAGCGGCAAAGAAGAATTCTTCCTCCGGCGATGTCTTCCTCCAAGCGGCAAAGAAGAATTCTTCCTCCGGCGACGTCTTCCTCCAAGCGGCAGCAAAGTCTTCATTCTTCCGGCGGCATCTTCAATCTTCTTTCTTCGCTCCGCCGCCGCGGAGCATCCATCCCGGACGACTACTGAACTTGGAATGAGGTACCTTTAAATGACGTCATCCAAGATGGCGTCCGCCGAATTCCGATTGGCTGATAGGATTCTATCAGCCAATCGGAATTAAGTTAGAAAAATCTGATTGGCTGATTGAATCAGCCAATCAGATTCAAGTTCAATCCGATTGGCTGATCCAATCAGCCAATCAGATTGAGCTCGCATTCTATTGGCTGTTCCGATCGGATCAGCCAATAGAATGCAAGCTCAATCTGATTGGCTGATTGGATCAGCCAATCGGATTGAACTTGAATCTGATTGGCTGATTCAATCAGCCAATCAGATTTTTCTAACTTAATTCCGATTGGCTGATAGAATCCTATCAGCCAATCGGAATTCGGCGGACGCCATCTTGGATGACGTCATTTAAAGGTACCTCATTCCAAGTTCAGTAGTCGTCCGGGATGGATGCTCCGCGGCGGCGGAGCGAAGAAAGAAGATTGAAGATGCCGCCGGAAGAATGAAGACTTTGCTGCCGCTTGGAGGAAGACGTCGCCGGAGGAAGAATTCTTCTTTGCCGCTTGGAGGAAGACATCGCCGGAGGAAGAATTCTTCTTTGCCGCTTGGAGGAAGACATCGCCCGGATCGGATCAGGAGTTCGGCCCGGTGTGGTGAAGACAAGGTAGGGAGATCTTCAGGGGGGTAGTGTTAGGCTTTTTTAAGGGGGGTTTGGGTGGTTTTAGAATAGGGGTATGTGGGTGGTGGGTTGTAATGGGGGGGGGGTATTGTATTTGTATGCAAAAGAGCTGAATTCTTTGGGGCATGCCCCACAAAAGGCCCTTTTAAGGGCCGGTAAGGTAAAGAGCTTTGAAATTTGTTTAATTTAGAATAGGGCAGGGAATTTTTTTTATTTTGGGGGTTTATTATTTTATTAGGGGGCTTAGAATAGGTGTAATTAGCTTAAAAATCTTGTAATCTTTTTTTATTTTTTGTAATTTAGTGTTTGTTTTTTTTTGTAATTTAGTTTAGTTAATTTAATTGTATTTTTAGATAGATGTTTGTAGTTTATTTAATTTATTGATAGTGTAGGTGTATTTGTAACTTAGGTTAGGATTTATTTTACAGGTAATTGGGTAATTATTTTAACTAGGTAGATATTAAATAGTTAATAACTATTTAATAGCTATTATACCTACTTAAAATAATTAACAATTTACCTGTAAAATAAATATTAACCCTAACATAGCTACAATGTAATTATTAATTATATTGTAGCTATCTTAGGGTTTATTTTATAGGTAAGTATTTAGATTTAAATAGGAATATTTTAGTTTATAAATGAATTAGATTAATTTAATATAAATTTAGTTAGGGGTGTTAGGGTTAGATAGAGTTAATATAGTTAATATAAATACTATAGTAACTATATTAACTATATTAACCCTAATATAATTAGGGTTAATATATATAATGTAATACCTATATTAACTATAATATACTTAGGGTTAATATAGATAATATAGCTGGCGGCGGGGTAGGTAGATTAAATAAGGGGTTAATCATTTTAATAGAGATGGCGGCGGTGTAAGGGGCTTACATTAGGGGTTAATAATATTAATATAGCTGGCGGCGGTATAGGGGGATTAGATTAGGGGTTAATAATTTTTATATAGGTGGCGGCGGTGTAAGGGGTCAGATTAGGGGATAGATAAGGTAGATGACAGCGGTGTAAGGGGTTCTAATTAGGGGATAGATAAGGTAGATGGCGGCGGTTTTAGGGGCTCACAGTAGGGGGTTAGTTTATGTAGATGGCGGCGGGGTCCGGGAGCGGTGGTTTAGGGGTTAATAACTTTATTAGGGATTTCGGGGGGGGGGGGATCACGGTTGACAGGTAGATAGACATTGCGCATGCGTTAGGTGTTAGGTTTATTTTAGCAGATCGCGGTTGACAGGGAGATAGACATTGCGCATGCGTTAGGTGTTAGGTTTATTTTAGCAGCCAGTTTAGGGAGTTACGGGGCTCCAATAGTCAGCGTAAGGCTTCTTACGGCTGCTTTTTGTGGCGAGGTGAAAATGGAGTAAGTTTTCTCCATTTTCGCCACGTAAGTCCTTACGCTGCATATTGGATACCAAACTGCGCAGGTTTGGTATACCTGCCTATGGCCCAAAAAACTACGGGCGACGGCAGAAATATATGCGCGTAACTTCTAGGTTACGCCGTATATGTGATACCAAACCCGCGCAAATATTGGCGTCGCCGGCTTTTGCGGGCGACGATTTTTATCGGATCGACCCCTTGATTGGGATCCATACCATGTGATTTACATTGCATACCTACACTCTGAAGGCACAAAATATTTTTATGGTGACACAAAAGTAAATAATAAAAAAAAAAAAATCTCAGACATCTGTAGGCTGCTTAAGCACACTAAACCCAACATTTTTCTTTCGGAAATCAGGTAGAGAAAACAATTTTAGACAACTTTCTAATTTACTTCTATTATCTTATTAGCTTCATTCTTTAGATATTCTTTGCTGAAGAAATAGCAATGCACATGGGTGAGCCAATCACACAAGGCATCTATGTGCAGCCACCAATCAGCAGCTACTAAGCCTTTCTGTGAGGGAAAACAGGCTCTATCCTTCCTACCTAGAGTACTAGGAGGAATAGGTGATATGATTTGTTGAAATTTGTGTGTAATGTCTGTAAGAAGTATCTGCTTTGTCTGTTAATACGTGTACAAACTGTAGGGGGTAAGATGTGATGAATGGAAATTGTAAAATGGATCTCTCTTTTCTGTCAATGATGTATTGCAGCAGTGAAAGAGTAATGTCCCCATCTATGATGAATTATAGTTGTTAATTAAAAGCTGCTAGATCCAAACTGGCATTTAAACCAATTTGTTAATGTATAACATTGTTGCAAAACCGCTGCCATATAGTTGTGCAGACACGTGCGCACTCCTAAACTTACCTTCCTGCTTTTTAACAAAGGATAACAAGAAAAAAAAGAAAATTTGTTAATAGAGGTAAATTGGAAAGTTGCTTAAAATGTTATGTTCTATCTAAATCATAAAAAATGTTGTTTTTTTTAATGTCTTTTTAATGCTTATTTTATATTAAGATATTCATTCTTCAAAAAATCACTTATCTAATAATTTTGCACAAAATATATCTTAAAAATACTGTAATTATAAAAACTATTAAAAATATATAATAAAAAAAATAAAAATAAAAAAACAATTTGCAAAATAAAGCAGGTTCTCTATCCAATGCTCCATACATCCAGCATATATTATTATTATTATTTTATTATCGGTTATTTGTAGAATGCCAACAGATTCCGCATCGCTATAAACATAGGCAGTATACAAGGTAGCAATTATTGGGATCAAATGGGTTGAGGGCCCTGCACTGTTGTAGTCAGCTCTTGTGAAGGTGATCTGCAGGCAGTTGGGCTCTTAGGCTTATATTCTAAGGAGGTTCATGGCGGATAGCAATGGAGGAAAGGAACTGGTAAAGGAAAGGTTAGTGTAGGTTGTATGCATCCCTGAACAGAAGATACTTTAGGGAGTGCTTGAAACTTTAAAACTATGGGAGAGTCTTGTGGAGCTAGGCAGAGAGTTCCACAAGATGGCAGCCAGTCTGGAGAAGTCCTGTAAATGGGAATGTGAGAAAGTAACAAGAGAGGAGGAGAGTAGGAGGTAGTGGACGGAGCAGCGGGGACGGGAGGGAGAGTATCTGGAGACAAGGTTGGAGATATAGAGGTGAGCAGTGCAAATGTTAGTTGTTATAGTACAAATGTTTCTATTTCTATTTATTTTATTAAATTCAAAAAACACATTTAACCCCCCCCCACTATTTCAAATGATATGTAAAACATGGAAGAGACAGTATGTCTATACTTTTTGTGACCTCATAATGTAAAAGTTCCTTATACTACCAGATCACTAAAATCAGTAAAAAACATTTAGACTATTTGATGCCTACCCAGGAATTGAACACATGATCTTGCAGTTCAAGGTCAAAAGAAAACACTACTATGCTATAAATAAAGTATAGTAGTAGCTGAACACTAATACTAATATCCTCTTTAACCTATTAGGCATGTCTTCAAAAATGTATGCAAAATTCATTCTAAAAATGATGATAATAATAATAATAATAATAATAATAATAATATAATCCAACCTCTATAAAAAAAAACATCTTATTTAAACCCTTAGGCATTAATGTGTTTAATTTATAGATACAATTAATTTCAGTATGGCCTAAAAGCTTATTATGGTTACCTCCCCAAAGGGGTACTACTTTTTTAATGCCCATATACTTCACAATATTCCAGGGGTTCTGATTGTGAACATCTTTAAAATGACTAGATAATGTGTGTTTAGTAAATCTTTTTTTAATATTGTAATCTTGTTGACAGGTTCCTGGTAGTCCAACCTACATACTGTAGGCCACATGAACACTCTAACACATAAATGACATTCTTGGTTTGACATTATTAAATCCTCTATTTTATAGGTAACCTTTTTTATCCAATGATAATGAATTATATTAAAAAAAAAAGAGCAAAAAGTCCAATCTCCGGATCCACATAAAAAAAGACTTTATTGAATTTTGATTAAAAAGTATGAAATAAATATGTAAAGTGCAAAGTCAGCAAAAAGTCTGACTGGTTTCGGTCAAAGGACCGTAATCATAGACTAAAGTTAAAACAGCTGGTTATACCTAAATAGGATATAAACCAACATAATAGGTTAAACACACCACCTGACCTAGCACTTTAGGATGTGTACTTAAGGATACTGATTGCAAATTAACTCTTGATGGTCTAATGGAACAAGAGGGAATGTAAATATGTAACATAGTAAAAAAGTATAATACAATTCATATGAGCACATACAATAGTTGAAATTTGCCTAAGATTGCAAACTATGCACTTATATAATGGTGTATACATTCAAACTGCAATATTGGCTAGACCTAAGAAAATGTAATAAAACCACTAAACCTAAGTGATTAACCACTAATTTCTACTGTTACACTTTTATACCATTATATGTCATTCAGTAACTATGATCAAACTTAAGGGTTGGACGTAGTTAAATCTTTATAGTAACCTTATTCTGTTTGCTTCTTGAAGATTCCTTAAAGGTATATCATCAAGAAAAACCTGTTTAGGGTAATCAAATTAAAGGATGTAAAACATCCATACATCTTTTCAGATTATAACTACTGTACTTAATAATTACCAGTATAAAATTATTTAAGAAAATGGTATCGGCTAAAGCAATAATCTCTTAAGGTCACTTTAATAGTCAAGAGATAGTGAATACTCCTTTAAACTGAAAGTGTGTAAAAAGGTGAGTGTATCAAATCAATTGATCTCTATATTAATTCTGAACTATTAGAATACTTAGGTACTTGACATACTTATTAGAAAAACTTCCCATAATACATGATATAATAACTTAACATGTTAAGATGGGTAAACTAAAATAAGTAACGGTAATTCAAGATATAAACAGGAACTAGCATTAGTGCATCCCTAGAATAAGTATATGCAGAATGAATAACTTATACGTATAAAATTTCCTTACAAAAATTGTGTCTTCTTCTGAACACTTAATAGTTACAAGGGATTCAAGTTTCAATTTGTCCCATAATAAACATATAAGGCAATAGTAGCCAATAGATGCTATTTTCAAGCAACAGTATATATTTGGACAAGAAAAGACAAATCTGAACCTATCTGTGCCAGTAGTTAATTATATCATGTTCAGAATTAAACCCTACTGGTATCAAACTTTTAAGTTTGAAAATCCAGTAGGTCTCTTGTCTACTGAGGACTGCTAATCTGTCACCTCCCCTAGGTTTTTTGGGGATCTGTTCTATCGCTTGCCACTTAAAGCTAGTTACATCTTGGTTGTGTATTTCTAAGAAATGCCTTGACAGTGCAGAGCACGGTTTATCCCCTGATATATAGGACAGGTGTTCTCTGACCCTTGTTCCCACATCCTTAGTAGTTCTACCTACATAGGACTTAAAACATGTGGTACAATCTATCAGGTAGATAACATATGTGTTTTTGCAGTTAATGCATCCTTTAGTTTCAAACGTGTCATCTGTACTGTGAGATTTGAATTCCTTTCCAATTTTAATATGATCACAGGATGTACATTTTCTCTTCCAACACCGGTATGTACCATTATGGTGTAGCCATGAGCTAGCTCTCTCACTTTTGAGCATACTTAGTGACAAAATATTGCCCAATGATGCCGCCCATCTGGCGACGAACATGCAACCTCCCTTAATTTTCTCTCTCAGTTTGACATCTCCCATTAATATTGGTAAGTTTTTATCAACAATCTCACAAGTCTCTTTGTACTGATTCGAGAAAGAGGTGATAAATTTTGGTTTTGTCTGTCGTCCAGAAGAATTCCCTGTCTGTCTCATCTTTTTATCCGTAAGCAAAACTGTTCGCTCAATCTTGCTTACTGCCTCACATGCTTTGTCTACCATCCCCTTTGAATATCCTCTGTCTCTAAACCTTGTCTTGAGTTCTTTGCTTTCCTTTTGGAACATGTCATCCTGAGTACAATTTCGTCGTACCCTCATGAACTGACCTTTTGTAATACCTCTGAACACGTGGCTGGGGTGATTACTCTTAGCATGCAACAAACTGTTGCCTGAAATAGGCTTTCTATACAGGGATGAAACCACCTTCTTTTCTTTTGGTAGGCCTTGCAAAGTAATATCCAAAAATGATATTGTATCTTTCCTCCACTCATAGGTAAATTGAATGCCTATTTCATTATCATTCAATTGCTGTACAAATTCATCAGCTTTTGTTTGTTCCTCTGACCAGACTAGAAGCAAGTCATCTATAAAACGGACGTATTTTACAATACATCCACTTTGTAGTATTCCTCCACCCCCAAAGACGTGGGTCCTCTCCCACCACCCCATAAAGAGGTTGGCGTAGGAGGGGGCAAATTTTGCCCCCATAGCAGTCCCATGTCTCTGGAGGTAGTAGACATCTTGGAACATAAAGAAATTGTGTTCCAAAAGGAATTTTGCAGCATGAACAATCAACTCCCTCATACCTGAGGACAGATCAGTGTACAAATCCAAATAGAACTCCACTGCTCTCAATCCAAATTCATTGGGGATGGAGGAGTACAGCGAGACCACATCAATGGTTAACCAGCTGTATCCCTCCTCCCATATCACTTGTTGTTTTTTTTTTTTATTAACTTATTGTGGATTGCCAGGAGTCCGCTACTTTAGGAATACATTTTCCAGGATTTCTACCTTGGGCTGTCCTGTTCCGGCACTTCCACCCTCGGTGCAACAATCAATACTAGCCGCAGATAGGTACTTACAAAGCCGTCTCCCACTTCCGGTCACCTGACGTTCCAGCGTGTGAGAGGATTGGCGTCGGCCAAGGAGCTGTTTTGAGACGCCCGACACTAAAGGAACTGAAGAGGAGAGAAATAAGCACTGCCAGATTCATAGAGGCTGGAAACCAATGCCGGATTACTATGGGGGTGAGTGAAGCAAGGTGATAACCGCATATAATATTGCTGTATTGTTTTGGAGACGTTGCTAATATAGTGCTGTCATTATCTTTCTCACACTGGAACTGCGTAAGGTGCAGCAGTGTGTAGAAGTGTAGTAGTATATAACAGCCGTTTTTCCGTGTAACTGTCACTAGCCCTTAAGAGGGTAAACGATAACAGCATAAGTCTCACCCCAGTAATTAGTGAATCTGCATGCAAATTGGAGTATTGGGTGTAGACCATAAACGAGAGGAATTATTGGTTTGCTTCTCTGCTCCTACACTACTCTTAAGGTTTCATCTTTTTTTCAATGATCTATATTCTTTAATAATGCTTCCTTGGCAGCTGAAATTCTTACATTCTACACATTGATCACATCTATGTCACATGTTTATATAACCGTGTTTTTTCTATTTTATCTTTTAAAAAACTTCTTGTTAACTTATCTTTTAAATTTGAAGACTTCCTAAAAAAAAAATATATTTTTTTGTAGGATTCCTTTTAATGCACCAGCTTTCTTTAAATATCCCAATATCTATTTAGAATTTCAACAGTTTCATTATTTTGAATACTGTAATTTAAAATAACTGGTCCCACTTCTCTTTCACTAATAAAATCTTTATTCCTATCTCTCTTTTTCTTTTTTACTTCAAGAACTTTTTTCTGTCACTATTATATATATCATAAAATTACAAGTGTTTCATTTAGTCTAAAAAACTTGCGTTACACCCTTTAATGACAAGATCCATACCGTCATCTGAGAGCAGTAGTTATGAGTTTTACGCAACAAAACTGTTACATAAAACTTATAACTAAACTGTTACAAAGTACACTAACACCCATAAACTACCTATTAACCCCTAAACCGAGGCCCTCCCGCATCACAAACACTATATTAAACCTATTAACCCCTAATCTGTCGCTCCGACATCGCCGCCACTAATAAAATTGATTAACCCCTATTCCGCCACTCCCTGACATCGTCACTACTATAATAAAGTTATTAACCCCTAAACCACCATTCTCCCTTATCACAAACACTTTTAAAATATTATTAACCCCTAATCTGCCGTCCGCCCACATCACCCCCACTATACAAAAGTTATTAAGCCCTACACCGCCGTCACTATAATAAACCTATTAACCCCTAAACCTCACGCGACCCACAACAAAATATACTAAATTAAACTATTAACCCTTAAACCAAAAGCCCCCCACATTGCAATAAACTAATTTAAACTAGTAACCGCTAAACCTAACGACCCCCTAACTTCATATTAAAATTACAATTTCCCTATCTCAAATTAAATTAAAACTTACAAAACAAAAAAATTTTTTATTGGTGCACATCCAACCACTTAAGTCCACGCTTTCATGGCATATTTGTATATGCTTCTGTCTGCCAAATATACTTACATAGCTTCTAATAAGATTGGGATAAACATCTCGCAATAATATGAGCCTATATCTGTGCTGCAAAAACAAATATACTTCTATCTGCTAAATATACTTACATAGTTCAAATAAAATTGGAATTAACATCTCGCAATAATATTGACTTATATTTATGCTGCAAAAAAAAATTGCTTAAAAAATGCCTTTAAATGAAATGGGATTTTAGTCTCACAATATGATCATATTCTGCTAAGCCAGCCACCACTTAGGAAAAAGATGTTGCTGTGCTGAAAAAAAATGTATAGCTTGTTACTCTCCCCCAATAGCGATATTGGAGTTTTTATTATCATGCAGTCTGTGAATGAGCACAACCATATTATTTAAACAGCTTTACCTTAAATATTTTCATTCAACAATTATTGTAACATCTTTCATTTGTGATTTTTTTTAAATCTCTCTTTGAAATTCAAATATTTTTTTTAACATTTTTCTAAGAATATGCAGCAATATGACTTCCGGTGGAAGAGATATCAAGATGGCGGCAAAATGTTAGAGCTCTGTGGAGGCTATGCTAAATATTTCTATTTGTGGTTGTAATCCTTGCCATCTGCATCTCCTTTGGCAAAAGTTGTACCCAGGAAAGTAAGCGGACAAAGATCTTGTCAGCATCTCTACCCCGGAAGGCGTATTCCATTGAGGGACTTTCCGTACCATAACGGTAGTTTCTCATATAAATTATTTGCTTATAACGGTGTTCAACATGCTGATTTGCACAGATAACATCATCTAAGAGCTAACTGCGTTGTTTACGCCTTTGCTGGATAGCTTGTTATATGCTTGTTCAGAACTGTGTCAGGAAGTTCAGAAAGTTGTGAACAGCACCAAGCCGATGATGGCCACATGTGAGGATAATAATGAAAACTCCATGAATTAATACTCAATACAACACACCTACTGTATGTGAGACATGCTGACTGCCTAATTGTTCCTGTGCTTTAGTCTCATAACTGCTGCCCAGATGTCATGTCTTTTAAATCACTGACACTCTTCCCTATTAACCCAGAAACATGCCCTGAGGTTGGCTTGAACGTAATGGATTTGTGCCTCTTAGATTTATTAGTGTCCACTCCGGAGCTGCTTGCAGCTGTCTGTTCTCCACAGGAAACCCCAGTGTTATAAGCCTATGAAGCCATTTCAGTGGAGCAGGATGTGGGGAGGTCTCTTGGACAAAGGAGACATAAAGCTTTACAAGTTCCATCCAAAGACAGCTGCAACATATTTATCATGTTCATGTCGCACTTTGAGCAGACTTTACCGTGTTCATCAATGCTTTATTTACAATGTACAGCCTCTCTCTGCTTGTGTAGGTGTTGGATAATGTATTTTGCAGCAGTGAGCTATTCAACTCATCTCATCCACCCTCATGTTTTGGAATTCCTAAAAGAGATTGTACCTGGATTTTACTTATGTCAGGTTGCTTGCAGCTTTGATAAAAATGTGCCTGCATTATCTTGTATATGTGCACCACATAACAACATAAATTTTGTCAACTCTCCCTCAATGCTGACTCACTTATTACATTATGCAATCTGTATTTCATATCTTGGTTTACCTCATTTTACATTATAAAAACATGCAGTTTCACTTTATTAATTTAATTTCCAGTGTTATACATATCTTATGTTAGTATACTGAGATTGCCCAGTTTTTTGTGCTGAAAGCACTTATCTTGTGTCCACAGTATAGCCTAGACATTAGTACAATTGTTTATAGGACTTGCAATTCTTCCAAGTTGAATGCAACTATTTCCATGTATATACCTTGCCAGTACTGCTTCTTAATAAAATGTTCTAGCTATGTTTTAAGCAACTATAGATAACTATTTTATCTTTAATAATAGAGAAAATGGATTTTCCTTATCACATTAAATTCATGACGGTTAATCTGATTTCTTATAACTATACTAGCTATAATGGTTAATTTCTGCATGACATAGTGTACCAAAGTAGTGGCTCTGCACAACATAGTAAATAGGTGGTGGTGCTGCATCATGAATCAAACAGTGGTGACAATATATAAAGGGCACAAACTTGAAGGCAGGATGACTTATTTTCTTTCTCACCATAATACCTAGACTGGTACTAGCATGTCTAACAGAAGCATTTATCAAGCTGTTCGCAGGCAAGTTCTTAAGTAGAAAACCTGTCCACCTGTAATCATCACTTGACTGCAGTAGAGATCTGTTGTTCAATCCTGCCTCCTGTTCTTGGGCAACTAATTGCGAGAGAGAAGAGCCTGTCAATCCCTCTGAACATGAAAATTTAAAGAGATTTATCTCTGTCACCTAGAATAACAAGCAGAGACTTCTTAAATGTGCGGTTGCAGACTCACTCTTGCAAGCATCTTTTAAAACTTTTCCATGAATAGGGGGGCGGAGTCCGGAGCCCATGAGAGCAGTCACACAAGCTTGCTGCTCTGGTCCCTAATCTGCAAATATATATCTTTGTATCTCGTATTACTTAGCATTGCATCCTGAAAAACTTGCAAAACATTCCCTAGACTTTTATTGAACAGATGGTGCAAACCGAATTCACTTTTAAGAGTTATTTCTCCAACCGGGACCGGAGCTCTGTTTTGAACCTTTACTAGGGGCGGCCATCTTCCCACCCTCGTGGCTACAAACTTTTCTAAATCTCTCCGGACTACCTAGGGACAGCGAAGACTTTTCACAACACCTAATCCCCCCGGCGGGTGACTTCTATTGGCCTGTCGTTACAGAGCAGTGTAACCTCGCTAATCACTGCAAGCGTGCTCACAGCCTTAATCAACATGCCCGCCTTGCATCTCGCAGAGAGGATAGATATGGAGGGCGCTACCACATTTCTGCAACAGCTAAGCTACCTACTCAAGGAGTATAGAGAGAACTTTGACAAATCCTTGTATATGGCTTCCTACCACGGAACTACAAATGAACTTTGCCTGGACCCTCGGCTGGACCACACTACTGCGGCAGATGAGTGTTGCGGTGCTTTGGGGCCCCGGCACCCGGCGCTTACTCTGGGCGCTGTGCATATAGAAATGGACACTGATACCCTGTCTTCTAGGAGCGGTGATGGTCCGGCTGAGGAGCTGAAGCTTCAAACAGCAGCTGTGAGTGTTACTACTTTACAGACAGGTGGCGGCCAAATCATAGCAGCGTTCAGCTCAAGCAATACAACAGCGGTGGCAGTTGAGGGGTATGATTATAGGGGATCCCCTCTTATATATCTATTTCCAACACTCTATCATGGGATCACCTATCACACTGACCTCTTACAGCCTCTGGGGATGCTCGGTGCATGTTTTGACATATATGGGACTCTTGATACGCTAATCACAACAGGAGTTGGTTAATGGAACATTTTCCCTCACACTATCCCTGAGCTCGCAATGGATCAGCTTTATTGCCTGACTGAGGACTTTATGAAAATTCACGTTTCAATTTTTGAATGTATTTGTTTATCCCCTTGTTCATATGGTTCCCTTTCCCTTCAAGAGCACAGCTGTAGGTTTGAGGTATGGGATATTTTATGCATCTAATCTCTGAGACGATCTCTCATCATCCCCTACATAACTTTACTTTTAATCATTAGTGGTGATAACTAAGCTTGAAATACCACTGCTATGTATTTCTTCACTATGTACCATCTGGCATTTCTATGAATCTCACAAGTTGGGCTGGCTTTCTGTGGCCGAGGAGGCGGGCCCTCTATTCTTACTACTAGAGATTAGTGCCATTTGCTCAGTTTGTTGTCACTGTTAAGACCACTATTACAATGTACTGGCTTCTTATATTTTAGGTTTTGAGGATTGCAATATTGTCAAGGGGAGAAGCAATTTTTTTTTTCTCAATATAAACTTGGATCCATCAAATATAGTCTAATATTCTTTGCTTAAATACCATAAAACGTTCCCATTATACTTCATTGACCCTCAGTTATTTTAACCTTTCGAATGCCCCACCCATGTCATTCCTCCTATTCGCATAATATTCCTATCAGTAATGTAAGGCAGACGCTAGAGTTAAAACAAGTTATACAGTTACTCTTTATCTTCCCCATGATATCTATATACTCAAGCATGTTTTATAGCTCTAAAAATATCATAGAACCTATATTTACTCAAGCATGTTTCACTCTTTATTTCTCCCATGATATCCATCCATCTAAGCATGTTCTATAACTCTACAAATATTTTAGAATCTGTATTTACTCAAATATGTTTTATAGCTTTAAAAACATTATAAAACCTGAGGTTCAGTTGAGTCCCATAAGTGGTCTCTGTAATTTCATTGTACCTTCTACTGTTTAATTTTGCATGTTGTGGGGTCCAAAAGTGGCCTCTGTTGTGGAAGAGAAGGACCACAATTTAGCTGGCATTTCTTTATGTGTTATGTACTTGAATTTATTTCTGTATACCGAGCTTGTATGTCATCTCATAAAACCTCAATAAAAAAAAAAAAAAAAAATAAAAAAAAAACTTTTCCATGAATATACATTTCCAAGCTCTACAATAGATCACATTAACTTGCAGTGGAGAACTAGCATATTTTGACCAGGGAATTAGAACAGCTCACACTTAGGGGTCGATTTCCCAAACAGTGGATACTGCATCGATACCCCATTGTTTCTGGTACACCAGAAATGGATGTTAAGAAGCAGAGGTCATTTATAAAATGTCGGCATTTAGCGAGGTCGGGCAGACATGATTAACTACAGCAAATCATGTCTGCTCGCCTCGTGTTAAATTGACCCCTTATTCTGAAATATGAAAGAAATATTTTGTGTTTCATGTCTCTTTAAGCTTAATGAGCTACTTGACTGCTAAATAGGCCTTGGATTTATTGAAAAACTCTCTACAGCAGTGGTTGAAGGAACTTTAAAAATATTCAGTGTTGCCCAAAAGGTATTAATTCTTCTCACATACTGATACTAGCTGTACTTCCACTTCATTATATTTGGGCCAGCAATGGATAGGGGCCTGATTCTAAAAACTTTGATGGGTCAGATGCTGACTAATGTAGGGGCTGCCCCCGGGAATTCTATAAACAAAGGGCAGTCCGTGCGAGCTGCGAGATGTCTCTCATAGAAAGTAATAGAGTTTGCTGGAAACTTCGCTGAAGCAGAAGACGCAATTTAAAAATGAAATATTGCAGTCAATACAAATCTGATTACTCTGGCTTTAGTGTATAGTACCTTGTAATCTCCTCTATTTTAGCTTCACCCATGAAACAACCCAGTGTTTAGCAGAGGCAGGGAAACTCAAGGTCTCTGAAATTCAAGCATAAACTCCAACTTTAGGAAGCAATTTCAATAGTAAATTCTACAGATGAATTGAAAACACAATATTACATACATCTTATAAAAAAAACCATGTATATTTCTTAAGGGGTTAAAGGCTTACCATGTCGCTCCCAGGAAGGAGGGAAAAGAATAACCCATAACTCTTATAACTCTAAATAATAACTTAACAGCCCTCAAAGGGCCAACCTTAAATAAAGACAGACACTTTGTTTTGGGAAAAATGGACCATCACTGGTCCCCTTTATTATCATATTAACTTAGTAAATAAATAAATAAATAAATAAATAATAAAAAAACGACAGACTATAAACAGATGGCGGCAAATGAGAAGTTAAGACCAATCCCAGACTGAAGAGGTTAGCGGCCTGATCTAGACAACAGCAGAGCAACTCTGCTCAGGTGGAGATGCTACTAGGGGTGTTCCGAGTTCTCATGGTCTACCTACCCCAGAGGGAGGGGCACTCCAGCTAACTGAAGTAATCGGCCCCACCCTCATCAGCCTGGCCATCACTCCTCCAGCTACCTCCCGCCACAAGGTATAGCATCTCAGGTATCACTTGCCGCACACCCACCTGACTTGACTTACAGAAAAGGAGCGAGAGTCCTCGTTAAATCCCCTAGAAATAAATCTAACCCTGCGTTAGTTAGGTGAACCCCATTGGACCTATATAGCTCCCGCTTGTCAGCCGTAATGGCATTGTGCTGTACCATGAAGCCCTGGGAACCAGTAATGGAATACCCCACATCCCGGTTTAGTTTCTTCCTGACCCTGTAGGCTGCACTAGAAGACCCCATGTGGCGCCACTGGCTATTACATTAGACCAACCAATGGTAACCCCGAGAATCCAAGCCCTAATCCAGCCTAAGTCAGATTGGATGATCTTAGTTAACTCTAGTGAAGGGATGGCGCCCATATCATTCCCCCTCAGGTGGATTATAATAATCTGGGGTTTACCCCAACGCCTGTGAGAGTCAGTTAGGACACTTGGGCGCTGGGGCCAGCACATACCGCTTAACCCTAGCCAACGAATCAAAACCCTGGATGTGGGAAAACCCAAATTCTGCCCCCCGGCCTTAGTGAGGGCATGGATTGCCGCCCAATGGATAAAAGAGTGGCCAATCATCCACACTCTCGAGGCAGCCTTGCGAGCACCTACAAAAAACAAAACAAAATTAACAAATCATAGCAACAGATTTTAAACAAACAAAAAACCTGGGCCCAAGAAAAAAACACCATTTTATCAGACCAACTGATTGCATACCTATACTGGAAGAACATATAACTTATAGCGATTGGAGTGCCACGGTCCCAATCATTGGATAGTATGCGCTATTGCCCCTTGAAGAGCAGCGTTAGTGGCCGCCCCAATCCTAAAAGAATGGGGTGATATTTTGGAGAGGTCAAGGCTGGTCATCTCCACCGATTGTGCTAAAATCCACGAAATTGATAAGATGAGCGAGCAGTACCATTCTCATGCACAAGAAACTGCCCACCCCCAGATGGCCTGTGCTGTAAGTATGTTGATAGCGTAGCCAAAGGGCAGCAAGAATCCCCTTGAGCTGGGAAAGTGAGCCATGCTCCTCTGGCCTCCTGATCAGTTTTTGATCATGGAATGAAGAACAATATGGAAGAGGGATTAATCCTGACATGATCTAAATGCACTCCCTTATTTAAATGCTTTTTAGAAGGGGATACTAATTCTGCAATTCATAAGACCTCATAAGCTATTCTACAAATATTGGGTAAGACCGCCACCAGCCTCTAAAGCCGGTCAAGCGTAATGGGCTTCCTTATGTCACCATTTTTCAACTGTGATCGGCCCCAACCTTTAAGCGTCTGCCTAATCAAAAAGGACACAATGGGATAATTGGTTCCCAGAAGTTTAAAGAAAAATTACAGAGCTGCCAGACGGGACTGGACTGCACCTTTGCATAAACCTGCCGCTTGCATACACACCAACCATTCACACAACATCACCTGAGAGCTAACTGAAGGATCCACCCCACAAGCACTGCAAAATTGGTCCCACTGTTTCCAGAGCCTAACGTAAGTTCACCAATTTGTTGGGGCGAGGGAAGAGCGGACTAAGGGAATTAAGGAGAGCCAAGATCCACCAGCTGCCAAAGAAAACTGGGACAGATCAGCCCGTCTTTGGCCGCCTGTGGCGCCAATTTCCTAAAAGTCACCCAATCAAACCTGGACAGGGCATCTGCTACATTGTTAACCCCTGGGACATGACTAGCCTGAAAGTGAATATTAAGCTGAAGACATCTTAAAACCAAATGACATAACAGCCGTACAAACAGTCACAGAGGATGCAGAAAGCCTGTTAATAGAATGTACTACACTAAGGTTTTCTGTCCAAAAAAACACTGACTTATTCTGCAACCTCTGTCCCCAAAGCTCGACTGCCATGACAATGGGAAATAATTAGAGTAGCGTGAGGTTCCTGGTGAGGCCAGATGAACTCCATGTGCAGGGCCAGGGCCCCGTACACCATTCTCCCTGAAAATAAGCACCATACCGGTGAGACCCTGCCGCGTCAGTAAACAAATGCAGGATATGGCTAGATACTGGGTAAGATCGCCACACGCTGAACCCATTAAAATGTATCAAGAATGCTTCCCAAACCTTCAAGTCCTCTACCATGTCTCTAGAAACCATTATTGTGTCAGATAGGGTTTCCCTTAAGATGTCTTTCTAGTCTCCTATTGAACAGCCTACCCATGGGGATCACCTGCAAGCAACGTTTAACAAACCGAGGAGAGATTAAGGTCCCTCAAAGATAAATATTTCTTGGAAACAGCCACACAAACTGACTCCAACATATTCTTTACCTTGTTTAGGGGCAGCCTGCATACCATCTCTAATGTCAATTTCTATGCCTAGGAAGGTCAATTTAGTACATGGTCCCTGGGTTTTGTCCTCAGCTAGAGGAACCCTGAGCTGGGACACGAGGCCTCTCATTTCCATCATGAGCTAAATACACCTGTCTGTATCCTTTTCCCCCACCAGGAGAAAATCATCTAGGTAGTGTGCTGTGGGATCCGCTCCCACCAGTTTGGCCACTGCCCAATGTAAGAAGGTGCTAAAACATTCAAACAGTGAGCAAGAGATAGCACAACCCATAGGTAAACATCGGTCTACATAATTACCCTCGAATTTACAACCCATAAGAGGGAAGGATCTAGGATGCAAAGGCAACAGACGAAAAGCTGACTCAATATCCAGTTTAGCTAACAAAGCACCACTACCAACCCCACGGACCAAGTCAAGAGCCTTATTAAATGACTGGTAGTGAACGGAGTTAAGCTCAGGGTCAATAGCATCGTTGACCAAGCTCCCTTTGGGGTAGGAGAGGTGCTGAATCAGACAAAACTTGCCCGGTTCCTTCTTTGGTAGCACTCCCAAAGTAGAGATGACCAAATCAGGAAAGGGTGGTACACTAAAGGGACCCACTACTCTCCCCAAAGATATTTCTTTAGCTAGCTTCTCCCTAACTACTTCAGGATGTCGGTACACTGATTTAAGATTATGATGAGTGTGTGAACCCACAACAAATTTACTTACAGGAATCACAAATCCATCCCTAAATCCCACCAAGAGCAAGCCTGCTGCCTGACGGTCTGGATATGTGCGTAACCACAGCTCAAGGGTGTCCACCCTCACTGGGGTGGGTGCTCTTAGCCACAGAGGAGATACGGGCTGCTGCTTTATCACTATTGGAATCTTTCTTTCTGGAGCAGTCTGCGCCCGTATGGAAGGCCCCACAAAACTTTCATACGTGCCGGTAAAGACAGGCCCTGCCTTTGTCACACATTTTCTCCTGAAAATGAGCACCTGCGCCCCTACCGTTTGCTGGTGGTGAAGGAAAGCTCTCTGGACCCAAACGGGACCACAAGTGCATCTCCTGTAACCCAATGGTTAGGGAAGGATTCCCGGCCATCTTTCTCCTAAACTCAGTCATAATCTCTCCATACTCCATCCCTCTGATGTTGATAAATCTAGTGGATGGTATCAGTATGTTTCAGCAACGCCTGCCCCTGGTCGGGGTGCTTATCTAGGTAACACAATGAGAGTATCCTAAAACATTTTAGCCACTTATCAAAGGTCTCTTTATTTTTTTAGGGCCTGTCCCATCAGAACTCCTCTCCTTCTGCCTATGGGCCTCTATGAAGAGTTAAAAAATATTTACGAAATGCCCTTCCTGAATTCTTGTAACTATCTTTTGCTTCAGATGACCATGAAGTGAAAAACTGGGGCAAGATAAAGCGTCACCCGCTATAGCTGCTTTACGGGTGAGCACTACTGGGGCTACCTGTAATTGTTCAGGAAGTAAAGAAGGCACTACCTCCACCCTCCCATCCTTAAATAGCTGACCTGACCTTATTTGTTTAAGCATCTTATATATATGCGTCTGTCCTTTTGATTTTAAGCCTAGGGATGTGTCACTATCTAAGTCTGAGTCTTTGGTGGAAGAGTCAGATAAATGATCCCTGAGATGTTTAGAAGTAGCTAACTCACCATTCCCAGCAGAAGACACTGCTGTCTCCACGGGTAGGGGATGTGAGGGCGTAGGGACCGGAACTCTGCCTCCTGTATTCATTGTTGCAGCTTCAACCGAAGAAGAAGTGGAAGGAACTGGCAAAGGGGGTAACGCGGGTGTCCTGGTGTTTTCTGACGCAGCCACTGGCGATATGTTGGCAGGGGAAATCTGCTTTCCTGATAGCACCTCCTGCAAAATAGAAAGAAATTTGTGAGCACTTTGCCCAGAAGCCAGAGGAAACCCAGGGGCAACCTGAGCAGCTTTACCTACAACTTGCTCGCATACATTCCCCACCCCATTCACAGGAAGGGATGCTTCAAGTTCCCCGAGACCCCGAATTCTGGCACAGGCATCCTCACATTATCCCCATTCATATTAAATCTATTTGGAGTGGAAGCAGTTATTTGTGTGGGGGATTATGAATAAATGACATGTGTACAACATTAGAACCTACATTCAGACCAGCCTCACCCCTGAAACTTGTATTGCAGTTTACGCCAAGATTCACATTCTGCCTGGGAACATTCACAAAAGTATCACCCCTGTGACCATCATTGGTGATGGCATCAACATTCAGAATTTGCGTGGGAACATTCATTAATGCGTTACCCTATGATTATCATTGTCATTTCCCATATTGGCAGCTATAGTCTCATTTACCAGCACATTAACCCTTTCATTTCTGATCATAATATTTTGTCCCATAATAATAGTGGCTTGGGTGTTAAATGCTATTGCGTTATGCCCCATTGCCCCCTCCTGGTCTCTACCGGTATTGTCACTCATCCTGCAAATGCCCGATATTGGCCGCCGCACCCCCATGCCTAAAGGAGATCTGGCCTCTCCGGAGACCCACTAGGTGGCCTCTGGCTAAGGAGCGCTTACGGTGCTCACCTGCCAGAGTGCCGTGCTGGACCACCGATCTCCCTCATAGATGTCTCATCGGGAGATTGATGACGTCACCGGAAGGGATGTAAGTCACCACCGGAAAGCCTACTGTAACAGGCCCGGTCTGAGGTTTATCTAGGTAAGCTTACGAGCAGCAAAGAACTTAGGTTCTAGCTGCTGATTGGTGGCTGCATATATATATATATATATATATATACACCGATTGCCATTGGCTCACCCAAACCAGTAGTGCATTGCTGCTCCTTCGAAAAAAAATAATACCACGAGAATGAAGCAAATTTGATAATAGAAGTAAACTGGAAAGTTGTTTAAAGTTGTATGTTCTGCCTAAATCATGAAAGAACATCTTTGGGTTTCATGTCCCTTTAACAAATCCTCAATTTTTAGAGCTGAATTACATGAAAAGGGATACAAATAAATAAATATTGAAAGTATACTTCAAAGGAAAAAATGTAAAAGTGCCCCAATTGGCCCCAAATTGTGGGGTGTTACATTGCAGTCTATGGGGACTGTATGTTCCCAGTAAATATATATGTATATGTTAATATGTGTATATACACATATAAACACATAACTATTTATGTATATAAGCATATACATATATATTTATATTTGCTGCCCATTGCTGTGTGACTTACCCCCTTCGCTGCACCAGTTCTCATGCTGTGTCTCACGGCATGAGAAGAAGGCTCCCATTGGAGGCTATGGAAGCGTGTTCGCAATGCACCTCACTTTTAATACCAGCGCACATTTGCGTGCGCTGGCATTAGTAAGTTGAGCGGAAATAACGCTTTCATGGAAGCAATATTTTGTACTCAACTTGTAAGCTAGCCCACAGTGTTGCAAATTTGAGTATTTGGAGTCACAGATACAGCCTGAGAAATAAATATGTTATCTATCAATGAGCTTATGACATTTTATTAATTAAATATGCCCAGGCTTGAAAGCCATTGCATATTTTTGACATAACTATTTTTATATTGAAGTTGTTTTTAATTGTTTATTGGAAATATTTTATAATGCTATGGGAATTTAATCAGCATGTACCAATTTATACAAAGAAGAGGGGGGTGTATCTAGTAGGAACAAGAATATTTTATTGTAGCATTGGCAGATTAGCAGATAAGATAGTGCTTCACAACAATGCCATTGCCTACACATTTTAAAATTAAATATTTCTCTTATACGGAACTATACGATTAAAATCTTTACAGGAAATAAAATGCCACTTAAAGGGATCGTAAAACCCCAAAATTTTCTTTTATGATTCAGATAGAACATACAATTTTAAACAACTTTCCAATTTAATTCTATTATCAAATGTTCTTCCTTCTCTTGTTATCCATTTCTGAAGGGACAGCATTGCACTACTGACAGGAAGCTGAAAATATCCATTTAGCCAATCACAAGAGACAATAGTGTGCAGGCACCAATTAGCAGCAGCTCCCACTAGTGTATGATTTGTGCGTATTCATTTTTTAACAAGGGATACTAAGAGAAGGAAGCACATTTGAAAATAGAAGTGAATTTAAAAGAGTCTTAAAATGACATGCTATCTGAATCATGCAAATTAAATTTTGACTTTACTATCCCTTTAATGATTTACTTTATATTTTTTATGATTGATGATTCCATGTAAATAGGTAACAAATATGGCTAAAATCCCAATCAAGTCAGTATTAAAAAATTAATAAGTTGAGCATATATTTTTAAATGCTGGCTCCATCCTTTGTGGTACCTTAAAGTGGTGTGCTATTTATGTTCCTCTAAATAATACCAGTTCCCACGGCAGCCTATAGGAAAACATTACCCTTCCACTATGCTTAAGGGTGGGTTCTTCTTGGTAACTGCAATGATTGTGGTTTGCTTGGGTGACTTCACTTGTGTATCTAAAGGGGCAGTAAAGTCAAAGTTAAACTTTCATGATTCCGATTGAGATTGCAATTTTATACAACTCTCCACTTTGCTTATATTATCAAATTTGCTTTGTTTTCTTTGTATCCTTTTGTTAAAGTGTAGGCTTAGTGGCCGCAATGCACTACTGGGGGGTAGCTGAACACATCTAGTGAGCCAATGACAGCAGGCATCGATAATTTGATAAGGTACCATAGTGCACTTCTTGTCCTGAGCCTGCCTAGGTATATTCTTTAATAAAGGATAGCAAGAGAACAATGCAAATGTGATAATAGAAAAAAAAAATGAAAGTTGTTTAAAATTGCATGATCTATCTGAATTATGATAGTTTACTTTTGACTTTACTCTCCCTTTAAACCCCTTGCAGGGGTTCTAATGATCTAATATATTAGAAAATGTTATTTTATATTAGAATGTCCCTTTAAAGTAAAAGTAAACAATTTAAGATTTTTTCTCATTTTGCAAAATACTTTTATTATTTATTTATCCCCTTTTTATGTAATTTACACCTGAAACTTAAGGGTTTTCTAGTTCTAATAACTGGAAAGGCACATGGCACATACTGCATACATCCCAGACAGGCATCAACAGAGATTATTAGATAAGGAACAGCAAAACAATGGCTGTTTTGTTAAAATAATGTCAGTGGCTAGCTTTGACTATTCCAGTAAGAAGTCCAGATTGGCTTCCCTATACAGGACAAATGGTGGCTAGAGTTTAGCTCTTGGAAAACATTTGAAGTTAAAAAGGTCTTAGTGCATTAAAAACATGTTCAAACTCACCCTTAATGTTAATTTATGGTAAAGGTTCTAATGATCTAATGCATAAGACAATGTGATGTTTGTTTTAGTTAGAATGTCCCTTTAAAGAGAAAGTAAACCTTTAAGATTCTAATATAATTTTTTTCATTTTGTGTAGTACAACAATGTTTCAATATATAACACCCATCATGTTAATTTATTGTGAGACTGCAGAATGATCTTGTAATTACAAGGTGTTTACTAAAAACATTCCATTGGTCTCTTAAATCCAGCGGTAAACTTTGACCTTTTGTGTATTGAATGGACAAATTTCAAATGCAATTTAAATTGTAAATCCTAAAAATAAATAGAAAACAGAACATTGCACATTTCTTTTAAAAAAACTAATATATATATAACTTATTGTGTAGTTCATTAACAAATCTAGACAGGCCAGAAGGCTTGTTTTTCCAACAGAAAACCTCTGAATTACATTGTTTCCAATGCAGCAAAGGATTCTGGGTAAGATATGCAAATGAGGTTCACAATGACACACTTTTTTACTTCAAGTCTGCTTTTATACAGACTCCCTTTACGCCAAAGCATTGCTGTTCACACAGCTTATAAGCTTAGCTAGGGTTAGTGCAGTGATTCAAAACCATACCAGGACAGCCTGTTTCGTGGTGTTTGCCACTCATCAGCTGGAAGAAGATTTGAATCACTGGTGGGTGAAGTTGATTTCTGGGCAAAATACAACATTTATAATTAGGGGGAGGCAAAAAGTGAGTTTAAAATTCTCTACTACGCACAAAATATAGAAAATAATTTATTGTGCAGTTCATTAACAAATCTAGACAGGCCAGAAGGCTTGTTTTTTTTAAATGTTGTTGTATTTTGCCCAGAAATCAACTTCATCCAGCAGTGATTCAGACCTTCTCCCAGCTAATGAGTGGCACACACCACGAAACAGGCTGTCCTGGGATCGTTCTGAATCACTGCACTAACCCTAGCTAAGCTTATAAGCTGTGTGAACAGCGATGCTTTGGCGTAAAGGGAATCTGTGTGAAAACAGACTTGAAGTAAAAAAGTGTGTCATTGTGAACCTCATTTGCATATCTTACCCAGAATCTTTTGCTGCATTGGAAACAATGTAATTCAGAAGTTTTCTGTGGGAAAAACAAGCCTTCTGGTCTGTCTAGATTTGTTAATGAACTTCACAATGAGTTATTTTCTATATTTTGTGCGTAGTGGAGGATTTTAAACTCACTTTTTGCTTCCCCCTAATTTTAAATGTTATATATATATATATATATATATATATATATATATATATATATATATATACATACATATATAGTATATATATATATATATATATATATATATATATATATATATATATATATATATATATATATATATATATATATATATATATATATATATATAGTATATATAGCTAGGAGAAATGTGAATAGAATTGATTACAATAATTTTATTTGAATTTTGAGATTTCTAATTTTCTGTGAGGCATTTTCAACAACATTCTATTACAAAACTCATCCAATTACAAAGAAGGGCTTTTTTTTGTTACAAATGAACATTTCATGAGATACAAACATGTGCTGCACACAAATAAATATAATACATTAAAAGAATCAGAATGAAAACTTAAAACGTACATTGATGTCATGTGAAATGGGTGAGATCAAAGCAATGGAAACAGGAAAGTATCTTTTTCGTTCAGATATTTATTTACTGAAGAGGAAATCGTTTATATAATTTTCTGCAGATATGACATATCAAAATATGCAAAACAATTTAATTCTTCCCATGCACAGACTGAAAGTAATTAATTCCATTGTTAAACTTTATGGCTAGAAAATCTAACACCAATTTAGGGCTAGATTACGCGTGGAGCGCTATTTATCGCTCCCACTCACGCACTGTGTTTCACTTCAGTTTTTGGCATGCATCGGTTTCTGCTCGTATAACAAGTTAAAAGTAAAATGTTTTCACTCTCTAACGCTCTAACCCGAAGCGCACAAAAGTTTGAAGTTACAATATCACTATCGAGTTCACATATTCTGCCATAGACTTTAAAAAACCGAACACCCAACAAGTCGCGCAAACCTGATCGCATTTTCTCAAGTATGCTAACCTGTAAGAGCACTAGATGGGAGCACTATTTCCTGTAGTGCTCTAGCTACCTACCTATCAGGTAGATTACGAGTTATGCGGGCTATACCCTCTATAGCGCAGCCATTACAAGTTTTGGAACAGCTGCCTTGTGCGTGCGATATGGTTGCGTTGAGCTCCATACCGCACAAAATACAAGCGTTGTTTTGACATGCTAGTTCATGCTTTCCCCATAAACATCAATGGGGAGAGCGGGTTAGAAAAAAAACTAACACCTGCGATCGCGGAATGAAAATCTCCGTAACGCAACCACATTGATGTCTATGGGGAAAAAAAACTAACGTTTGTTTAGGGGTTAATAGGTTTATTATAGTGACGGCGGTGTAGGGCTTAATAACTTTAGTATAGTGGAGGCGATGTGGGTGGACGGCAGATTAGGGGTTAATAATATTTAAATAGTGTTTGCGATGTGGGAGGGTGGCGGTTTAGGGGTTAATTACTTTATTTTAGTGGTGACAATGTCGGGGAGCAGCTGAATAGGGATTAATAACTTTTATTAGTGGCGGCGTTGTCGGAAGCGGCAGATTAGGGGTTAATACATTTAATATAGTATTTGCGATGCAGAAGGGCCTCGGTTTATGGGTTAATAGGTAGTTTTTGGGTGTTTAGTGTACTTTGTGACAGTTTAGTTATGAGTTTTATGTAACAGTTTTGTTGCGTAAAACTCATAACTACTGGTCTCAGATTCAAAATGGATTGTGTCAGTATAGGCTGCAGCGCAAGATTTTTAGCCTCACTGCAAAACTTTTAATATCTGCGCTATGGAATTCCCACAAAAAAAACAAATTTTTACGTGTGCGGGACTGACGTTGCGTTACAGCTAAAAGGCTTGCAGTACAGCTATATTGACAAGACTTGTAAAGTCAGCATTAAAACACAAACACAAAATCTAGATGAATGTTTCTTTTCAACAAAGAATACAATGGGAACAAAGAAAATTTGATAATAGAAGTAAATTGGAAGCATTTTTAAATTTGTACGCTGTGTCTGAATCACAAAATACATTTTCTGTGTTTTATATACCTTTAAGTTGGACAATAAATAAGCCCGTTCCACCCATTTCAAGCCATTCAAAATAATATTTATATCTTAGTTTTAAGTTCTTGATTGAATTCTATTTGAATTAAAATTTATTAGAACCTGATATATTGCTGACATAGTACATTTTTCTTTGCTAAATAAAACAAATTACATATTTAATGGCAAATTTCCCAGAATTTTAATTTATTTTGCATGGCTTAAAAAAATATAATGCATTCATTGTAATCCATTCTATGACCAGCCTTGTCAACATCGACTTGTTATAATATTGAATATTAGAAAGGCGTGCCTTTAAATAATTGTGTCAGCTTTTTCAAGCTTGTACAAGGCTTCTTTTTACAAATAAATCATCTAAATTTTACTTAACTTGGTATCCTTTGTTGAAAATAATACCTAGGTAGTCTCATGAGCAGCAACGCAAAATGAAGCAAATTTGATCATCAGAGTAACTTGAAATGTTGTTTAAAATTGTATGATCTGTTTGAATCATGAAAGAAAAATGCTGGGTTTCATGTCCCTTTAAAATAATTTTGAGTTTGATAAATATTTTCCATATGTTAAATAAAAACAAAAGCAACAAGTCAATCCCATCATTTGAGTACACCTCTACACTGACATAATCTACTTTCAGGGCTGTCTTTAGAGTTTGTATCAGTTATCTTGTTATCACCCATGATTATAACTAATGATTAAAATCGATTAGAGAAGATATCTAAGTGAAAAATGTAGAAAATGTGAACCATAAGGAAAAAGCGACACAAAAAGCCTTTGAATATCATAAGCGGTACCCTCGGTATTCCTGGCCGATAATTGGATAACTTGGCATCAGTTAGGGGTGCTCGCTTACACAGGCTCATCAAAAATAGAACACAGTAATAAAAAATAATGTAGCTACGCTTTTCGGCCCGTATACGTGCCTTTGTCAAGCCTTAATTATTTATTCACAGCTAATTAATTATCATGTATTATTGTTATTATTATTATTATTATTATACCAATAAGGGCAAAACAATTAACTTCCAGCAACTTCCAAACTGCAGATAATTGTTTTAGCTTAATCACACCTCTAATTTAAAAAGGCAGATGATTATATCATAAAAAAATAAAATATGTAAAAAATAGTTACACTTACAAGTTTCTTATATGTGTATATTACACTCTTCAGCTTTCCTCTTGTATACTTAAGCAGTTTTCAAAAGTTTGCACAACAAGCTATAAATATATTTTCCCTTCTCAGCCACTTTTCAGCTGGCACAGCACTAGGTAAAAGATATTTTAAAGTCTAAAAGTTATAGCTCAGCAGATGTAATCAGCAAGACAGTTAAAAGATAATTCCTCTGGGTGTTTTTAAAGCTACCAGTTCTTCTGCTGCTTATCATTGGGGAGGACCTTTCCCAGAACAAAATCTCTATGCTCATGGGAATCAACGAACCAATCTCTTAGTGGCATGGGGGGGGGGGGGTTCTCATTCATAAGGGGTTCATTTGCATCATAACCCAGGAGCTCCTCTTCTCCCCTTTAGCCAATAAATCCACCCAAGTGGAACTCCAGCTGATATATTTTAAAAAAAGGTTATGTTTTTCAGTATAAATTGATAAGATGCTGTCTGCTCACCGCAATTCCCAGGGAACAGGTTCCTGTGAGCGCACCTTGCCAGCCGGCATTTGATAAATGGGGCCAATTAAATGTCAATGTGTTCATCCCACTAGCAGAGGCAGGGAAACTACCTTATCTACTAAGTGTAATCACACCCTTCAACAGAAATGGGCTAATAGAGGTCTTTATCATATTGCAGACACTCTTGTATAGAACTTAATAGACAGGAAAAATCAAGTTGGTTTCCTTACCTTCAACTAAGGGCTAGAGTAGCAGAAGTTAGTGGAGCTAATAAGACCGGTATCAATACCTATTTAGAACATATCTGTTTAACACTGAACTGTACACAAGGCACTATCTCTAACTTATATACACTGTTTAATATCCCTTCCAATTCAATTAAACTCCTTTTTATGCAAAGATGGGAATCTGATTTTAATTTTAACTGGTTGGCAAAGAAATGGTGTGACACCTTGAGATTGGGTTCTTCTTTTTCAATATGTGCTCATTTGAAGGAAAACTATATGAAGGTTGCGTTCAGATGGTATTTTCATCCTTCCAGAATGCATAACAATGAACACCTTATAACAAATGTTTGCGCTGTTGTGATGAAAGAGGTACTTATCCTCATATGTGGTGGTATTGTGGCCATGTATCCAACATATGGATGCAAGCTTCCACTCTAACGAGTTACATTTTTAAAAAGAGATTTTGTTTAACTCCAACTTAAGCACTTTTACATGAACCAATACCAGGCTTTAACTCTAAAGCGAATAAACTTGCAGCTATTATTTGTACTATTGTCAAATTAAGCATAGCACGTTAACCATAATTCCATCATTCCATCATTCCAAATTATTGAACATAAAATTAATTTTTATTATCAGATGAGTAGTGCCTCTGCTGACATAATAGATGCTAAAGATCAGTTCCAAAACATTTGGGAACCATGGATCATGTATATTGAGAACAAAAATAGGCGAAGATCTAACAAAACTGACGATTAGGTATAACATATAAGACTCATACTCATTAGAATACAGATCTTACACACGTATCACACCCTGGCTGGATCCATCCCTATGGGTTTTATAAGGGTATTCATTTTCTGTGTAGATATTGATTGGCTACGAAGTGTACTCTGACCGTATATGTTGATTTAATGTGCACTGGGTAAAATTTGATAAAGAGCAATGTAAGATTGATGACCCATATTGTGTAGACTTTTTTGACAGAAATTATGTATCATGAATTTCTATTGTATAATATTTATGAAAAATTCAATAAAAACTTATTTTTTTGTCAAATAGCAGGTGAGTATCACTTTACAGGGTTTGATCAGCAAAACAAGTAAAAGAAACTCTGTACCAAAGCACTATAAACTATTAGAAACGTAAAGCCGACTGCCAAGTGTGCATCAGAGTTCTAAGTGTGTTACTCCATAAGACGATCTCCTCTCCCTTATGTGACGTTCCTCCGTATATCTATTCCAACTTACATTTCACCACTAAGGACAGCTTTTTCAAGGATGCTCTATTCGGATCCTTCCACTCTTTATGTAGGGCTCAGTCCAATCTTATTGGTCCAGTGTGTTAGATCATTACTTGATGCAATATTGTCCATAAGTATTTTATAGGCAGTTTTCAATATATAAAAAATATCAATAATCTCTCTTGCACAAAAATTAATTAATTGATCTTCAGTAGTTAATCTATCATAGCCAGAACCGGCAAACATTAAAATTGGGTAATTTTAATTCAATTGTTTATCTTTAAAAACTATATTCTTAATAACTAATTTTTATTAAACGTTATCTTATTTACAAGATAGAATTAAAAAAGAATCTCATAATATGGAAAAGATTCTTGAAAATTAAAAAAAGTTTTTAACTATATACCTTAACGGAACCCGATCCTGAGTTGTTAGGTTTTTAGGCTGTTTCATTAACCATTTGGCTATCTAACTTTTACATAACTTCATTTAGACTTTTATTTAATTTATTTATTTTAAAAATATCTTATTTAATCTTAATAAAATTAAAATTTCAAAATTCAAGGTTAGGTTCAATTATCTGAGATATGTCACTATAGATACAAAAATACATTTCAATGTGAATGTATAAATGTGTGTCAATAGATTTTTTTTTGTTATTTACTTAATATTATAAAAAGTGGCATATCTCAAAATCATTGTTCAAACCACCTGAGATGAGACTGCATACTAATTAAATCCATTCCATCTCAGTTAGCTAATAAGTTATTTAGGTCACTTCCTCTCCAATGGTTGCAGACTCTTCTAATAGCTATTGTAATATATGCATTTTCTTAACATACTTAAAGGGACATTAAAAACTAGCGCCTAGATTACGAGTTTTGCGTTAGCTTTAAAAAGCAGCGTTGAGAGGTCGCAACGCTGCTTTTTTCCTAACGCTGGTATTACGAGTCTGACAGGTAAAGGCTCACTGCTCACTTTTCTTCCGCGACTCGAGGCTACCGCAAATCCCCTTACGTCAATTGCGTATCCTATCTTTTTAATGGGATTTGGCTAACGCTGGTATTACGAGTCTTGGAGAAAGTGAGCGGTAGAGCCTCTACCTCCAAGACTACAACCGCATTTAAAAGTCAGTAGTTAAGAGTTTTATGGGCTAACGCCGGAACATAATGCTCTTAACTACAGTGCTACAAAGTACACTAACACCCATAAACTACCTCTGAACCCCTAAACCAAGCCCCTCCACATCGCAAACAGTATAATAAAATTATTTAACCCCTAATCTGCTGACCGAACACCGCCGCCACCTACATTATACCTATGAACCCCTAATCTGCTGTCCCTAACATCGTCGACACCTATATGAAATGTATTAACCCCTAATCTGCCCCCCCCCAACGTCGCC
The DNA here is from genome assembly GCF_027579735.1 of Bombina bombina. Classification (NCBI taxonomy): domain Eukaryota; kingdom Metazoa; phylum Chordata; class Amphibia; order Anura; family Bombinatoridae; genus Bombina; species Bombina bombina. The sequence goes on along the minus strand of NC_069502.1, from coordinate 901,652,558 downwards.
GCCACCTACCTACACTTATTAACCCCTAATTTGCCGATTGGACATCGCCGCCACTATAATAAATGTATTAACCCCTAAACCGCCACACTCCCGCCTCGCAAACACTATAATAAATTTTATTAACCCCTAATCTGCCCTCCCTAACATCGCCGCAACCTACCTACAATTATTAACCCCTAATCTCCCGCCCCCAACGTCGCTGCTACTATAATAAAGTTATTAACCCCTAAACCTAAGTCTAACCCTAACCCTAACACCCCCCTAAGTTAAATATAATTTAAATTAAACAAAATAAATTTACTATAATTAAATAAATTATTCCTATTTAAAACTAAATACTTACCTATAAAATAAACCCTAATATAGCTACAATATAACTAATAGTTACATTGTAGCTATTTTATGATTTATTTTAATTTTACAGGCAACTTTGTATTTATTTGAACTAGGTACAATAGCTATTAAATAGTTAATAACTATTTAATAGCTACCTAGTTAAAATAATTACAAAATTGCCTGTAAAATAAATCCTAACCTAAGTTACAAATACACCTAACACTACACTATCAATAAATTAATTAAATAAATTAAGTACAATTTTCTAAAATAAAATACAATTAAATAAACTAAACTATATTACCAAAAACAAACACTAAATTACAAAAAATAAAAAAATATTACAAGAATTTTAATCTAATTACACCTAATCTAAGCCCCCTAATAAAATAAAAAAGCCCCCCCAAAAAATAAAATTCCCTACCCTATACTAAATTACAAAAGTAATCAGCTCTATTACCAGCCCTTAAAAGGGCTTTTTGCGGGGCATTGCCCCAAAGTAATCAGCTCTTTTACCTGTAAAATAAAAGAAATACAATACCCCCCCAACATTACAACCCACACACCCCTACTCTAAAACCCACCCGATCCCCCCTTAAAAAAACCTAACACTACCCCATTGAAGATCATTGAAGTTCAATCCGATTGGCTTATTGGATCAGCCAATAGAATGGACCTTGCATTCTATTGGCTGATCCAATCAGCCAATCGGATTGAACTTCAATCCGATTGGCTGATTACATTAGCCAATCGGATTTTTCCTACCTTAATTCCGATTGGCTGATAGAATCCTATCAGCCAATCAGAATTCAAGGGATGCCATCTTGGATGATGTCATTTAAAGGAACCTTCATTCTTCGTTAGGACTTCAATTGAAGAGGATGGCTCCACGTCGGATGGATAGAAGATGGCTCCACTCCGGAAGGATGAAGATAGAAGATGCTGCTTGGATGAAGACTTCTGCTGGATGGAGGACCTCTTCTGCCCTGATTGGATGAAGACTTCTGCCGGTCTGGATGTCCTATTCTTGTCCATCGGTGCCCGGCTGGGTGAACACGGCTCAAGGTAGGGTGATCTCCAATGGGGTAGTGTTAGGTTTTTAAGGGGAGATCGGGTGGATTTTAGAGTAGGGGTGTGTGGGTGGTGGGTTGTAATGTTGGGGGGGTATTGTATTTCTTTTATTTTACAGGTAAAAGAGCTGATTACTTTGGGGCAATGCCCCGCAAAAAGCCCTTTTAAGGGCTGGTAATAGAGCTGATTACTTTTGTAATTTAGTATAGGGTAGGGAATTTTATTTTTTTGGGAGGGCTTTTTTATTTTATTAGGGGGCTTAGATTAGGTGTAATTAGATTAAAATTCTTGTAATATTTTTTTATTTTTTGTAATTTAGTGTTTGTTTTTTTGGTAATATAGTTTAGTTTATTTAATTGTATTTTATTTTAGAAAATTGTATTTAATTTATTTAATTAATTTATTGATAGTGTAGTGTTAGGTGTATTTGTAATTTAGATTAGGATTTATTTTACAGGTAATTTTGTAATTATTTTAATTAGGTAGCTATTAAATAGTTATTAACTATTTAATAGCTATTATACCTAGTTAAAATAAATACAAATTTGCCTGTAAAATAAATATAAATCCTAAAATAGCTACAATGTAATTATTAGTTATATTGTAGCTATATTAGGGTTTATTTTATAGGTAAGTATTTAGTTTTAAATAGGAATAATTTATTTAATTATAGTAAATTTATTTAGTTTAATTTAAATTATATTTAACTTAGGGGGTGTTAGGGTTAGGGTTAGACTTAGGTTTAGGTGTTAATAACTTTATTATAGTAGCGGGGACGTTGGGGCGGGAGATTAGGGGTTAATAATTGTAGGTAGGTTGCGGAGATGTTAGGGAGGGCAGATTAGAGGTTAATAAAATGTATTATAGTGTTTGCGAGGCGGGAGTGCGGCGGTTTAGGGGTTAATACATTTATTATAGTGGTGGCGATGTCTGGTAGGCAGATTAGGGGTTAATAAGTGTAGGTAAGTGGCGGCGATATTGGGGGGGCAGATTAGGGGTTAATAAATTTCATATAGGTGTCGGCGATGTTGGGGGCACCAGATTAGGGGTTCATAGGGATAATGTAGGTGGCGGCGGTGTCCGGAGAGGCAGATTAGGGGTTAATAGTATAATGCAGGTGTCGGCGATAGCGGGGGTGGCAGATTAGGGGTTAATAAGTGTCAGATTAGGGGTGTTTAGACTCGGGGTTCATGTTAGGGTGTTAGGTGTAGACTTAGAAAGTATTTTCCCATAGGAACAATGGGGCTGCGTTAGGTTTTTTTTCAGCCAGCTCAGCCCCACTGTATCCTATGGGGAAATCGTGCACGAGCACGTTTTTCCAGCTTACCGCTACCGTAAGCAACGCTGGTATTGAGGGTTGAAGTGGAGCTAAATTTGCTCAAAGATCACTTTTCTGAGGCTAACGCAGCCATTCAGAAAACTCGTAATACCAGCGTTGACTTAAGATAGCGCAGAAAAAAAAAGCCTTGTGAGCCCACAAGTTTTTACTGACAAAACTCTAATCTAGGCGTAGATGTTTCTTTGCATAAATGTTTTGTAGATGATCCATTTATATAGCCCATACAGTTTTTTTTTTAAAGCATAGTTTTGCTAATTTTTAAATAACATTGCTCTGATTTTCAGACTCCTAACCAAGCCCCAAAGTTTTAGGAGAATACTAATGTATACCTACTCCAGCTTGCTCCTGTTTGTGTAAAGGGTATTTTCATATGCAAAGGAAGGGGGTGTCTACTATTTCCCACTTGCAGTGGGTGTTCCAGCTACCTTTTTAACAGAGCTAAATTGGTAGCTTCTAAGTAAGTTTTTTTTTTTTTTAATTTTTATTGAGGCACTAAGGATAGGCAAACAAGCATCACAAACAGACAGAGAACATTGTAGTACAATAGATGATAACATTACTTTTCATATTAATATACAATGCCTATATAGAGGTTAGCCTTCCCTAACAAAGTCAAAAGGCCACTCATGGACCTTACATGAAAAGGCAAGTCTGAAAACAAGGGAAGATATAATATGATAAAGGGACCACTTTTGGATCCCACTGTGAATACCTCAGATTTTATATTTTATATTGCTAAGCAATCAGGTAACAGACTATAAATAGCAAGCTGTTATAATATCAAGGGTCTCTGTGGAACACCCATGAGCATAAACAAAGTAGTGGTCAATCCAGAGTACTATCATAATTAAAGTATAGCTTGTAAATAAGAAATAAACTAAAAAAATTAGCAACCACAGAGACAAGGCTATTAAAACATCAAGAGTTAGATATATCTACAGTAGCAGAGCAAACTGGGAGACAAACTGTGGCGTTATTAAATGGGGGTCATACATAAGTGAGCTTTTCTATGGCGTGGATGCAACATATTGAAGGACTTTATAAAGTTCAACCCTGCGGACATTTCTAAGTAAGTTTTTAAATGGTTTTATACTAGATTTTTAGATCAGTATCTGTGCATATTATTTTTTATAGTAGTGTCTATTACATGCAGTTATATGAAAGTTGGTGTATACTGTCCCTTTAAATGCAAGGAACAACGCTTTGTGAGACCTACTGTACTCAAGATAAAAATTTCTTTAAACGGACACTAAAGTCAGAATAAAATTTTCATCATGCAGATAGAGCGTGTAGTTTTAAGAGACTTTTCAATTTACTTTCATTATAGCACACAGTCTTTTTATATGCACACTTTATGAGGCAACAGCTCCTACTGAGAATGTGTAAGAGTTCACAGTGTATATGTATATGAGTCTATGACTGGCTGATGGCTGTCACATGATACAGGGGAGCAGCAAATTAAAGGAAATCTAAAAATAAATTTGAAGTAAGTGTTATTGCATTTTCTTTTTATTATACACCTTTTGATTATGTAATTCTATTGTATTTAATAGTCCATTAAAATTATAAGGACAGGTTCTTCATTGTACAGGTAGAAAACCCTTTACCCAAACTGCTTAGGACTGGAAAAGGTTTGTATTTTGGAATATCTGAATCTGTACAATGAGACAGTTTGGAGAGGGGATAGAAGTGTAAACAACAAGATTTTATGTCATTTAGGCAATATTTACATGTCATAATACAGCTTATACATGCAACCTAAAGGTCATTTTATATAATTTTTAATACTTTTGCATACGTAGTACCACCAGGAAGATAGTACAGTACTCTAATCAAAAAGTAATAGTTGTTGTTTTAAATAAATATAATCTATTACTTGCATTTTAGAACACAAAAAACAAACCAAAGACATAGGCAGAGAAGATTGGGACTTACAGGTGGGGAAAATTGTAATTTTTGATAATTTTATTAAAAATTCTTTTTTTAAATGTTTGGATTTCAGAATAATTTTGGATTTTGGAATTCCAGATTTGGGGATTTGTACCTGTACTGGCAACAATTTTTACACAATGTTGAAAGCACAGAGACCTTTAGATTATTGGGTCCCTGATGTATACTCAGGGCCGCCATCAGGGGGTGACAGGGGTGACTTCTGTGAGGGGCCCAGTGGGCCAGGGGGCCCCATGAGGCAAGAACAACTTATTTAAAAAAAAAAAAAAAAAAATTAAAATTTTGGCAGCCACCAGAGGGTATTACAGCAGATTGCTATTGAGTGTGGGAAATGTTATTATAAGGAATAAAGCATTAGCATTTGAGAGGATTTCTGAGTGTGCACTAAACCACTATGCACAGTGTGAGACAGACTTAGCACTTAAGTTTGTACAGTGTGTGCCTGAGTCAGACGGCAGATCACTTTCATTTGCAGTGGAAGTAGAACATTTTTTTTATTTATTTGTGTAATTTCGGATTGTAACTTCAGTGTGGTAGTTGTTGTATGGTGGGGGGCCAGGGGGCCCTAAAAACACATTTGTTTTTAGCAATATGCAGCAGTGTATTTATGATTATTTGACAATGCTGTAGAAATTCTATATTTAAAGCCATGCAGAAATGTTTCCTCCTCAATACACAAATAGTAGGCGCCCTTTTGGCAGAAGATAATATATTTTAATTACATTCCAGTTTACTGCCCCTTTATGCAAGGTCTTTCCAGATGCAAGGAGGCATTTTATCTAAGATTTTTACATCTGCATAAAATGTTATGCTCTCAGACTAAGATTGCTCAGTGTTTGAAATGAGACAGGTTAATTTAACACTGTTCAGTTTACACTACAGCTGACTTCATTTTGAAATACATACAAACAAGCCTAAATCCTGCATTTAACCAGATCTAATGGTATGAGACTGAGTAACACAGCTTATGGTTCCACCAAGACCATACAGAGTACAGCATTTTTAAAATCCATAAGTACAGCTGACAGATGGGAACATTTTTACACCATATTTGAAGTGGTGCTCTTGGTTGGGGGGAAAAAACAAACATATGTCAACCTTTCAAAAGTACTTTTTTTCATCTAGCCATCTACCCAGATCATTAAAGTACAATTTTGAATTCACAGAATTATTTTTGTTTGCACATTTACAAATATGATTCTTTAAAAAGTGATCTCTTAATTTCTGCAATTTTTTTATCATGCATGTCACACACTGTTGATTTAGGGGATGCAATGTGCAGAAATGTTATCTCCTGTGAGTGTTTCTGTGGGTATCTGTGCTTATGTCTTTGTGCTTTTGTTTGTGCCTCTATGAGTGTGTATGTATTTTTTTCTGTGGGTCTCTCTGTGAGGGTGGGTGCATTTTCTGTAGATGTCTGTGAGGGTGTGTGTGTATGTCTTTGTGCTTTTTCTATGGATGTCTCTGTGAGGGTGTGTGTATGTATGTCTTTGTGTATTTTCTCTGAATGCCTCTGTGAGGGTGGGTGTGCATGTCTTTGCGTGTTTTCTGTGGATGTCTCTGTGGGTGTGTGTATGTCTGTGCATTTTATGTGGGTGTTTCTGTGAGGGTGTGTGTATGTATGTCGTTGTGTGTTTTATGTGGTTGTCTCTCTGTATGTGTATGTCTTTGTGTATTTTCTGTGGGGGTCTGTGTGTGTGTGTATGTCTTTGTGTGTTTTCTGAGGCTGTCTCTGTCGGTGTTTCCTTGGGTGTATGCGCAAGTTTGTGTTTGAGTTTGTGTGTGTGTGTGTCCATTGTCTGTTCATTTTTAGGACATTTTGACCTTACTACTGATTATTCACATCTTTCTACAGATTTTGATACTAATGAGACCTTTCCAGAAGTCACCAATCCACCATTTAACTATTCAATTATTGTTTAGGCAGTTCAGAGTCCTTCCTTTCAGCCACTGCATTCTGCTGTCATCATTTAGTTGGCATCTTCCTTGGCAAAAAGATAATCAGAACTTCATATTTTGTTTTGTAAATTTACTTTTGTGACAAAACTGTAGTCTGTAGTTGCTTGTCAGGTCAATGTAAACAAGTGCTGAGTGTCTGTTTGGGTGTCTATGTCTGAGTGAGTTTGTGTGTTTCTTTGCGTGTTTGCTAGAGTGTCTATATGTGAATCCTTATGTGTGAGTGTGTGTTTCAGTGTATGAGCGTGTCTGTTTCTGTGTTACTACCTTTATAAAATTTTCAAGTTTGACTACATTTAAGTATAAAGTGCATATACGTTTTAGTCACTTGGTCAAAAGTTGCACATGTCAAAGGGGGAGGTGGCCCTGATCAATGGTTAAGTCAGGGGCCTCAAAATTTCTAGTGGCGGCCCTGTGTATACTCATTAACAAATGTTGAATAAGTCTTTTATATAGCATACATTTTAGCAGAGCTTTTATATTGTAGCTTTAATATTGATATCCAACGGACACTTCGGGGCCGATTCATATAGCCTTCAGGCTCGCCGGAAACAGGAGTTAAGAAGCAGCGGTCCTAAGACCAATGCTCCTTAACTCGTCTGGCAATCTGCCAGATTGCATACAATTGGGTTGATTGACACCCCTGCTAGCGGCCAGAACTGATTGTGCAATGATAAATGCCGACAGCGTATGCTGTCTGCATTTATCGATGTGCGGCAGACATGATTGCTACAGTGGATCATGTACATCCGCTCTTTCATAAATCGGCCCCAAGGACTTTTGTCTCTCTATCTAAAATACATCACAGGTTAACTGGTATAAAGTTTTGTTATAAGAACTAATTTTACATATGGTTGCTATAAATCTTTAAGCAATTTTCAATAAAATCACTTCCTTATTCTTAGAAAGAAAAAAGAGATATATTCAAATTAAATAGTTTTTAGTGAAAACTAGTGAAAACTTGAGATAATCATGAGATAATGAATTTGGAAAAATAAATGCTTGCATATAAATGCAATGCACAAAAAAAGTTAATTTTATACTAGTTAATTTTCTTACTTTCTTTCTCCCCATTTGTGTTTTAAATTCTTGCCAACCCAATCAGAATGGCATTTCCACATAAAGGGATGTATTACATTTTTTTAGACTGCCTGAAATCATAGTTCTCAATTTACCTTCTTTGTTTTTCTTGATAACTGTATTTGTCATTGTCTTGTGTCATTGTGACCACCCAACTACTAGGTGAATGTCATAACAGCACTGGCCCTTTCTTGGGTAGTCTAGCAACTCTATCCTTATGAACCCTACATCATAAGAATAAGGCCTTGATATTCAAAACATTATCCGACCCATTAGAAAATGCCTTTCTGGTCTCGAAATTCTTGGGTCTGGCGATATGTTGGAAAAAGTGGGCTGAACCTTTTTGTGCCGGCAAGTGGCAATGTGTCTCCCATACGAAACAGTAGCGATTGCAGCTTCTGCAAAAGTCCACCCACATCACCCCTCATCTGCTATATCAGCAGGGAGGGGCTGTATTTGAAGTGTTCCTACACAACATACACTGTCAGAAAAAATGTGCAGAAATTGTACCTTTAGGGGTACAACAGCTTGTCACTGGGGCGGTACCCTCAAAGGTACACCCGCTGTACCCTTTAACATGGGTGTAAATAGGTTCCCCTTGCAGATTGTACCTTTCAAAGGCAAATATGTACCTTTGGTGACTAGGTTGGACCTCAGTGCTATTATACCATTGTAATACTCCTGACCAATATAAAATTGGTTTTGTTGCTCTTGTGTTTTAAGTCTCAGCAAAATGGTTATATTTACTAAGATCATAAACTGTGAGCTAATTAGTAACAAATACAGTAATGAATGACACTGGAAAAGAAACAACGTGTGTTTATTATAACACAGGTTTCCTATGAGCAGTGTTAGAATAGCAGTCTCAAGTTTCTGCTTAATGACTTGGTTAGAGGTATAATGTTCAGCAGGAATAATCACTTCAACAAGTTGTAACAGGTGTTTCAATAGTATCGCAAACAAACTTCACACACTCTCACTGGAATAAAATATTTACAAGTCCCACACATTCTTTCACATCCTTTTGGAAGCATCTATGAATATAACTGGTTGTTCAGTCACAGGTTAGTACGAATAGTGCTTACGAGTTCTTAGAGGATTTATCGGCATATAATCTTACCACTTCAGTCTCTAAGTAAGCGATCACAGTACCTTTGTCTTGGGAGGAATATACCTGATGTGAGAAAAGATCTGGAGGTTTGTTTGTCCGACAGCGTGTGGAGAAGTGAGAAGCCGGTGAGAGTGTGACTTACTTCCGGTTGCGGTTAGGATGATCCGATACACAGCTGATGCTGGAATCTCACACAGAGCTAAATATTGCGGCTGCAAAAAAGGCTGAATAGCTGAATGTGATAAAGGTTTGATTTGAATAAACCTCAAGGTGTAAAACCTAGTAAAGGTTATAACAAGCTGAATAATTCAAAGGTTAAATAAACAGAGACCTGGTCTTAAGAACTATGAATATAAAGCTAAACTCTTAACAGAGCAGGCTTAAACAAAGTACATCAATTAACAGGCAGTTTGAATATGGCAATGTGAGGTTTAAATAGGGTTTGGCTGTTGGTAGGAGGGATCAGTCCTTAAAGGTATATTACAACCATAATGTAACATGGTGCAAATTCGGCCTTTTAAAGGTACTGCCCCAGTGACAAGCCCTTTGTACCTCATGATGGCAAATTTTTACTCAACACAGCATAATAAAATGCTATTCCATCAAATGTATTATATAACATTTAAATATGCATTAATTTAATGTGTACTTTTTCAGACAGTATTACAAAACCCACACTGCAGTTTTATAAGTTTGGTTAGTGTAGCCAAACAGCAGGTTCTAAGACTGCTACAGGAATTCCTGAAAGAACCAGGCTAAACAACAAGTTCCAAAAGGAGCTACGCAACTTGTTTTATTTCACTCTGTACTAGACTCTAACAACACCCCATTTAACTTAGGGTTACACGCCACATAAACATAAATATATATACATCATATAGAAAACAACATAATAATAAAATATAACTGTAACGAAAGGAAGGGGGATTCAGGATAGGGATAAACGATAAAACTCACAACCATACATTGAATTGTTACTCAATGCAAAATATATGCAAATGAGTCTATTTCCCCAGTACACATTTTGGTGATGAACCTTCTACCAATAGATGGAGCTGTGTTACACATGTCAAAGAACTTTTAACCAATAGATGGCGCTATGGCGTGTTACACAATATCCATGTATGTGATAGGTGAACGGTTACAATTTAATTTAATTATTTTTTGTAAAACAGGTTCTTAAACAGCTCTTGTTTATTTTATAGAGTTTAAAACAAAAACATTTCTGTGTAATTAGTTAATATATTTGCTTTATCTTTAGGAGTTATCATCTTGATGCTCTAAATATAAACATTAAAATTTGATGTGCTTGTTTGCCATTTAGAACCAGCAACACAGTATCATTGAAGATATGGGTTATTAAGTATTTTTTTTGCTTTGCACACTTCTTGCATATTACCAACAACATTAATTATTTTGCTGTACAACATGTATGTTGAATACATTTTTGGTTACTGCCAGTTATGTGTTCAATTAATAATTGAGGTGCACAAATTATATGGACATACAGGGTCTGACAGCCTTGAACCACCCAACCCCCTCAAACTTTTAGTCACACAAGTGATTGTATCTTTTTTGGGCGGATTAAATGGTACAGACATGGACCCTTTGACAGTTGGGAACATATTTGTACCTTATTTACCGCTAAATGGTACATATTAGTTCCTTAAGGTGTCGTTATGATCCATTAAGGGTACAACCACAGCAGTTGTACCCTAAGTGTTCACAAACTTACCCTAACCATACCCTTTTTTCTGACAGTGTAGACTGTGCGTTTGCTGAAACTAAAAAAAAAAGTTTCTGTGTAGGAACCCTTAAAACAATGCACATGTTAGCTTAGTTTCACTGCCTACACTATATTTCTCACACTGGAAATTCTCACCACTGAAAAGCTGGCGAGACTAAAATCCCTGAAAATGTATTGCTAACATGGAGGACAGTGTTTTGTATATTAAACACTCACGCTGATGTTTCCCCATTAAAATAGAGGTTACTCCCATGGAACAACCATCAAACTCTGACAAAGGAAAAAAAAATGCAGTTATGTAAAAACTGTAAGCTCCTGGATACTGTCTTCAATACATGTTAATATGCCAAAAAATACATATTATTCCTAAACAAAACATGCAATAACACCTTAATAAAATAAAGACAATACTTAAAATACATATTATTGCATTATACATTAAAATACATATAAATCATTGTATGCCGCCATCACCCCAACACAACCCCACTACAATATTAACCCCTTAATCGCCATCACCCCCCAATGCAACCTAAACCCAATACACTATTAACCCCAAGAAGCATCATAACCCACAACGCACTACAATCTTAACCTCTTAACCAACCTAACCCCACTACAGTTTAAAAAAACACAAACACACCACAAAAGCATACAACAGTAAAACACAACAAAGTAAATAAGCCATTAAGCACAAATAAACAACAATAAAGCACTAAATCAACAAAACACACAACACACGAATACCAAATAAAGCAAATTACACAACAATCAGTAAATAACAAATAAAGCAAATTACACAACAATCAGTAAATAACAAATAAAACAAATTACACAGCAATCATTAAACATCAAATAAAGCAAATTAAACAACAATCAATAAATACCAAATCAAGCAAATTAAGTACAAAGACAATTAAAATACACAAAAAAATGCAAAAAGCACAACCAAAATACACGAACACAATCAAACAAACGACAACAAAACATAAGAAAACAGCAGTAAACGAGAAATATTTTATACTCACCATCTTCCAGACCCTGGTGGCTCCCCTGGTCCTTGACAGCAGCTCCTCCTGTCTTCTGGGTGGTGTCAGCTGCTCTGTTCGTTAGGGTTAATTTGAAAAAACTATCAGCCAATAGAAATTTATTTTTCCAATTGTCTAATTTAAAAAAACATAGAAATCCTTCTATTTACTGATTTGGAAAATTTGGAAAAATAATCCAATAGAAATGAAAGCACAACCCCTATAGAAGGGGGAAATGGCTGAACAAATTTAGGCCTAGATTTGGAGTTCGGCGGTAAAAGGGCTGTTAACGCTCCGCGGGTTTTTTTCTGGCCGCACCATAAATTTAACTCTGGTATCGAGAGTTCAAACAAATGCTGCGTTAGGCTCCAAAAAAGGAGCGTAGAGCATATTTACCGCAAATGCAACTCTCGATACCAGAGTTGCTTACGGACACGGCCGGCATCAAAAACGTGCTCGTGCACGATTCTCCCATAGGAAACAATGGGGCAGTTTGAGCTGAAAAAAAACCTAACACCTGCAAAAAAGCAGCGTTCAGCTCTTAACGCAGCCCCATTGTTTCCTATGGGGAAACACTTCCTACGTCTGCACCTAACACTCTAACATGTACCCCGAGTCTAAACACCCCTAACCTTACACTTATTAACCCCTAATCTGCCGCCCCCGCTATCGCTGACCCCTGCATTACACTTTTAACCCCTAATCTGCCGCTCCGTAAACCGCCGCCACCTACGTTATCCCTATGTACCCCTAATCTGCTGCCCTAACATCGCCGACCCCTATGTTATATTTATTAACCCCTAATCTGCCCCCCACAACGTCGCCGACACCTGCCTACACTTATTAACCCCTAATCTGCCGAGCGGACCTGAGCGCTACTATAATAAAGTTATTAACCCCTAATCCGCCTCACTAACCCTATCATAAATAGTATTAACCCCTAATCTGCCCTCCCTAACATCGCCGACACCTACCTTCAATTATTAACCCCTAATCTGCCGACCGGAGCTCACCGCTATTCTAATAAATGTATTAACCCCTAAAGCTAAGTCTAACCCTAACACTAACACCCCCCTAAGTTAAATATAATTTTTATCTAACGAAATAAATTAACTCTTATTAAATAAATGATTCCTATTTAAAGCTAAATACTTACCTGTAAAATAAATCCTAATATAGCTACAATATAAATTATAATTATATTATAGCTATTTTAGGATTAATATTTATTTTACAGGCAACTTTGTAATTATTTTAACCAGGTACAATAGCTATTAAATAGTTAAGAACTATTTAATAGTTACCTAGTTAAAATAATAACAAATTTACCTGTAAAATAAATCCTAACCTAAGATATAATTAAACCTAACACTACCCTATCAATAAAATAATTAAATAAACTACCTACAATTACCTACAATTAACCTAACACTACACTATCAATAAATTAATTAAACACAATTGCTACAAATAAATAAAATTAAATAAACTATCTAAAGTACAAAAAATAAAAAAGAACTAAGTTACAGAAAATAATAAAATATTTACAAACATAAGAAAAATATTACAACAATTTTAAACTAATTACACCTACTCTAAGCCCCCTAATAAAATAACAAAGCCCCCCAAAATAAAAAATTCCCTACCCTATTCTAAAATACAAATATTACAAGCTCTTTTACCTTACCAGCCCTGAACAGGGCCCTTTGCGGGGCATGCCCCAAGAATTTCAGCTCTTTTGCCTGTAAAAAAAAACATACAATACCCCCCCCCAACATTACAACCCACCACCCACATACCCCTAATCTAACCCAAACCCCCCTTAAATAAACCTAACACTACCCCCCTGATGATCTTCCTACCTTGTCTTCACCATGCCAGGTTCACCGATCCGTCCTGGCTCCAAGATCTTCATCCAACCCAAGCGGGGGCTAGACATCCACTGTAGAAGTCCAGAAGAGGGTCCAAAGTCTTCCTCCTATCCGGCAAGAAGAGGACATCCGGACCGGCAAACATCTTCTCCAAGCGGCATCTTCTATCTTCTTCCATCCGATGACGACCGGCTCCATCTTGAAGACCTCCAGCGCGGATCCATCCTCTTCTTCCGACGACTAGACGACGAATGACGGTTCCTTTAAGGGACGTCATCCAAGATGGCGTCCCTCGAATTCCGATTGGCTGATAGGATTCTATCAGCCAATCGGAATTAAGGTAGGAATTTTCTGATTGGCTGATGGAATCAGCCAATCAGAATATAGTTCAATCCGATTGGCTGATCCAATCAGCCAATCAGATTGAGCTCGCATTCTATTGGCTGTTCCGATCAGCCAATAGAATGCGAGCTCAATCTGATTGGCTGATTGGATCAGCCAATCGGATTGAACTATATTCTGATTGGCTGATTCCATCAGCCAATCAGAAAATTCCTACCTTAATTCCGATTGGCTGATAGAATCCTATCAGCCAATCGGAATTCGAGGGACGCCATCTTGGATGACGTCCCTTAAAGGAACCGTCATTCGTCGTCTAGTCGTCGGAAGAAGAGGATGGATCCGCGCTGGAGGTCTTCAAGATGGAGCCGGTCGTCATCGGATGGAAGAAGATAGAAGATGCCGCTTGGAGAAGATGTTTGCCGGTCCGGATGTCCTCTTCTTGCCGGATAGGAGGAAGACTTTGGACCCTCTTCTGGACTTCTTCAGTGGATGTCTAGCCCCCGCTTGGGTTGGATGAAGATCTTGGAGCCAGGACGGATCGGTGAACCTGGCATGGTGAAGACAAGGTAGGAAGATCATCAGGGGGGTAGTGTTAGGTTTATTTAAGGGGGGTTTGGGTTAGATTAGGGGTATGTGGGTGGTGGGTTGTAATGTTGGGGGGGGGTATTGTATGTTTTTTTTTACAGGCAAAAGAGCTGAAATTCTTGGGGCATGCCCCGCAAAGGGCCCTGTTCAGGGCTGGTAAGGTAAAAGAGCTTGTAATATTTGTATTTTAGAATAGGGTAGGGAATTTTTTATTTTGGGGGGCTTTGTTATTTTATTAGGGGGCTTAGAGTAGGTGTAATTAGTTTAAAATTGTTGTAATATTTTTCTTATGTTTGTAAATATTTTATTATTTTCTGTAACTTAGTTCTTTTTTATTTTTTGTACTTTAGATAGTTTATTTAATTTTATTTATTTGTAGCAATTGTGTTTAATTAATTTATTGATAGTGTAGTGTTAGGTTAATTGTAGGTAATTGTAGGTAGTTTATTTAATTATTTTATTGATAGGGTAGTGTTAGGTTTAATTATATCTTAGGTTAGGATTTATTTTACAGGTAAATTTGTTATTATTTTAACTAGGTAACTATTAAATAGTTCTTAACTATTTAATAGCTATTGTACCTGGTTAAAATAATTACAAAGTTGCCTGTAAAATAAATATTAATCCTAAAATAGCTATAATATAATTATAATTTATATTGTAGCTATATTAGGATGTATTTTACAGGTAAGTATTTAGCTTTAAATAGGAATTATTTATTTAATAAGAGTTAATTTATTTCGTTAGATAAAAATTATATTTAACTTAGGGGGGTGTTAGTGTTAGGGTTAGACTTAGCTTTAGGGGTTAATACATTTATTAGAATAGCGGTGAGCTCCGGTCGGCAGATTAGGGGTTAATAATTGAAGGTAGGTGTCGGCGATGTTAGGGAGGGCAGATTAGGGGTTAATACTATTTATGATAGGGTTAGTGAGGCGGATTAGGGGTTAATAACTTTATTATAGTAGCGCTCAGGTCCGCTCGGCAGATTAGGGGTTAATAAGTGTAGGTAGGTGTCGGCGACGTTGTGGGGGGCAGATTAGGGGTTAATAAATATAACATAGGGGTCGGCGATGTTAGGGGTAGCAGATTAGGGGTACATAGGGATAACGTAGGTGGCGGCGATTTGCGGTCGGAAGATTAGGGGTTAATTATTTTAAGTAGCTTGCGGCGACGTTGTGGGGGGCAAGTTAGGGGTTAATAGATATAATACAGGGGTCGGCGGTGTTAGGGGCAGCAGATTAGGGGTACATAAGTATAACGTAGGTGGCGGTCGGCAGATTAGGGGTTAAAAATTTTAATCGAGTGGCGGCGATGTGGGGGGACCTCGGTTTAGGGGTACATAGGTAGTTTATGGGTGTTAGTGTACTTTAGGGTACAGTAGTTAAGAGCTTTATAAACCGGCGTTAGCCAGAAAGCTCTTAACTCCTGCTATTTTCAGGCGGCTGGAATCTTGTCGTTAGAGCTCTAACGCTCACTGCAGAAACGACTCTAAATACCGGCGTTAGGAAGATCCCATTGAAAAGATAGGCTACGCAAATGGCGTAGGGGGATCTGCGGTATGGAAAAGTCGCGGCTGTAAAGTGAGCGTTAGACCCTTTAATCACTGACTCCAAATACCAGCGGGCGCCCAAAACCAGCGTTAGGAGCCTCTAACGCTGGTTTTGACGGCTACCGCCGAACTCTAAATCTAGGCCTTAGTGTGCTGCCAGACAGCATAAATGCCAGTTGGAAGAAGAGGATCCACATCCCCTCAGAGGAGGCGCTGCGCCTCTAAGGATCAGGGATGCCGATGCTGCCTCGAGAAACAGAGGAACCGCCTCCAAGGACCGGAGGAATTGTCACCGACTTTTGGATTACATCTGATGAAGAAAAGAATAGGAACCTTGATTTTTTTTTTGTATGTTTCCCACGTTAAAGCTGCATGTAGACACCTCATCCCTAGGCAATGAATGCTTGCTGTCTCATAAGGACAACGCCATCAGTTGTTTTGGAAGGCAATGACATTTCCCACAGGCATAAAATCAAGGTTTTCTTTGTGAATTTTTCAAAGTAAACAGAAGCTATAACAAATTTTAAAATGCTTTCTTTAAAATTCTCCTGTATTCATTTTTTTTTTTAGTTATTTCATGTATTTTTATGCAGTTAACTAGAGTATAATTTATATTTGATATAAAATGTGTCTGTATGTGTGTTACAAAAGCTAGCTTCACAGAAAGGGTGTGATGAGGGTATTAAATCTACCCTCATCACACCCTTCCTGTGAAGCTAAATTTGGTTTTGATTGGGAAAATAAAATGTATTTGTGACCAACCTCCCGCTACTTACTTTGTGGGCTTAGGTCTGGAAGCACTGTTCTGCATCTTTTCCTACCGATGTCTTGGATATCTAAACCCTGCTAAGATGTGACCAAACTTTACTTACAAACCACCTAGCAATTCCCACAAACTATCCTGAATCAACCAGCCATTCCCTCTGGCTTTCTGACTTAAAACTGGAGATCTATTTATCACGCCAGCTTGCGCGCTAACTACTCTCGGCTTCAGCTTTTTTGCACTCGTCGGGTAGCGTGCATATTACAAGTTAAAAGTAAAAACGTTTCGCTCACACGCTAACCCGAAGCGCGCAAAAAGCCAAAGTTAGACTATTGTGACCACATTAACATACTCTCCCATAGATTTCAGTGGAGCACAAAAAGCGGAAAAACACCCATACTCGTATAACGTGAATTGCCATAAGCCCCTTACTCTAATAACCCCTAAACTGCCACATACCACTCCACAAAGTACCCCACTACACTATTAACCCCTAAACTGCCACAACCCCACATTACAAAGTATTTTTCTTGCAAACTAAAAGGTGGCAAGCTTTTCTCAAAACACTCAAAATACTTCTAACCGTAATAGAAAAACACGTGTACAAAAAAATAGGTGATTTTAAGATGCTATGTGCCGAAAGCAGCGTAATGTAATTTATATTGGCTGCAGGATTACGTTTTTAATGTTTGCCCCCTTCTCACTGCTAACTTTGCTCTATGGCGCAAAGTGTCCCTTTCTAGCAAGCTCCATTACTTTAAATAGGAGACATCTCACCACTCACAGGGACTGCCCCTTTTTTATGTGATAATTCTACAAGGGCAAATCTTGCGAGGGTCAGCGTGAAAAACCATGTCTGATCTGGCGAGGTTTAAATCATCGGGCCCTAAGTGCTTTTGCATTGTCTTTTTATTATGCATTTGATGATTATTATGTATTATGTATTTCGAACTATATTTAATGATACTTTAACACGTATCCGTTTGTCTCCTGATTCCTATGGAGCTGCATCATTTCAGGACCCTTGCTCCAAGTAATTGCGTCAGAGCAGGGCATGTCAGTCATCCCAGATGGATTAGTCTGACATATTTTGGCACCACCACCTCTTTCTTAACACTAACTTCTGCTTTGTAACTTACAGTTGCAGATTCACATGAATCAACCAGCATATCAAATCTTCATAAATAAAGCCCACAGCACACATATTCACTGTACATATTTATTCCTTTTAACAGCTAGATAATCAACCAATTTACTTTTAACAAAACTATTACAAATACATTGATGCAATTATCAAATTATTTCTACATATACAATCCACTACAGGAACACACATTTGCATAACTGTATTTACTATGATTTGAGTATAAACAGGACATTTGACATAAAAATAATTACCCTTACAGGATTTCAAATGAGAGACCTTTAAAGTATGGAGGCCTCTAAGTCTCTGCAATGTATTTCTATATTTTACAGATTGCACTAGAGGTCACCAAAAATTGCATGTAGTCTGTAGGCAGCAAGTTCCCTACAACTTCCTTATAGGGTATTACATTTATGGTCAATATTCAAAACAAACGTATAGCTTTGAGTAAAAACAAAAAGTAGGACAAAAATCTTAGTACTTTTGGGGTATAATATAGGGGCTAGCTGCGATTTTCATATGCCTGACATCAGTGACGGTTCAAGAAATTAATTTTTTGGGGGTCTAACTGATGTGGTGAAAAAGTTGAAAGACACAACACACATAACATAAAGAACCACTTGGCAGTGCATGCACTGCCCTTCACGGGACTGCTCCATGCGTATTTGGAGGTGCATATCACCCGAAGCACCTTTATAGAATTGCCACTGCCTGACATATGTACAAATAGATGATCACACTAGCAAACTTCATTAAAGAAATAGTCTAGTCAAAATTTCTTCCTTCTCTTGGTATCTTTATTTGAATAAAAGCTTAGGAGCCGGACCATTTTTCGTTCAGAACCTAGGTAGTGCTTCCTGATTGGCGGATACATTTTAGACACCAATCAGAAATTGCTACCCAGGTGCTGAACCAAATATGGGCCGGCTCCTATGCTTACATACTTGCTTTTTCAAATAAAGATACCAAAGGAACGAAGGAGAATTGATAATAAGAGTAAATTAGAAAGTTGCTTAAACTTAAACTTAAATTAAAAGGTGCCTGCTATATCTGAATCACGAAAGTTTAATTTTGACTAGACTATTCCTTTAAAGCTTTACTTTAAATAAAGGTACAACTTAAAATTGATTTAGTACAGTGCTAAATGTAATTGTAATGCACAAATAACTATCTATTACATAATGTAATTTATCATATGTTTATCTTACAGGTACAATTTACAATGTACTTGCTTTGTGATTCTCTTTATTCAATACCTAAACGTGCATGTTCATAACTGAGAATGATAAACAATCTCCAGCAGACCGTTAAAGAACTATTAAATATAATAGAATTTCATAATAAACAACTTCATAATAAAAAGACAATGCAGTGGAACTAGCACTAAATCTTTTTCTAACAAATGTTATAATTCCCTTCTATTTCCCTGCTCCTGTATCATGTGACAGCCATGAGCGAACCACAGACTCATATGCATACATTGTGAACTCTTGCACATGCTCAGAAGGAATGGGGGCCACAGAAAGTGTTATATAAAAAGACTATTCACAATTTAATAATGGAAGTAAACTGGACAGTTTTTTTTATAGTTGCAAGTTCTAAATACATCATAAAAGTTTAATTCTAACTTTAGTGTCTCTTCAATTTAAACAGAATTTTTTTTTTTTTTTTTTTTATAATAATTTTTATTGAGGAATATTCAAAGGCATACAATAGTCATAAAAACAGGTTCTTGCATTGCATGTCACATACAGTAAGGTTTAGTGTTACGTGAATGAAAAGACAAACACAGGAAATAAACATAAGTGTAACAATTTACATATCATGCAACCATGAGATACATAGAATGCCAAACAGTGAGATGCCTTTTAAATAAAATACTAGGCCACTCTTGGACCATCACAAGCATTAAGATAAAAGAAGGCATGTGCAAACGAAGGAGACCACTTGTGGATCTCGTTAGTAAACCTCAGTTTTTTATAATTTTATCTCATACTAATATGAATAGTGTGTAAGTTAAGTAAAGTGCCAAGGGGATAATATTATTACATGCATATATATATATGTATATACATATATTTGGACAATCTTGCGTAGGTTAAGAGAGAAATAAAACTGAGTATAATGATAACCTGCAAGATTTTGCTAGAAAGGAGGGTAAATAGGGTGCGGCATATGTAAGAGAAACCGCGTATTCAGTCCTCCCACTAGGGGAGGCATATTAGGTGGAGTGGGGGGGGTGGAGGTGATGGGTTAACTATGAGAAGCAGACAAGAGGTGTCAGTATGTCTTCTAAATTTGCCAAACAGATGCACATGAAATGGGTTGTAATTGGGCTAACTCCTATAGGGGGTAGTTTAAACTAGGTAGGTAATATATGATATAAAGAATATATAAAACCATAGGTTAATTGCAGCTGTGTGACGAGAAAAACCTCTTTAAAGACTCAGGATGAATCCAGCCTATCCTGAGTTCTATAGTATGGGGGGGGGGGGTAGGGAGGTCATTATGTCTGTTGAACCGGAGCTCCTCTTTTCATAGGTACTTAACGTTAAACATGACTTACCCAGTAATTGTGATATGTATAGTGCACCTCATAGTTGCAGTCGGCTCAAAATACTGAGCGATGTGTAAAAGAAAGCCATAGAAGCCCTAGTGTCGTGCAGAATTAACTCCACAAATTGTGACATGGGAATCCACATAGTCACTATAATAACCCAATTGCTACCAGATCAAGATATGTAAGATAGTGACGGAAAAATTAAATCTGCCACAGGACACGGGCCCTATGCCCTGCGGCAGTAAAGATAAGAGTCTAATAGGCAGTTGAATACGTTACATATACTGGTATGTGGAGAGCTATTAAGCTTCTATATAAATGTGAATAGGAGGTGACAGAGGACATGAGAACAGGACACATAGCTCAGAGAATGAAAACATATATGGGATCTGTCATAATAAAACTAGCAGAGCTAACATATTATGGCTGAAGAGTGTTAGTACTAAAATATTAATGTCAGGCATTATCACACTGGTGCAAATACGTTACATATACTGGTATGTGGAGAGCAATTAAGCTTCTATATAAATGTGAATAGGAGGTGACAGAAGACATGAGAACAGGACACATAGCTCGGAGAATGAGAGCATATATAGAATCTGTCATAATAAAACTATCAGAGCTAACATATTATGGCTAAAGAGTGTTAGTACCAAAACATCAATGTCAGGCACTATCATACTGGTACATTCATAAACTCACAGTGGGATATAACAAGAGCTTAATACTAGTTCTAAACAAACAGTGTAAAGCAGGATATTTGAAAACAAGTGCTGTTATGCATTGAATCTGGAGTCATTTTTAAAGGTATTTAGAACAGTGTACTTTAGATTGAAATTACTAAGATCTAGGCTTATTAATTATATTCATAACAGACAGATCTCCAACTAAATATAGGTATGCAATCTATATTAACTAAATAATACATAAGAACAGAGGATGAAATATGGAGAAAGGCAAATCTGCAGCAGAGTATGCTTAGGTTAATAGTCTGTCAGTAACAAAGTATTGTAAGCACTACATTGAGTTCAAATAAAAACTATGCATCAGTTATAAATAAAAAGTAGGTAGACATATGTTTCATATGTAATATTCAATATAAATTTCTAGAAGAAAAAATGAAGAGAGAAAAAAATATAGATATAAAATTTGAGCCTCAAAAAGTACTGAAATGTCGAATCAGATCTGCAGATCTTCATTGGTAACAGTATTGTCCTTCCACTTCGTATTATATAAAACAAAAGATGTGCTTGAGTTAACGCTTAAATACAATAGAAGTGAATCATAGAATAGAGCAAACAAATGTTAGACCCAAATACATCTATATTTATGGAATAGATAGTCAATATCCTGAAGTACTTTTCAGCACGATTTGCATTGAAATGCCCACCATAAAACACAGTAAATCTACCAATGGAAATCCATATGTTAACTTGTGCATAAATATTACCCTAGCTAAAATGACCACCATCTCAATAAATTGTCCTAAAGGGTAATATACTCCAAAAAAAAAACAAAGTCTCTTAGCCGATCCCCTGTTTCTTTAGTTGCTGCTGTGTGCCTATGGAAACATTCATTGTAGGGCTCATTGCCCGACTTACATGTTGGCTGTGTTGTCGTGGGAGTCCAAGAGCATTTTCTAGCGTGAACAGTTTAGGACGCCATGAAGTAAGAGCTGGTGCCATGTTGTATAAAAACAACGATGTAGATGTTTCTCCTATATCCCACAGCTCCCTTTGCTCAGCTTCAGGGAAGACAGGCATATCCCAAAGGCTCGTTGGGCTAGCCCCACCATCTGTCTGCAATTTCCTCATGTAGAGGGGCTCAGTAGTAGAGATGTCACACTTGATCGGCTTACGGTAAGGCACTAGTTGGAATAATCCCTTCGATTTAGGTATCAGCCGATTCACACATACCTCAGAGACCATGCTGCTATCTGGAAAGTAATCAGACACCGCTCCCTCCGCGGTACTACCAGCCCATAACTGTACTCGCTGAATTCCCCCCTGCACTTTAGAATTATGCCAGGGTTTGAGATCACTTACTTGGCAGTGATTGTCTGTATCAGAAGCTCTAAATGCTGGTGCCGGACATAATGATCTTCTTGCGGTCTGAGGGTCTTTAGGCGTAGGCTGAATGGGTTGGGATGCAGATGAGCATTGTAGGGTTTCTGTAGGAGGCAATTCCCTGCTGATGGATAAAAATGCCAGGGTTAGTTCGCGCTCCAATCTTTGAAAATGGTCACATAGCAAGGATTGTACACGACACTCCCAGTCAGAAGCCATGTTTCTTAGCCGCCACGTGGGAGAGGAGACAGTAACTCCCGGTCAGGCTGATCGCTAGGCAGGCTAATATTCAGCTTTTCTAATCACCTCACGATTATTATTTAATGTCCCAGAGGTTCTCCAACCCTTCTTGCTATCTAGAAATGTCTATGGGTTACATTAGTGATGGGTGAACGGTCAATTTAAAGAAAATTATAAACTATTTCAGCAGAGCTGAAGCAAAGTGCGACCGATCAGAACCCAAGTTAGCTCCGCCCCCCTTAAACAGAATTTTAACATTAAAAGTTAAAATGCTGAAGATACCATGATATTTTTATGTCTAACTGACCATTGGCTGCTAAGGCAAATTCAATCATTTCCACCAACAAAGGAGAAAATGACATCACCATTTTTTTCTGTGGGATTATGACCACTTGAAGTAACAATATACTAAAAAATGTTCAGTCATTGATATAAAAAAAACTGAAATTAAACATGGAAATTAGCAGGAAATGCCTAGAAACCAATGACTATTGGCAGAAAGTATCTATCAACCAATCAGGATTAGTACCTACCACCTAATGAGAATTTGTAGGAAGTACATAACCAATGCTGCTGTATAAGTTTAAATGTAAATATCTTTTACTTCCAATTTTGTTCTGGCAAAAAAAAAAAAAAAAATTGTCAACATATTTAAATGCTGCTTTAAAGAGTCGGTATAGTCACTAACTTTTCTCACAGAGGCGATTGGATGAGCCCATTTCAATCAAATGTAGAATTTGTGGAAGAGATGGAGCTAGACAAAATTCTTATTGGTACTTTATTTATTGTAACATTAGTGCTAGATTAGGAGTAGAGCGGTAATTCCCGTCCTGCTCACACACTAACACCGCTTGACTTCTGCGAGTCGGGTAGCGCTCGTATTACAAGTTGAAAGTAAATGTTTATCGCTTGATCGCTAACCCGACTCGCGCAAAGAGCAGAACTTAGAATATTGTGATCGTGTTAACGTACTCTCCCATTGACTTTAATAGAGAGAGAAAAGTGGGAAAAAAACTAACACCTCATACTTAATAAAATAAAGATGCTAATATTTTTATTTTATATTAAACTACTGTCCATTTATTTGTGGGGCAATTAGGGCACTTTTTTTAATTAACCAGAGGTCTGACCTTTGGTTAAATGCGCTAAGCGCAAAGTGAAACCGCAAAATCGTGGGAGCATTAACCAGCTACTTGTAATAGCTGGTTATTTAATGTTCGCCTGTTAACGGGCAACTTTTCCCCTTTACGGGTGCACTTTAAAATAGTGCTCCACTTGTAATCTAGCCCAATATGAGTGAAATGAGCATGCTAATAGCACTCCCTGCTCTCTCCATTAAAAGTATAGTGTGAGCTATGTAAGATGCTCTGGTTAAAATGTTAGCCACCCACTGCACTGTTAATACCAGATTGTGGGTTATTCTTTGCGGGAGACAGGATAAGGCCCCTGCGCTACTGGTTGCTCTCCACTTGTAATCCAGCCCTTAGAGTTAAACATTTAAAAGTGATACATTTATGTGATAAACATATAAATAAATGTGTG
The DNA here is from genome assembly GCF_027579735.1 of Bombina bombina. Classification (NCBI taxonomy): domain Eukaryota; kingdom Metazoa; phylum Chordata; class Amphibia; order Anura; family Bombinatoridae; genus Bombina; species Bombina bombina. The sequence continues at coordinate 901,628,275 of NC_069502.1, read as the reverse complement.
CTACACCCCTTATTAATATTGATGTAGCATATCACCAAGTTATTTTTTTAACGTATCACATAAATCTTGCACTCATCATACTAATAGCGATAGTAGAGTCAAAATTAAACTGGCATGTTACCTTGGTATCCTTTGTTGTAAAAATATGTAGATATCCTCAGCAGCAGCGATGATTGGAGGCTACACATATTTGTCATTGGCTCGCCAGATGTGTTGAGTTATTTCCCAGTAGGGCATTACAAGGGTTAAACAAGTAATTGTATGCAAGCAATATTGAAAAAATAAAATGCTTAGCATATTAGAGCATTTTCTTTTGCACTTTTATATACCTTTAAAAAGGCACAAATAGACAATATAAAACTGTTATATTAATGTAAAGCACTTTTTAAAAAATAAATAAATAAATGTTTTATTAACCCTTTAAGTGCTAAGCACTTTTTTTTCTTTTCTTTTCAGATCCCCAAGACTTATACCATTGGAAAGGTTAGGCGATTACCTTTCCGACGGTGGGTCTTGGGGGTCTGTAGCTGCTTAGATGCCTGAGATACAGGCTTCTAAGCAGCATGCCCCCTTTCCCTATATTGTCCTTTGTCATTTTTAAATAAAGTTACGCATGACGTCACCGCGCAAAACGGAAAGCCCCGGCGATGCCTGTCACTCTACAGGCACGATCGCCGGGGTAGGAGCGGGTGGGAGCCCCCAGATCTCCCTCAAGGTGGGAGAGTGCTAGCGACGGCTCTGAGCGACGTTAACACCTGAGTGAGAAACTCTGTGACGGTTCAGAGCCGTCATTAGCACTCAAGGGGTTAAAGGAATATACAACACAAAATGTTTCCTTTATGTTCCAGACAGAATATACATTTTTTTAACATCTTTCCATTTTATTTCTATTATCAATTTTGCTTCATACTTTTTATTGAAGAGACCGCAATGCACTACAGGGAACAAGCTGAACACATTGGTAAGCCAATAAAAAGAGGTATTTATGTGCAGCCACCAATCAGCAGCTATCTCCCATCTTCTGATTGTTCCTATGTATGCTTTTCAACAAATGATACAAAGAAAACAAAGCAAATGAAATAATAGAGATACATTTTTTTTTAAAATTGTATCCTCTATCTAAACTGCGCAATACATTTTTTTGGTTTCATGTTCATGTGTAAAAACAGTTATGCATAGAGGGAGGCTATCTGCTGCTTTGTTTATTTATCATTGTGTTCATAATTAGATATAATTACTTATTGTATATCTTTATTGTGCTGTAATGAAAGAACAGCTTTAAAAATGATTAGTAAAGCATGAACAAACAAGAGGGGATAAAAGGAACGTTCTGTTCTCTAGCTGTGATGGTTTTCAGGAATGAAAGCTGTAAAAAGAATTTGAAAGACGGGAATTCACTGCCACTAACCTGAATGAAAAAAAACATCTGCAAATACTTACAATAGGTAGGTGGAATGGCATAAAAATACCCTGGTGTTTTATGTTGAAGAGCTAGGTTGTAAGTGATTTTTTTAGATAGTCTAATATGACATAATGCAGCAATCCCTCAGATTAAGTCATTTTACATAAAATGGGTTTACGTCTTCTGTCTTTAGCATATTGTTAATAATCTGCTTGTAAAATAACCTATAACTGTTTCTAATGAACATAATGATTAAATAATGTCTTGCACAGCATTGTGTTAAAATGTTAGAATCACTGAAGCTATGTTAACCATACATGCCGACTGTCTCTGGGGCAGTCCTGGTTTTTGTCTCTTTAAATCAGGGATGGGGAACCTTGGCCCTCCAGATGTTTCAGAACTACATTTCCCATGATGCACTACATTTCCCATGATGCTCAACTAGACTTCAGAGTGCCTAAGCATCATGGGTAATGTAGTTCTGAAACATCAATATAGCCAAGGTTCCCCATCCCTGCTTTAAATAATTGTATAAGAAGTTTGTTCTGGATTTTTCTTTATAAATCTGCCACGAGGAGAGAGGAGAGACAGGAATGCTAAATAATATATTAGCATGTGTATTAGATCAGTAATTTACAACCAATGTGTTGTCACCTAGCTTGCAGTGTGATGCAAATACTTCAGGTGAACTGAAACCAGAGGATTACACCTAAACCTGTTATTTTCAGAGGTGGGCAAAGGGGGGTAGCTGCGGGAGGGGGACAGGGAGGAAGTCTGGGTGATTACTGTAGCACTGCATATTCTTCACCAGCCAATAGGTGGTGTTGGGTACTCCCAAATCCAGCCAATAATAGCAAAGTATGAAGGCTAATGTAGGAAGGTGCCTGCAGCAGGGATGGACGAATGTTTTGCAACATTCAAGAAATTAAAAATAATTTTAACAAACTTGTTCGCTTGTTTTACATTTCAAATGCATGTTCAACATTCTAACATTTGTTTAGTGTAATAGTATTTCTAATGTTATCTTTATCTGTAATGCCTGCCCTGGAGAAATGCCTATTTTGGAAGGGCATTTGACCCCAGAGCAGGGCAAGTGTGAGGAACCGGGTGTGAGGTGGAGGTTAGGGGGTGGGACCACAAGGGAGCTGTTAAAGGACAGTGAGCAGGAATTAAGCTCATCTTCTATCCGGACCTGATGGTGAGAAGAAGCTTTGCCTGGAGTCCTACCTGGAGGCGGCAGAGATCCGGACCAGACAGCGGGGGCAGAGCCATCCCCCAGGACCAGGCCTGTGCAGCGGTCGCAACCGCCAGAGCGCCTTAGCCCAGTGGCGGGCCCGAGGAGAGGACGGTCAGCAGCGCAGTCGGCAGGAGTTGGCAGCAGAGGGAGCAGAGGACGGCCGACCGGGAGGAGGAGCGGCCCGCAGAGGAGAAGGCGGCAGGAGCCGTTGGAGGAGGACGACAGTCACGTGGGCGGCGTGACGCACGGACCGGGAGCCAGTTTGGTGGAATCCGCAGAGGAGGCAGCAACGGCTGCTCCTGGAGGTAAGCCGCTGAGCTATCAAAGAAGAAGGGTGCTGTGTGGTGGTAGAAGGAGGCACCAGGGGGCAGTAAGAGGGGCCAAAAGATGTGGATGGGGGCCCAAATGAGGCCAGGATCGAGCACAGGGGGCCTGTAAAAACGGCCGGAGGGGGGTTTACATTGTCCCGCATGAGGACAAACAGTGAAAAGGGGAATTACTGGGGGGGGGGGGCACATGAGGCCAAGTATCAAGATTTTTTTTAGATTGGATAGGGAAAGGCCGTATGGGGGATAAGCTGCCCGCATGAGATATAGGGTGAAGGGAAAGAAAAAGGTGCGCACACAAGTGGGGGCCCAAATGAGGCCTAGAAAAAGGGTAGGTCGTGTAGGAGACCCTACATGAGGAAAGGGGGTATAGTGGGAGGGAATCATAGGCCGAGGGGGTCTTGAGGTATATGATGGCTGGGGAGGTAGATAAGGGTGGGGAATTGGGTTTAAGGGGGGCCCAAAGCAGAGCAGGAGATGACAGGAAAAGGGTTGGTGGGGGCCAGGTGGTGGTGGGGAACAGGGGAGCAGGAAGGGGAGGTCCGGTAAGTACGGTAGGCCCCTGATACACATCGCTCCCAAGCGGGAATAGAGGGATGGGGTCGGCATAATTTGCGGGGCAGGCCTGGGGGGGCTACATAATTTTGGGGTGAGTTTAAGGGCCCCCCTCCCCTTTCCTCTCCCCCCCCTCCTCACATGGTTCGGGTTTGGGTATTAAGCAGCCTCCCTCACCCCTTCTTTTCTTCTGTGCTAGTGCCAGCGGCTTCCACCCCAGAGGATGGCCGGAGGGAATAGCTTGACAGGACTCGGGAGAGGGACGGGGACTCCCTAGTCATAGAGGATATCCCTAGCGACTTCGATGGTGACGGGTGGCAGGATGTAGACGCTCCGGAGCCGGTTACAGCTGGCCAGGTGGGGGAACTCGATGCCTTGGCGCAGCTATTGGGGTCTATCTCACCGTTGAGGGGTGTCGCGGATAGGGGAAGGGGTGGATGCAATGCCAGGAGGGTTGAGGAACGGAGGGAGAGAAGGGCTGTTGATGATGTTTTTGGCATGCCGTTACAGGTGGGGAATGTACAGAGGAGGGAACGGTCTCCCAGCAGACGCCGGGAGCTAAGCCGGAGGTGCAGGAGGTCCCGCTCGCCTTTCAGGAGCAGAACCAGTGGGGACAGAAGAATTTCGCCCACCTGGGCGCGTATGGAGCAGGCATATGAAGGTCGGAGTGGGGATAGGAGAAGGGAGCCCAGGCCTAGGAGGAGGTCACCAGAGAGGAGCTGGGAATCGCCGATGAGGGATGGAAGGAGGTCAGGCAGGGCCGGAACTTCAAGGGATTCGGGAGCAGAGACGGCGCACAGGTCGGCTGCAGGGGCGCCAAGAGATACGAGTTCATTTATTACGCCACAAGGGAATGTGAATGAGATGCAGAATGAGTTGTTGAAAGGTATGAAAGAACTGATTGCAAGGATGGAGCGAAATTGTGGGAATGAAGGTCAAGGGAGCCCGGCAGGGGCCTGGGGACCTAGTGGAGCAGACACAAGCGTTATGGGAGTAGAGGCGGCGGTGGCAGTAGCGCAGGGGCCGGGTCCAATTGGGACACCAGTAACGGTTGCTGGGCAAGGGCCTGAAGGTGCGACAGGCAGTGAGGCGGCTGTCGGGGTAGGGGGAGCGGGTTTAGCAACTGGAGCTACAGGGGTGGTCTCGTTCAGAGTGTCTGACGAAGCCCTGCATAGGCCGTGCTTATGCTCGATAGGCCCCTTAGGGTTGCATTTGGCGGCGGAGGTTAAGGAGAAGATATGGAATAGGGAGTTCCTAGAGTTATTTTCTCTCCTTCCATTGGACCAATTTGTGGAACTTAGAGAGGACCCAAAGGGGGAACAGGGGAAGAAGGAAGAGGAGGAGCGGAAGAAGCGGTATCGGACGATTCTGAAAACTTTCGCTAATTGGTCCAGGGTATTCTGTATTTTAGCGAGCGTTATGGCTCAGAAGTTCCCTGATCAGGGTTCTGCCCTATTTTGTTATTTCAATGAGGTCTCGTCGGCATACCGTACATACGGGGGAGGGATGGTGTGGTGGAGATATGACAAGCAGTTTCGTCAACGGATAGCTGTCCGCCCAGATATGAGGTGGGACGACAGGGACATGGGAATATGGCTGGAGATAATGACTCCATTGCGTGGGTCCCAGCCCTTTCGGGCGGGAGGGGGGCGTGCACTCATGTGCAGCTGGGAGCGGCGCAGCAGTGGCCCTCAGGAAGGGCCTATGCTTTCACTTTAACGACAGGCAATGTCGGTTCTGGGCATCGTGCAAATACAAGCACGAATATTCGGGATGCGGGGGAGTCCATTCGTATGCCAAATGCTTCAAAAAAGGAAAGGCTGGTAGTAGAACAGGGGAGGTGGGTCTTCAGGGCTCGGACGCCGGAGGACATCAGAAAGATGTTCCCGTGGCTAGAGCAGTACACTAAAGTAAGGGGAAAGCGGGGGGACGCCGAGCTGCTTTTGACAGGCTTTAGCTCGGGTTTCCCCATACCCTTTCAGGAGGTGAAAGGGAGCGGGGGGTCTGGGAATTTGAAGTCGGCCAGGGAATTTCCAGGGGTGGTTCAGGAAAAATTGGGTAAGGAGGTGGCCTTGGGGCGAATGGCAGGCCCCTTTTCATCTTGCCCATTGCCTAACTTGAGGCTGTCCCCTTTGGAGGTGGTCCAAAAGAAGGTCCCGGGCCAGTTTCGCATGATCCACCATCTGTCGTACCCGAAGGGCTCTTCGGTGAATGATGGGATCGATCCTGGTCTTGCAGCCATCTGTTACGTGTCATTCGACGATGCGGTGGCATTGGTCAAGCAGGCGGGCGTTGGGGCTCTACTGGCGAAGGTTGATGTCGAAGCAGCGTTTCAGCTACTGCCAGTCCACCCGGCATACCACCACCTGTTGGGATGTTCTTTCGAAGGAAAGTTATTTGTGGATTTATGTTTGCCAATGGGGTGTTCCATCTCATGCTCCTACTGAAAAGTTTAGTTCTTTTGTGGAGTGGGTGGTGAAGCAGGTTTCGGGATTGGCTTCCGTAGTCCATTATTTGGACTACTTCCTGTTCGTGGGCCCTGCTGACAGCAACTCATGTCAGAGGTTGTTGGACGCTTTTGAAGCGGTGGCTAAGGATTTTGGTATCCCGGTGGCAGCAGACAAGTCTGAGGGCCCTTGCGTTGCACTGAGTTTTTTAGGAATACACATTGATTCAGAGAAGATAGAGTGTAGTTTGCCGGAGGACAAGGTGGCTGATTTGTGTGGCGTTTTACGACAAGCTCTGGGGCTTAGGAAGTTGACGCTGAGGGAGATGCAATCCCTGTTTGGGAAGCTAAATTTTGCTTGCAGGATCATCCCAGTTGGGAGGGTGTTTTGTCGGAGGTTATCTTTGGCTACGGTGGGGGTAAAGGAGCCTTTCCACCATGTCCGCTTGACGAAGGTGTTGAAAGAGGATATGATGATATGGCTGAGGTTCCTTGGGGACTTCAATGGGAGGTCACTAATCCAGAGGGATGGGTGGGATGACCCCGATGTGCACCTGTTTCCAGATGCCTCGGGGGCTCATGGTTTTGGAGCATATCTTGGAGGTAAGTGGTGCGCAGAGTCTTGGCCGCAGGGGTGGCAGGCGGGAGGCCTGACTGAGAATCTGGTGTTCTTAGAATTGTTCCCTTTACTGGTGGCCTTGATTGTTTGGCCGGAGTTCCTGTGGGACAGGAGAGTTATGTTTCATTCAGATAACATGGGGGTGGTATGGGCGGTTAATTCTTTGTCGGCATCCTCTCCCCCGGTGGTGGTCCTCCTCCGTTTGTTTGTGCTGGAGTGTCTGAGATGTAATGTGCTGTTCAGGGCTGTGCATGTGCCTGGTAAGGCCAATGGGATAGCTGACTCTCTTTCATGTTTCCAGTGGGACAGGTTCCGGGAGCTGACTCCATTGGCAGAAGAGGAGGGGACATAGTGCCCGGGGGACTTGTGGAAGGAGGACTTCAGGGCTTGTTGATGATGGTACAAGGGGCTTTGGCTGGGTCCACATGGAAGGTTTACTCACAGGTATGGAGAGAATGGTGCGGGGTGCTAAAAGGGGCAGGGGGGCCCTTACGGCCCAGAGCTGGTTGACAGTACTGGAGTGGATGGGAGAGTGGGGAAGACAAAGGGTGTTGAGGGCCATGGTAAGAAGGAGACTGGTGGCGATTGCCTTTTTATGCCAATGTTTGGGTTGGGAGGATATTACAAAATCGTTGGTGAGGATGGCGGCAAAAGGTTTGTGCAAGGGAGGAAGGGTGCTGGTCTCGAGAGGGTAGTGGGAGCTCTGGCTTCGGTATGCTCGGATGATTATGAAGTGGTGCCTTTCCAGGCTGCATATGTGTTAGCCTTTTTTGCCGCCTTTCGGGTGTCGAAAGTGGTGGGCGCGTCTAAGAGAGAGGTATTCAGCGAGAGGATGTGTGGTTTCAAGGGCGGGACCTTTTCATATGGCTGCGTCGGTCTAAGACTGATCAGGGTGGGCATGGGAGAGCTATTACTCTTAGGGCAATGGGGGGGCATGTTGCCCGGTTGAGGTGGTGGCGGCGTTCCTGCAGGTGCGATCAAGGGGAGAAGGCCCGTTGCTTGTTCATGAGAACGGGGAAACATTATCGTGCCTCCAGTTTATATCAGTTTTTTTGAAGGTATTGGGTGTCCTGGGGCTCCCGCAGCTTGACTTTGGTTCTCACTCTTTTCGGATTGGGGCTGCAACGGAGGCGAGAATGCTGGGTATGTCAGACGCAAGGATTAGAAGGATTGGGGGATGGGCTTCTAACAGTTTTAGATCTTATGTTTGAGGTGAACTGATAATGTAGTGTTTCCTTTAAGTCCCTAGGGATAAATGTCATGGAATGTTGGATTATCGGCCATTCCTACATATACTGGGCGAGGAAAGCAGCGATGACGAGAGAAGGGGGGAGCCAGCTGGGCTTCGATGGGGAGACAGTGCGAATACGGTGGTTTGGGTTCCGGGGGTTAAGGTGGGACCAGGTGATTGTTAAGGTAGTAGAGTTTGCTAGGTTGTTTAGCCCCCCAGGACTGTTGGTGATCCATGCAGGGGGGGAACGATTTGGGCTTCATCTCTCAAAAAGATTTATTAGCCGGGGTTAAAAGAGATTTGCTCCGTTTATGGGAATTGTTCACCGAGTTAAGAATAGTATGTTCCGAGATAGAACCTCGGTTGATTTGGTGAGCAGCCTGGGATGTGCGAAGGTTGGAGATTTCCAGGAGAAAGGTCAATAGAATTTTGAGTAAGTTTGTGGAACGGAATGGGGGGGGGGTGTCTATACGACATGTTGAATTTGAAGGAGGATCAGGGGAATGTTTCTTTTTGAGAGATGGAGTCCACCTAAATGAAGTGGGGCTCCATTTGTTTAATTTCAATTTGAGGGAAGGGGTGGAAAAGGCCTTGGGTAGTGGCGGGGTCTGGCTATAAGCCATCCTTGTGGCAGGGGGGCTTGCCTTTGGTGGTTTGTGAAGTCTGCTGGGGTACCTCATGCCATGCAGGAGAGGTCTATGACGGTTCCGGAGGGGACCTGTGGAACGGAGATACAATGGGTTACATTGCAAGCCCTGTGGGGTTGTTAAAGTTAATTTTATTATTGGGGATATTTATCTGTTTTACTTATATGTTGTTATGTTGTTAATAAAACAAGCTGTGGCCCTTTCACCCCAACAAATGGTGTGTGTGTGAATTTTTGGGAATAACGTAGTCCCTAAGTAGGGGATCATGCCTGCCCTAGAGAAATGCCTATTTTGGAAGGGTATTTGACCCCAGAGCAGGGCAAGTGTGAGGAACCGGGTGTGAGGTGGAGGTTAGGGGGTGGGACCACAAGGGAGCTGTTAAAGGACAGTGAGCAGGAAGTAAGCTCATCTTCTATCCGGACCTGACGGTGAGAAGAAGCTCCCTCCCTCCCTCCCTGGAATTACAGCAGAGGAGATGTGCATTCAATGTCGCAGCTTGGCGGGGGGGCTTGCCTTTGGTGGTTTGTGAAGTCTGCTGGGGTACCTCCTGCCATGCAGGAGAGGTCTATGATGGTTCCGTAGGGGACCTGTGGAACGGAGATACAATGGGTTACATGGCAAGCCCCGTGGGGTTGTTAAAGTTAATTTTATTATTGGGGATATTTATCTGTTTTACTTATATGCTAAGTTATGTTGTTAATAAAACAAGCTGCTGCCTTTTTACCCCAACAAATGGTGTGTGTGTGAATTTTTGGGAATAACGTAGTCCCTAAGTAGGGGGTCATATTCAATTCAAATTTTTCTAATTTGAATATTGCAAAATTCAAATCGAATTATGCAATATTTGAATTAGAACAATTCGAATCAGTATATTTGTAATAGTATTTTTAATGTTCTCTTTAAATGTAATATTCGAATTATGCAATATTCAAAATAGAAATATTTGAATCAATATATTTGTATCTATTATTTATCAATTTACTAAATTCCCTACCACATGAACTATTAAACTTCTGAATAATATTTGTTAATTCGAATATTACATTTTAAATGTGGATATTAGATCTAATTATGAAGATTCAAAAAAGAAAGTAACATTCGAAAACTGGAAATAAAATTTGATTACCAAATGTTAATGGACTTTTGTCCCAAACAAATGTCCACAGGACTATTCATTCTACCAAATGAATTTCACTTTCAGCACATGCGGGCGATCCCTATCTGCAGTACAAACAGCAGAAATTAAGATGATGATGAGGAGGTGAGGGAGATTTTTTTTAATGGAAACCATGGATGTTTTGATGAAGGAGCCACAGACAAGGTGGCAGGGTTACAGAACCAGGAGTGGGTTAGGGTGTGCAGTGAGCTTGGTGTTGGTGGTTTTTGGTGGAATGAAAAACTGCTTATGTGTGTAGCAACTATTCACTGGTCATGTTCAATGTAATGGTACTTCAAAGCAGTTATTAGACCTTTTGCTGGGGATAAACACGTAGGCCAGCATTTGTGCAATAAAAAATACATTAAAGGGACATAATATTCATATTGAAAATGATGCAGCATAACTGTAAAAAGCTGACAGGAAATTATCACCTGAGTATCTCTATGTAAAAAATTAAGATATTTTACCTCAAAATGTCTTCAGCTCACCAGGGTAAGTGCTCTTTGAACAGGTATACTTCAGCTGCTATCCAGCTGCAAGTTGAAAAATAAAACAAGCAATAGCCAATCAGCATCAGCAGTGTTGAGATCAGGGCTGCCATCAGGGGGTGAATAGGGTGACTCCTGTCAGGGGCCCAGCACAACTATTACTACTATTGAGTGTGGGAAATATCATTACAATGAGTAAAGCATTATCATTTGAGAGGATTTCTGAGTGTGCACTAAACCACTATGCACAGTGTGAGACAGACTTGGCACATCAGTTTCATTTGCAGAGTAGGTAGGAATTAATTTGTAAATGTTTTTTTTATTTATTTGTGCAATTTCAGATTTTAACTTCAGTGTTGTATTTGTGTGGTGGGGCCAGGGGTTCATAAAAACACATTTTTTTTAGCAATATGCAGCAGTGTATTTATGATTATTTGACAATGCTGTAGAAATTCTATATTTAAAACCATGCAGAAATGTTTCCTCCTCAATACACAAATTGTAGGTGCTCTTTTGGCAGATATTATCTATCTATCTATCTATCTATCTATCTATATATATATATATATATATATATATATATATATATATATATATATATATATATATATATATATATATATATATATATAAAAATATATTACATTCCAGTTTACTGCCCCCTTTATGCAATTACTTTCCAGATGCCAGGAGGCATTTTATCTAAGATTTTTACATCTGCATAAAATGTTATACTCTCAGGCTAAGATTGCTCACTGTTTTAAATGAGACAGGTTAACTTAACACTCTTCAGTTTACACTACAGCTGACTTAATTTTGAAATACATACAAACAAGCCTAAATCCTGCATTTAACCAGATTTAATGGTTTGAGACCTAATGCCACAGCTTATGGTTCCACCAAAACCATATAGAGTACAGCATTTTTAAAATCTATTAGTACAGCTGACATATGGGAGCATTTGTTTGCACATTTACAAATATGATTCTTTAAAAAGTGATCTCTTAATTTCTGCCATTTTTTTTTATCATGCATGTCACACACTGTTGATTTAGGGGATGGCAATGTGCAGAAATGTTACCTCCTGTGAGTGTTTCTGTGGGTGTCTGTGTTTATTTATTTGTACTTTTGTTGGTGTCTCTATGAGTGTGTATGTATTTTTTTTTCTGTGGATCTCTCTGTGAGAGTTTGTGTGTTTGTTTTTGTGCATTTTCTGTAGATGTCTCTCTGAGGGTGTGTGTGTGTATGTATGTCTTTGTGTGTTTTCTGTGGATGTCTCAGTGAGGTTGTGTGTATATATGTCTTTGTGTGTTTTCTGTGGGTGTCTGTGTGTGTGTGTATGTCTTTGTGTGTTTTCTGTGGGTGTCTCTGTATGTGTGTTTATGTCTTTGTGTGTTTTCTGTGGGTGTCTGTGAGTGTGTATGTCTTTGTGTGTTTTCTGAGGATGTCGCTGTGGGTGTTTCCTTGGGTGTATGTGCAAGTTTGTGTTTGAGTTTGTGTGTGTGTGTCCATTGTCTGTTCCTTTTTAGGACATTTTGACCTTACTACAGACTTTGAGACTAATGAGACCTTTCCTTAAGTCACCAATCCACCACTTAACCTTTAAATTATTGTTTAGGCAGTTCTGGGCCCTTCCTTTCAGCCACTGCATGCTGTTGTCATCATATAGTTGTCATCTTCCATGACAAAAAGATAATTAGAATTCCATATTTTGTCTTGTAAATCTACTTTTTTGACAAAACTGTAGTCTACCTTATTACTTATCAGGTCAATGTAAACAAGTGCTGAGTGTCTGTGTGGGTGTCTGAGTATGTTTGTGTGTTTCTTTGTGCGTCTGCTAGAGTGTCTAAATGTGAATCCTTATGTGTGAGTGTGTGTTTCAGTGTATGAGTGTGTCTGTGTGTTTCAGTGTATGAGTGTGTCTGTGTGTTTCTGTGTTTGTGTGTTACTACTTTTACAACATTTCCAAGTTTGACTACACTTAAGAATAAAGTGCATATACGTTTTAGTCACTTGGTCAAAAATTGCACATGTCAAAGGGGGGTGCTGATCAATGGTTAAGTATGGGGCCCCAAAATTTCGAGTGGCGGCCCTGGTTGAGATCATGCTTTGCTGTGATCTCATAAGATTTCACTGAAATCTCTTGAGTTTTCATAGTAAATTTCCTTAAACTGAATAGGAAAATAACATAACTGTGCCTGCACATGCCAGATGCACCCTTGCAAATCCTGGGACTAGCATCCTGATTGGCTGCTGAAAGACTCTCAGTGGAGTGTGAATACTTTACATAGAGATGTTAAAGTGATATTTTCTAGTCAGATTTTTACAGCTATGCTGCATCACTTTCAAGTGCTTCAACATTTGGGTATCATGCATAAGAACATTTTATTATTGTAGTTTTATTTTTCTTTTACTTATATTCATTTTAGTACTGACTTATTTTCATTATAGAGTAGAGATGATAAAAAATCATATCTAAAAAAAAATGTAGCAGACCTCATCCTTATTTATCTTAATCTTATGTTGCATTTCCAGACTTACCACTGTAAGTGGATTAGCACACAAGAAGAATACAAAATAAAATTGATCTGAAATAACATTTCTTTATGTTATGCTACTAAACTTAAAGGGGGGATAGAAAACTGAAATGCGCATGGGTGCATTTAAATAGAAGCATTTTTGCAGTATACTTCCATTAACATAAATGCTTTTAGTAAAAGTTATTACGGTTTTCAAGCGGCATATGCACATATCCTGTGAGGACGTGTGCACAAGCATTCAAGCTTGGAGAGCTGGCAGTGGTGTGTATTGTCACACAAGCCACTGCTGATTTTCTGATAGGATGTGGTCTTTGAATACTGGAGCTCATCTAAAAGCAGAAGCATAACTAGAATATATGACACATCATTATTTCTTGTGTTTGGTCAGAAAATGTGGTAGATGTTGAAATATAACTGTATTTAGAATTAGAAAAAAGTCACACTATAGGGCATCAAGTGTTGCAAGTCACAAGGCAGAAATGCTTCTTATTAGATCACTAGTAAATCAACAATGTGCACAATCATTCTAAATTTCCCACTGGTTATTTACACGTAGAATACCCCCAGTATATACTGTAAATAAAAAGGCCAATGAGTTTTAGACCATTTATTTAAATTGTGTCATATAAAATTGCAATGAATGTAGTGGCAACACTTCCAGTTTTGTCAGGCATATTCTTTAACCCCTTAAAGGACCGGTAAATACAGTAGATTTTCATAATTAACACATGCAAGATAACAAGACAATGCAATACCACTTAGTCTGAACTTCAAATAAGTAGTAGGTTTATTTCTGACAAATTTTAAAGTTATGTCTATTGCCACTCCTCCTGTATCATGTGACAGCCATAAGCAAATCACAAATGGATTTATGTATATTCTGTGAATTCTTGCACATGCTCACTGGGAGTTGGTGAGAGTATAAATATAAAAAAAAACTGTGCACATTTTGTTAATGGAAGTAAATTGGAAAGTTGTTTAAAATTGCATGTTCTATCGGAATTATTACAGTTTAGTTTTGACTTGAGTGTCCCTTTAATAACCAAACTTCCCACTGCGCTGCTCTGAGGTCAGATGCGGTCTTAACTCCATAGGTTAGTTTGGGGAGGTACAATTATGACACACAGCATGTCATTTTACAAAGTACTATGACGTGGTGCACACCAGCAGCCGAGCAAGCTGCAAACATGAGCAAAAGTGAGCAAAAAGGCAGCACTCCAGGGATAAATTTAGTGAATAAAAAACATAAAATTGCACACTCCAATACACAGAGGACAAAAGCAAGGCAATCCTTACGCGTTTCGTGCCTATTGGCACTTAATTATAGGATAATAAAAATCCTCACTCACTTCCCTTTTTAATGGCCCCTTAACCAATCAGAAGCTTTCAAGCTGATTACAATCAACTAAGCCACCAGCGAGGGAAACATTGTTGCTTTAAAATAACAATTTAAAATCAATGGCAGTGAATATCCAAATTGATTATCTGCTATTGAATGAACAATCAATCTCAATAGGCAATACACAGTGCAAAACTATATATAAGAAATATAACGTACATAAAATGCTCAGTATTAAACCCCATCCTTTGTTGAAAAACAGATGCTAGAATAAAAAGTAGATACGGTCATGGCAAAAAAGTGTTAATCCATGGTAGATAACTAAATACCAAACACAGATAATAATCAATATTGATGATCTCAACAAATCTCTTATCATAAACGCAAACAACATTAATCAAACTTTGTATGCTCTATCCTTTTTCATCTTTTATAATATTAACAAATTCCATATCAACAGGTATAAGAAATATACAAAAAAAGAAATATATAAAAAGAAATATAAGAAATATATAAAAAGAAGATCACTCTACCATACTATGTCATAAAAAAGATGGTTAATATAATCGTGTCTTTACATAACCCTAATCTGAGAACATGAGAGACGATTAGCAAATTTTAACGGCTAGATTACGAGCTGTGCGTTAAGGTAAAAAAGCAGCGTTAACAGGTCCTAATGCTGCTTTTTTACGCCCACTGCTATTACGAGTCTTGCAGGTATAGGTGCCCCGCACACTTTTTTGGCCTTACCGCAAATCAACTTATGGAAATTTCGTAAAGCCTTTTTTCTATGGGACTTCCATAGCACTGGTATTACGAGTTTGTCCTGGGAGGCAAAAAAGTGAGCGGTACAGCCTATACCGACAAGATTCCTAACGCATTTTAAAGTCAGTAGTTATGAGTTTTACACTACAAAACTGTAGCATAAAACTAATAACTAAAGTGCTACAACGTACACTAACACCCATAAACTACCTATTAACCCCTAAACCGAAGCCCTCCCGCATCACAAACACTATAATAAAATGTTTAACCCCTAATCTTCCGCTCCAGACATCGCCACCACTATAATAAACATATTAACCCCTAAACCGCCGCACTCCCGCCTCGAAAACACTAGTTAAATACTAAACCCCTAATCTGCTGCCCCCAACATCGCTGCCACCTACATTATACTTATAAACCCCAGATCTTCCGCTCTGGACATCGCCGCCACCTACATTATATTTATTAACCCCTAATCTGCTGCCCCAACATCGCCACCACCTACCTACCCATAATCTGCCGTCCCCAACGTCGCCGCCACTATTCTAAATTTATTAACCCTTTAAACCTAAGTGTTTAAGTCTAACCCTAACACCCCCCTAACTTAAATATAATTTAAATAAATCTAAATACAAATTACTATCATTACCTAAATTATTCCTATTTAAAACTAAATACTTACCTATAAAATAAACCCTAAGCTAGCTACAATATAACTAATAGTTACAGTGTATCTAGCTTAGGGTTTATTTTTATTTTACAGGCAAGTTTGTATTTATTTTAACTATGTAGAATAGTTACTAAATAGTTATTAACTATTTAATAACTACCTAGCTAAAATAAATACAAATTTACCTGTAAAATAAAACCAAACCTAAGTTACAATTACAACTAACACTAAACTACAATTAAATAAATTACCTACATTAAATACAATTAAATAAAATAAATAAAATTAGCTAAATTACAAAAAAAAAAAAAATATTAAATTTAAACTAATTACACCTAATCTCATAGCCCTATAAAAATTAAAAAAGCCCCCACAAAATAAAAAAAACCCTAGCCTAAACTAAACTATCAATAGCCCTTAAAAGGGCCTTTTGCAGGGCATTGCCCCAAAGAAATCAGCTCTTTTACGTAAAAAAATACAAACAACCCCCCCAACAGTAAAACCCACCACCCATACAACCAACCCCTCAAAAGAAACCATAACTGAAAAAAAACCTAACCTAAACTCCCCATTGCCGTGAAAAGGGCATTTGGATGGGCATTGCCCTTAAAAGGGCATTTAGCTCTATTGCAGCCCAAAGCCCTAACCTAAAAAATAAACCCACCCAATACACCCTTAAAAGATCCTAATACTAACCCCCGAAGATTCACTTACCGGAAGAAGTCTTCATCCAAGCAGCAAGATGTCCTCAACGAAGCCGGCAGAAGTGATCCTCCAGACGGGCAGAAGTGGTCCTCCAGATGGGCAGAAGTCTTCATCCAGACGGCATCTTCTATCTTCATCCTTCCGACGCGGAGCGGGTCCATCTTCAAGACCTCCGGCGCGGAGCATTCTCTTCAATCGAAGTCTTCTTCCAGAATGAAGGTTCCTTGAATTCTAGGTTTTTTTTTTTATTTTGGGGGGGGGGGGGGGTTATTTTTTATAGGGCTATTAGATTAGGTGTAATTAGTTTAAAGATCTTGTAATTTGTTTTTTATTTTCTGTAATTTAGTGTTTTGTTTTTTTCGTAATTTAGCTAATTTTATTTAATTTATTTAATTGTATTGTAGGGAATGTATTTAATTGTAGTGTAGTGTTAGGTGTTAGTGAAGACAGGTTAGGTTTTATTTTACAGGTAAATTTGTATTTATTTTAGCTAGGTAGTTATTAAATAGTTAATAACTATTTAGTAACTATTCTACCTAGTTAAAATAAATACAAACTTGCCTGTAAAATAAAAATAAACCCTAAGCTAGCTACAATGTAACTATTAGTTATATTGTAGCTAGCTTAGGTTTTATTTTACAGGTAAGTATTTAGTTTTAAATAGGAATAATTTAGTTAATGATAGGAATTTGTATTTAGATTTATTTAAATTATATTTAAGTTTTGGGGTGTTAGGGTTAGTGTTAGACCTAGATTTAGGGGTTAATAAATATAATATAGTAGCGGCAACGTTGGGGGCGGCAGATTTGGGGTTAATAAATGTAGGTAGGTTGCGGCGACATTGAGGGAGGGAGATTAGGGGTTAATAAATATAATGTAGGTGTCGGCGATGTTGGGGGCAGCAGATTAGGGGTTCATAAGTATAATGTAGTTGGCGGCGATGTCCGGAGAGGTAGATTAGGGGTTAATAAGTATAATGTAGGTGTCAGCGATGTCGGGGGTGGCAGATTAGGGGTTAATAAGTGTAAGATTAGGGGTGTTTAGACTCGGGGGTTCATGTATGGGGGTTAGGTGTAAACATAACTTTAGTTTCCCCATAGGAATCGATGGGGCTGCGTTACTGAGTTTTTACGCTGCTTTTTTGCAGGTGTTAGACTTTTTCTCAGCCGGCTCTCCCCATTGATGTCTATAGGGAAATTGTGCATGAGCACGTACAACCAGCTCACCGCTGACTTAAGCAGCGCTGGTATTGGAGTGCGGTATGGAGCTCAATTTTGCTCTACGCTCACTTCTTGCCTTTTAACGCCGGGTTTGTAAAAACCTGTAATACCAGCGCTGTAGGTAAGTGAGCAGTGAGAAAAAACTGCACGTTAGCACCGCACAGCTCATAACGCAAAACTCGTAATGTTTTTTTTTTATGTTTTATGTTTTTTCAATAAAGTCTTGGATTTTATTCATTGTATTTTTCCCTGGAGTGCTGCCTTTTTGCTCACTTGTGTCCCTTTAATAACAACTGACATACCTTGTAACAAACATGGTTCACATTTTAAATACTTAATAGCTGATTGCAAACATGTTACTACTGCAGCATATACCACCTTCATAACAGGGATTCAAACTACATAATAAAATTATAAGATTAATTAAAAAATGGTGTGTTAAATAAGAATAGACTATAATAATAGTTTGACATAGTCATACAAATTCCTGAATACCCTAAGTGGTAGATTTTTCAAATGTCGGGCGGACATGATCTGCTGTAGCGGATCATGTCCGACCGAAATCGATAAATGCTGACAGCATAGGCTGTTGGCATTTATCACTGCACATACATTTCTAGTGAAATGCTTGTGCAATGCTGCCCCCTGCACATTCGCAGCCAATCGGCCAATCGTATCCGATTGGGATGATTGCTGTCCCCACCTCAGAGGTGGCGGATGAGTTAAGGAGCGACCGCTGTTTCTTAACGTAAGTTTCCGGCGGACCTGAAACTTCGGGAGTAGATTGCAGCATCCGCTGTTTGATAAATCTATCCCTTATTCTTAATCTGCTCCTGGGGATAGATAACATAATAGTTTGACATATTCATACAAATTACTGAATACCCTAATTCTTATTCTGCTTATGGGGATAGATGACATTTAATGATGTTATCTAAAATAAATTCCCTATATCACTAAAGCCTGGGTAATGGGATATGTTCAGTCAATTGAAACCAGAATCATATTGAATCCAATGTATGTATGACTGAACATCAGTACTTGGATTTCCAACATTATTTAAAGGGTCACTATAACCAAAATTAAATATCTGAGGCTTCAGCTCCTAATGAGCATGTTCAAGTGCACAGTCTATAGATATATGCATTTTGTGATATGCAAATGCTGTCACATGGTACATGGGGATGGGTATTTGGATTAACTTTGAAATTGGCCAGAAAATATTCTACTACTCATTTTAAAATCAAAGAAAGTTTTATTGCATTGTCTTTGTATTGTGTATTTATCAGTTATTCAATTCTGCTGTATTATTGGTCCTTTAAATTCCAAGAACTTGTGTTTTAAAGTGTTTCTGCCAATGTACTGAAACATACATGTGTGCAAGTAGTTTATGTAATTAAATATACAAAATATAAATGCAAGTAATATATGTTTTTAAAAGAATATTTATTTGAAGCTACTTGAAGAAAAAAAAATTCTATACCTAAAACGTTTAATAGTTCTGCTTTTGCTAACTCCACATACTTGTACATGACCAGGTTACAGTGAAGGGGGGAAATATGATTTTTACAGTATAGGAAGCAGACCACCTATCTTTCATGTATCTTTTTACACCTCAAAGATAATAATATCTCTACTGGGTCACTTGTTCTTTTTGTTCATGATGTATTCATGGCATCTTCTACATTTTAAGGGTCCAAAATCTCAGCCAAGTAGCATTAATTGGTATTAAATATCTCTATTATTTCAGTAGCATATTTCTCATATGAGTGGACATCAACGCAATTTCATTACAACAACATGAACTGACCCTATATCTCCTTTTTTGTACTCCTACAATGACATTTAGTCCATATAATGGTGTTACCAGGCAATGGCTATTGAAAATTTTATATTAATAACTTTGGAAATATAATAGCTCAAAAGAAAAAAAAAAAAGTTGGCACATGAGAGAAAATATGTGTCTCACATAGTAGCTGGAGACAGAAAGTGAAGCAATCTACCAGGAATGAACAACAGCTCAGTAGCTTGTTCTACGGCAAGTTGCCACCTATGAACAGCCTTGTTTAGCCCAATTGTGTTTTTCACAGAGTTGAGCTTTCCTGAAGTATGGACCCACCTGGTAAGGTCAGTGCAGCCCCGAAATACCAGGCAATCCTCCTCTGAACAATGAACTGCCAGGGTTCCAGGAATCAGACTGAGACATGAAGTGCAAAAATAATCACACCTTTGTTAATAACAAAAAATAATAAAAAGTCCACAAGCCAAATGACAAGCCAGGAGTCAGGAGCCAAAGCGAGTAGTCAGACGAGCCGGGATCAGGAACTAGGAAAACAGCAAAATCAGGAACGAGCCAGGGATCAGAAACAAGAAGGGACGTCAGACAAGCCAGGTAATATGCAGGAACTGGAACACAGGAACTAACAAATGAGTCTGAGACAATGCAAGGGAAAAAGCATACTGAACAGAGACCCTTTAAATAATAAGTGTGACATCATAATCCTGGGACTGCAACCTGTCTCACACTGATGATGTTCACCAGTTTGGCCATAAGAGGGCGCCCAGATGAGAGAGCAGCGTTACACACTCTGCATCGGATTTAGTGAGAGAGGTAAGTAAAATGGCACCCAGCAGCAAATAGAATGAGAGCTGCTTAAATCCTATTGGCTGATTTGAACAGCCAATAGGATTTTAGCAGCTCTCATTCTATTGGCTGATTAAAAATTTTCAGCCAATAGGAATGCAAAGGACACCATCTTGAATCGGGTACCTTGTATTGAAGATTCAATGTACGGCGGCGACCATATGAAGAGGATGCTCCACGCCGGATATCTTCAGGATGGACCCGCTCCACGCAATCGGGATCAAGATAGAAGATGCTCATCACTTGGATGAGGACTTTGCTGCCGGGATGAAGATTGAAGAAGCTGCCTGGATGAAGACTTCTCGCCGCCTGGATGAGGACTTTTCCACCGGGATGAAGATCGTTCAAGGGGGACTTCAAAAACTGTAAGTGGATCGTCGGGGGTTAGTGTTAGGTTTTTTGGGTGGGTTTTATTTTTAGATTAGGGTTTGGGCAGCAAAAGAGCTAAATGCCCTTTTCAGGGCAATGGGTAGCTTAGGTTTTTTAGATAGTTTTTTTCATTTTGTGGGTTTGGGGGGGTGGGGGTTTGTAATGTTAGTGGGTATTTGTATTTTTTTTCACAAAAAGAGCTGATATCTTTAGGGCAATGCCCTACAAAAGGCCATTGCCCTAAAGATATGAGCTCTTTTTGTGAAAAAAACTACAAATACCCACTAACATTACAAGCCCCCCCAACCCACAAAATTGTCCATTTGCCGTTTATTCTAGACTAGTCCTAAAGCCCGTTCACACGGGCCATTTTTTGCAGTACAGCGGTCCCACCTCTTGTGCTCTCTCCCTCCCCCTCTCTTTTGCTCTCTCTCTTCCCCTTTCTTTTGAGCTTTCTCTCTCCCCCCTCTCTTTTGAACTCTCTCTCTCCCCCTCTCTTTTGCGCTCTCTCTCTCTCCCTCTCTCTTTTGCGCTCTCTCCCCCCTCTCTTTTGCGCTCTCTCTCCCCCCTCTCTTTTGAGCTCTCTCTCCATCTCTTTTGAGCTCTTTCTCTCCCCCCTCTTTTGCGCTCTCTCCCCCACTCTTTTGTGCTCTCTCTCTCCCCCTCTCTTTTGCGCTCTCTCTCCCCCTCTCTTTTGCGCTCTCTCTCCCCCTCTCTTTTGCGCTCTCTCTCTCCCCCATCTCTTTTGCGCTCTCCCCCCTCTCTCTCCCCTTTCTTTGGCGCTCTCTCTCCCCCCTCTCTTTTGTGCTCTCTCTCCCCTCTCTTTTGCGCTCTCTCACCCCCCTCTCTTTTGCGCTCTCTCTCAACCCCTCTCTTTTGCGCTCTCTCCCCCTCTCTTTTGCGCTCTCTCTCCCCCCTCTCTTTTGCGCTCTCCCCCCCTCTCT
The DNA here is from genome assembly GCF_027579735.1 of Bombina bombina. Classification (NCBI taxonomy): domain Eukaryota; kingdom Metazoa; phylum Chordata; class Amphibia; order Anura; family Bombinatoridae; genus Bombina; species Bombina bombina. The sequence continues at coordinate 901,606,969 of NC_069502.1, read as the reverse complement.
TTTGCGCTCTCTCTCTCCCCCCCTCTTTTGCGCTCTCTCTCCCCCCTCTTTTGCGCTCTCTCTTCCCCCTCTCTTTTGCGCTCTCTCTCCCCCTCTCTTTTGAGCTCTTCCCCCTCTCTTTTGTGCTCTCTCCCCCTCTCTATTTTGCTGTCTCTATCCCCCTCTCTTTTGCTGTCTCTCTCCCCCTCTCTCTTTTGCTGTCTCTCTCCCCCTCTCTTTTGCTGTCTCTCTCCCCTCTCTTTTGCTGTCTCTCTCCCCCTCTCTCTTTTGCTCTCTCTCTCCCCCCTCTCTTTTGCTGTCTCTCTCCCCCTCTCTCTTTTGCTGTCTCTCTCCCCCCTCTCTTTTGTGCTCTCTCACCCCCTCTCTTTTGCGCTCTCACTCCCCTCTCTTTTGCGCTCTCTTTCCACCCCTCTCTTTTGCGCTCTCTCTCCACCCCTCTCTTTTGCGCTCTCTCCCCCTCTCTTTTGTGCTCTCTCTCCCCCCTCTCTTTTGCGCTCTTCCCCCCCTCTCTTTTGCGCTCTTCCCCCCTTCTCTTTTGCGCTCTTCCCCCCTCTCTTTTGCGCTCTTCCCCCCTCTCTATCTCCCCCCTCTTTTGCACTCTCTCTTCCCCCCTCTCTTTTGCGCTCTCTCTCCCCCCTCTCGTTTGCGCTCTTCCCCCTCTCTTTTGCGCTCTCTCCCCCTCTCTTTTGCTGTCTCTCTCCCCCTCTCTCTTTTGCTGTCTCTATCCCCCCTCTCTTTTGCTGTCTCTCTCCCCCTCTCTCTTTTGCTGTCTCTCTCCCCCTTTCTTTTGCTGTCTCTCTCCCCCTCTCTTTTGCTGTCTCTCTCCCCCTCCCTATTTTGCTGTCTCTATCCCCCCTCTCTTTTGCTGTATCTCTCCCCCTCTCTTTTGCTGTCTCTCTCCCCCTCTCTTTTGCTGTCTCTCTCCCCCTCTCTCTTTTGCTGTCTCTCTCCCCCTCTCTTTTGCTGTCTCTCTCCCCCTCTCTCTTTTGCTGTCTCTCTCCCCCTCTCTTTTGCTGTCTCTCTCCCCCTCTCTCTTTTGCTGTCTCTCTCCCCCCTCTCTTTTGCTGTCTCTCTTCCCCCTCTCTTTTGCGCTCTCTCTCCCCCCTCTCTTTTGCGCTCTCTCCCCCTCTCTTTTGCTGTCTCTCTCCCCCTGTCTCTATCCCCCCTCTCTTTTGCTGTCTCTCTCCCCTCTCTCTTTTGCTGTCTCTCTCCCCCTCTCTCTTTTGCTGTCTCTCTCCCCCTCTCTCTTTTGCTGTCTCTCTCCCCCTCTCTTTTGCTGTCTCTCTCCCCCCCTCTCTTTTGCTGTCTCTCCCTCCTCTCTTTTGCTGTCTCTTTCCCCGTCTCTCTTTTGCTGTCTCTCCCTCTCTCTCTTTTGCTGTCTCTCTCTCCCCCTCTCTCTTTTGCTGTCTCTCTCCCCTCTCTTTTGCTGTCTCTCTCCCCCCTCTCTTTTGCTGTCTCTCCCCCTCTCTTTTGCTATCTCTTTCCCCTCTCTTTTGCTGTCTCTATCCCCCCTCTCTTTTGCTGTCTCTCCCCCTCTCTTTTGCTGTCTCTTTCCCTCCTCTCTTTTGCTGTCTCTTTCGCCTTCTCTCTTTTGCTGTCCCTCTCCCCCCTCTCTTTTACTGTCTCTCTCCCCCCTGTCTTTTGCTATCTCTCTCCCCCTCTCTTTCTCCCCCCTGTCTTTTGCTGTCTCTCTCCCCCTCTCTTTCTCCCCCCTCTATTTCTCTCTCCCCACTCTCTATCTCTCTCTCCCATCTTCCATCGTGCGACCGTGCCCGACCACGCCCCCTTCACATCAGGTCACGCCCCCTTCACGGCCATTCACGCCCGGTCACGCCCCTTCACACCCGGCCACGCCCCCCCGCTCATGCCCGGCCACGCCCACTTCTGCCGCGGCGCAGATCACCAGCAGGGACTCAAAGGCCAGGTGTGTTTGTCCTCGTGCTGTCTGTACTGCGCATGACAGCTTCAGACAAACACACTTGGCCTTTTATAATATAGGATTAGGTTTTTTATTTTGGGGTGTTTTTTTTAATGGGTATTAGAATAGGTATATTTTTTATTATTTTTGATAATTTGTTTGTTATTTTGTGTAATGTATTTTTTTAGGGGGTGTTTTTTTGTAGCAAAAGAGCTGTTTAAATTAGGGCAATGCCCTACAAAGGGCCCTTTTAAGGGCCCTTGTTAGTTTGGGGGGTGGGGGTTGTATACTTTTAGGGGGTGTTTTTTTTGTAGCAAAAGAGCTGTTTAACTAAGGGCAATGCCCTACAAAAGGCCCTTTTAAGGGGCCCTCAAAAGGCCCTTTTAAGGGGCATTGGTAGTTTGGGGGATGGGGGTTTGTATACTATTAGGAGGTGTTTGTTTTTTTTTGTAGCAAAAGAGCTGTTTAACTTATGGCAATGCCCTACAAAAGACCCTTTTAAGGGCCCCCAAAAGGCCCCTTTAAGGGCCCTTGGTAGTTTATTCTAGATTAGGCTTTTTTATTTTGGGGTGTTTTTTTTTTTTTTTTTTAAAGGGTATTAGAATAGGAATCATTTTTATTTTTGGGATAATTTCGTTTTTTTTGTAATGGTAGTTTTTTTTTTATTTTTTGTAATGGTAGTTTTTTTTATTTTTTTGTAATTTTAGGTTTTAGTGTAAGGTAGCTTAGGTTTTATTTCACAGGTAATGTATTTATTTTAACTATGTAGTTATTAAATAGGTAATAACTATTTACTAACTAGTCTACCTAGTTAAAATAAATACAAACTTACCTGTGAAATAAAAATAAAACCTAAGCTAGCTACAATATAACTATTAGTTATATTGTAGCTAGCTTAGGTTTTATTTTACAGGTAAATATGTATTTAGTTTTAAATAGGTATTATTTAGGTAATAGTTGTAAATTTAATTTAGATCTATTTTAAATATGTTAAAGTTAGGGGGTGTTAGGGTTAGGTTTAGGGTTAGGGTTAGGTTTAGGGGTAGGGTTAGGTTTAGGGGTAGGTGTAGGGGTTAATAGTTTAATTTAGGTTGATATGGGGGGCTGGAGGTTTAGGAGTTAATAGGTTTATTTAGTGGTAGTGATGTGGGAGGCCAGAGGTTTAGGGGTTAATAACTTTATTTGGTTACGGCGATGTCGGGGAGTGGCGGAATAGGGGTTAATAACTTTAATATAGTGGCTGCGATGTTGGGGTGTGGCGGAATAGGGGTTAATAACTTTAGTATAGTGGTGGAGATATTGAGAGCGGCAGATTAGGGGTTAATACCTTTATTTAGTTGGCAGCGATATCGGGAGCGGCAGATTAGGGGTTAATAACTGTAGGCAGGTGTCGGCGATGTTGGGGGCAGCAGATTAGGACTGTTTAGACATGGGGTTTATGTTAGGGTGTTAGGTTTAGTTTCTTTTTCCCCATAGACATCAATGGGGCTGCGTTACGGAGCTTTTCTTTCCGCAATCGCGGGTGTTAGACTTTTTTCTGACCCGCTCTCCCCATTAATGTCTATGGGGAAAGCGTGCACGAGCACATCAAAACAGCGCTTGTTTTTGGTGCAGTATGGAGCTTAAAAGCACCATAACTTGTAATGGCAGCTCTATAGGGGATTAAATAACACCACTTTTGTTGCATTTGTTAATTTCCCTATAGCGCTCAAAACTCATAATCGAGGCATATAATAGTTGATACTCTATGAATACCCAATTCCAGGGCATCTAAAAGGGAGTGTTTAAAATATGTCACAGTTTTAAAACGTATCTTAAATGTATATTATTGAGCAAAATAAATATATATTTTGTAATAAAGGGATATAAAAGTCAAAAAGTCAAAATGCAACTTCCATGGGTCATAGAGAACATGGAGATGTAATAGACTTTTTAATTTACTTTTATCACCGAATTTCCTTTGCTGTTTGTGTATCCTTTGTTAAAAAGCATACCTAGGTAGGCTTAAAAGCAGCAATGCCCAACTGGGAGCTGGCTAGTGATTGGTGTCTACACACATATGCCTCTCGTCTTTTCAGGGGTTAAACACAATCCTTTAGAAAAGTTTATCTAATGATTCATGTACAAAATGCACCATTAATGCATATGGGTATTTTTGTAAATAAATAATTATTAGGACTGTGATTGACCCATGCCGCATAGCTGTAAAAATCTGACTAGAAAATATCATATCTGAACATCTCTATGTAAAAAGGGAAGATATTTTACCTCAAAATTTCCCAATAGCCGCAACCCATTATAAAGGGACTTTAAGCAGCCAATCCGGATGCTAATCATGGGACTTGCAAGGAAAAATGCATCTGTTTTTATCTTTTCAGTTTAAAGGGACATAATACCAATATGCTAAATCATTTGAAAGTGATGCAGTGTAACTGGGAAAAGCTGACAAGAAAATTTCACATGAAAATCTCTATGTATATAAGGAAGTGCTCTGTAAACATTTATTCTTCAGATACTGTTATCCAATAACAGCCAATGAGACTCGTCAGTGTTGAGCTAACTCTTTGCTTTACTGTGATATCATTTGATTTCACTGAATTCTCGCCAGATTACACAGTAAGCTTCTTTAAACTGAGCAGGTAAATAACATGACTGTGCCTGCACATGCCAGATGCACGTTCCTTTGCAAGTACCGGTACTAGCATCCAAGTTGATGTTTAAAGTCCCTTTACAAAAAATTGTGGCTACTGAGGAAATTTTGAGATAAAATATCTTACCTTTTTACATAGACATAGGTGATATTTTCTATTGAGTTTTTTACAGCTATGATGCATCACTTTAAGGAAGTTTACTATAAATCTTGTGAGATTTCAGTAAAACCTCATGACATAAAAGTAAAGCAAAGTGTGATCTCAGCACTGACGAAGCTGATTGGCTGTTCTTTTTTTATTTTTATATATGCAGCTGAGAGTAGCTAAAGGGTAACTGATCACAGATCACTTACTATTGTGACAATCTAAAATACAAGCATATTATTATTATTATCAGGTATTTGTAGAGCGCCAACAGATTCCAGAGGTGTATACTTTTTCCAGCCAGAGGTGTATACTTTTATTAGAAATGTGCACAAAAAAATATCCACTTATTAAACTTAAACACATTCATTAAAGTCTGCAACAACAGCAACACATGTGTTCTCTGTGAAATAAATCACAAAAACAAAGGCGCCTCCTAGTGTGATATAGTAGGTGCAAACGAATAATGTGATGATCAAAATGATACTCACAAATGAAGCAGCACTCAGTTGTGCTAAATCAAACAAACTGGGATCTCACAGTGTCCCAGCTCACTGATACATCCAGAATACTGGTTTCTCCAGTGTCTTACAGGACAGAATAAGCTCAGACTCTCGAGGTAAGGTTATAATAAAACCACAATTTAATGGCAAAATAAAAATCAAAGTGTCAACAATATAACACTTGATATTAAAACACAATAAGCAACGCGTTTCTCAGACTGCTGTCTGTTTCATCAGGCTTCTATTCATACAATGAGAGTACTGGCTTAAATACATACAAAAGACCAATCCCAATTCATTGCCAGGTCACACCTATTCAGGTGTGTGTGTGCATATAATTGATCTCATTAAAAAACGTTACATACAATAAAACAAGGGTTAAAAATTAAAACACAATAAGCAACGCGTTTCTCAGACTGCTGTCTGTTTCATCAGGCTTCTATTCATACAATGAGAGCACTGGCTTAAATACATACAAAAGACCAATCCCAATTCATTACCAGGTCACACCTATTCAGGTGTATGTGCATATAATTGATCTCATTAAAAAAACGTTACATACAATAAAACAAGGGTTAAAAATAAATAACTCATATGCATACTTAATACTCTCTTCCCCAAAGTACATAAAAAATATATACACACATAACTTTTAAACAACATGTCTTGTGATCAATGTCATATCAATACCATATTTATGTTTCTAAATAGGATCCTATTTATTCAATGGGGATTTAGATACTATTAACGATCTCCAAAATTTTCTCTGACCGGTAATGATTTTTGTGAATATAAATGCTGATCCGGTTACTCGCATTTAAACTGAGAAGATCACTATGAGTATCCATTTTGAAAACGATCTTTAAGATATTCCTAACTGCTTTTAGTTTATATACGAGGATCACATGGTGATCTGGACAGCTCCCTATATCTCTACGTTTTATCTGCTGTTAACTCATTCTCAAGAGTCAAAGTATACTGTCCTAATAGTGATTGGAACAGGACGTGTCTAAAACAACACAGGACCTCTTTTATCTACTTTGCATGATTACTATCAATGTCTTATTATTGCACTACCACTTTGTGTCATTATTTGTGTAACTTTCTATTGTGAGCTGAAGAACTTTCGAGGTAAAATATGTTCAGGTGATAGTACAATAAAATAATACTCTAACACATAAGCACTTTTATGTCCCTTTAAGGAATTGCCCAGGCTACAAATACAACTACAGAGGCTGTTCCTATTCACCAGCATGCATGAATACTGCAGTATTCAGAGTACAAACATACTTCTTCCTCATCCCAGCACAAAAATGTTTAATGTGTTTAATTGCTATTATTTCCTTTGCATGATGAAAAAATTGCTTTCCATTAGGGAACAAAGCACAGGGCTAAGAAAAATACTTTTGAACCAATGATTCGTAACAGCATCCTTCACTGGCTGGTCTGACTAAACCTTGTAAAGTTTTAACATATGTTTTTGCTTAAGCTGGCATTTGTTAATAAACTCAAGACTGAAGTTAAATAAGATATATGGCACACTTAACTCTTGTGAAAACATTACATATACCTTTAAAATTCACAGTTATTTTGTTTTACACACCAACATTAAACTGCTATTTCCAGTATATGTCAAATACTCCATGTTTATCAGGTTACAATCTTATTCACTTGCACTCTCTATAGCAGTCACAAAAGTGAAGCTTCTTGCTATACTATGAAGAGAGAAATAAGCATATAATTAGATTTGCATTAGTCCCCTTTTGACATATATTAGCTAGTTGGAAAAAAACTAAATAAGCTCATAAAACTTTATTTTTTTTAAATTAATCATGTGGAATTGAAATTCAAAGGTTACAGTCTTTTAGTTTGTGTCACCTTCCCAATTGACCCTGTTATGTCAAAAATCTGTATCCTACTAAATGGCTGTCTGCAGAGATTTGTGTGTGGGGGAAAACAAAATTAATTCTTACCTGATAAATGCTTTTCTTTCCAGGCATGGATTGTCCACGAATCATTCCAATTACTAGTGGGATATTCACTCCTGGCCAGCAGGAGGAGGCAAAGAGCACCCCAGCAGAACTGTTAAGTGTCACTTCCCTTACCCATAACCCCCAGTCATTCAAACAAAGGGAACGGAAAAAGAAGATAACACAAGGGTATAGAGGTGCGTGAGGTTTGTACATTCGTCTGAATTTTGACAAGGGTGGGTCGTGGACTTTCCATGCCTGGAAAGAAATACATTTCTCTGGTAAGTTTTCTTTCCTATGGCATGGAGAGTCCATGAATCATTCCAATTATTAGTGGGAACCAATACCCAAGCTAGAGGACACAGAATGAAAGAGAGGGAGAACAAGACAGGCGTACCTAAACCGAAGGCACCACTTGAAGTACATTTCTCCCAAAAGAAGCATCAGCTGAGGCAAAAGTATCAAATTTTAGAATTTGGAAAAGGTATGTATGGAGGACCATGTGGCCGCCTTGCAAATTTGCTCCATGAAGCTTCATTTTTGAAAGCCCAGGAAGACAAAACAGCCCTACTGGAATGAGCCGTAATTCTCTCAGGAGGCTGTTGTCCAGCTGTCTTATAAGCTAAACGGATACCATTTCTCAACAAGAAAGAAAGAGTGGAAGAAGTGGTTCTGACCCCTTCGCTTACCAGAGAAAACAACAAACAGAGCCGAAGTCTGACGAAAAAACTTAGTTGCTTGAAGGTAGAATTTCAGATCACACACAACATCCAAGTTATGCAAAAGACGTTCCTTCTTAGAAGAAGGATTGGGACAAAAAGAAGGAACAACGATTTCCTGATTAATATTGCGATCCAACACTACCTTAGTAGGAAACCCCTTGCTTAGTATGGAGAACCGCTTTATCAGCATGAAAAATAAGGTAAGGGGAATCACACTGCAAACAGAAAGTTCGGAAACTCTGCGAGCAGAAGAGATAGCAACAAGAAACAAAACCTTTCAAGAAAGTAATTTAATATTAACAGAATGCATCAGCTCAAATGGAGCCTGCTGCAAAACCATAAGATCAAGATTAAGGCTCCATAGAGGAGCAATAGGTTTAAACACAGGCCTAATTCTAACCAGGGTCTGAACAAAAGATTGAACATCTGGCAGATCTGCCAGACATTTGTGCAAATGGATAGACAGTGCAGAAATTTGACCCTTTAGAGTACTGACTGACAAACCCTTCTCCAGGCCCTCCTGAAGAAAAGCCAAAATTCGAGGAACCCTTACTCTGATCCAAGATAAACCCTTTGAATCACGCCAATAAAGGTATTTACGCCATACCCTATGGTAAATTCTTTGAGTAATAGGCTTACAAGTCTGAAGCATGGTATCTATGACTTTCTCAGAGAAGCCATGTCTAGCCAATACTAAGCATTCAATCTCCAAGCAGTTAGCTTCAGAGAATCTAGATTTGAATGAAAGAAAGGACCCTGAAGTAACCAGATCCGCAAACCAGATCCTACAAGCTAAAACAGTGAAACCAGAAATCTTAGCTCCTAGTCTAAGAACCTGCATGTTGGTATCACAAATAAAAGTTTTGGCTAGTTTGAGAGCCTTGATCCTGTATTGGATCTCCTCTAGAGTAGTCTCTTCTGATATTAAATTAGATAAGTAATCACACCAATAAGATGCTGCACCTGCAACTGTAACGATACTAGCAACAGGCTGCCACTGCAATCCCTGATGAATGTACATTTTCTTCAAGAAGGCCTCAAGCTTCTTATCCATGGGATCCTTGAAAAAACAACTATCTTCAATAGGAATATTAGTTCTCTTGGCATGAGTAGAGACAGCTCCCTCTACCTTGGGCACTGTGCACCACAAGTCACGTATAGAGTCAGCTACAGGAAACATCTTTTTAAAAACAGGGGACGGGGAAAAAGGAATCCCTGGTTTATTCCATTCCTGAGTTATGATATCTGCCATATGGTCTGGAACTGGAAACACATCATCATATACACTATTAAGCTACACCTCTTTAGATTCTCCACAACGGACAAGTCGGATTCTTCCAAAGTAGCAAGAACCGCCTTTACAAGCACACAAAAGGTGTTTTAACTTAAATCTGAAATAAATTTCCTCTGAATCTGCAGAATTGGTTACTACAGTATCAGAATCTGACAATTCTCCCTCAGAAGCCACTGAGGCATCATCCTCATCAGAGAATTGAGACATACTGACTAATGCAGCTTCAGCAGAGTCAGAATCCTTATTAACACTAACATTTTTAGATTTCCTCTTACGCTTACCAGCAACCGGAAGGGCTGATAAAGCCGCTGAAACAGCAGATGTTATCTGTGCAGCAAAATCCCCTGGTAAATAAATACCCCCAGGAGGAGGTTGAGAGGAACCACAGGGCATTTTATGTGAAACAATACGTTTGAGGCGAAAGTTGAGGCATGGCATGGACAACATTATCCTGAGAGACAGACTCAGGAGGAGAAATCTTGTCTTTAAAAGATAAAGTATTTTCCAGTCTTTTCCAATTGCACAGGAGGCACTATCTGAGCCTCCAAACAAAACAAACATTGTATCAAATTAGCAGCTATATTTTGCTCTGAGTCCATAGCAGTAAGAGTTAATTCCCACAGAAATTGACTAATATGCAGCAAGAGGACAGTATGTAATATACCCCACAGATACTTTGCACCAGAGTAAAACAAAAGCTACCTCTATAACCTCAAACAGACTAAGGTAACTCACCAACCGGAACCAGGAGCCCACTAGTAACTGGAGATGAAAGTAAAAAGGTTGAGAGATGATACGATCCGTCTACCTCCGTAAATGAAGCTGATATAACTCTAACAACAGCTCCCAACCAGCACGACACTCCAATCTTCAAGCCGCTATGAAAACGAAGGCGGAAGAGCAGAGGGTCACGTGAGCTCAAAAGAACCAAACTGCGCCACAGTATACAAAGAGCGCAAATGTCAGCTCTGTGGAAACTAACAGATACATAATATGCACCTAATAAATACAAAACCCTTGTATGTATAGGCTCTGTAACTCTAAATAAAACCAGCCACACGTACCCCCACAGATACACATTCTCCCTGAAGTGTCCAGCCCAAGTCAGCCTCAAAAACCATAGGGCTGAACCCCTTATGTTCTAAATGAAGTTCCACTTAGAAGTGCCTGCCTAGAAATGTTGCCCAATATAAATAATATAAATTCCCTATATACAGGAATAACAATTGTCCCATAAGAAGATCCCCAGAGCACTTACCTGTGGATCCGGCTGCAGGGCAGGAGCAGCTTCTTAGGTGGGACTGACTAGCAAACATCTGTCAGGTACCTGTAGAAAAAGAAAAAACAGAGTAACCAACTCTGGTTTTCTACTCAAGGGGTAGCATAGGTGTTAGAAATAAAGCAAGGACCACCTCTCTGCCTTCTAACTGCTAAAAGCCACCATTACTCTTACTAAAGAGATTGACATGGACACAGAATAGCCCCTAATCCTTGCTTGCAAGGAAAAGTATCCATTAAAGGATTAAAATCTTCAGACACCTTCTTCGCCATCCTCCCGTGATCAAGGCAAAGAGAATGACTGGGGGTTATGGCTAAGGGAAGGGACACTTAAAAGTTCTGCTGGGGTGCTCTTTGCCTCCTCCAGCTGGCCAGGAGTGAATATCTCACTATTAATGTGGATGATTGACACCCACTGCTAGCGATGGGCCATGAATCTGCAGGGAGCAGCATCATGCTGTTGGCAGTGTATGCTGTTGGCATTTAGCGATGTCGGCCGGACATGATCCGCTACAGTGGATCATGTCCACCCGACACTTGATAAATCTGCCCCATAACGTGGTCCTTGCCCTATGACAATTTTTTTTCTTCTTCTCCTCCTACACTCTCACCCAGGCATTCAATTTACCTACACTTATTTATTTTTTTTATTATTTTTTTTTCAACAACTTTATTGAAAATAAAGAAGTAACATACAAGAAATGGGAGACGCAGCTCCTCCAGTGTACATGTTCAACAGTTGTCATGTATTTTCATAATTTTGCATGAATTTATAAAATGAGTTTAAAGGGGGAAAGGAAAAAGGAATAAAGGGATTTTCAAAGAAAGAAAAAGGAAGAGATAATGATGGACGAGTCTTGTCCCGCCCGCAACCAGTTGGAGGCTTATTTATAGGATTACTTTGTGTGTATGTAAGTTTCCCAGATTTGGGATATTTCTGCGTAAGTTTCCATTTTTGCATTTTTGAGGTAATAATATTCTTCAAACTCTAAAAGGTCTGTAACTTTTTCAACCCACATACCCAATGAAGGGCCTTTATTACTTTTCCAATTTTTGGCTATTAGTTGTTTTGCTCCGTTTGTCATTATCGTAAATAATCTTAAATAAGGTTTATGTTTAATGTTTGGGGGTTTATTTAGAAGCCATATCATGGGGTCCAGAGGGAGAACAATCTCCAGAATAGTTTCTATTTCTTTAATTACGTGTCGCCAGAAATTTTGAATGTCATTACACCACCACCACATATGTGCATCATTACTATTTACGTGTCCGCATCTCCAACACGTGTTTGGATGGGAGCGAAATAACCTGTGTAACTTCTTTGGGGTAAAATACCATCTATGTAGTAGTTTGAAATTGAGTTCTAGGATAGAGGATGAAACAGAGGATTTTCTAGTGGCTTGTAGAATGGAGTGGCTCGTTTGGGGTGATATGATAATACCTAGGTCTGTTTCCCACTTTTCTAAAAATGGGGGTATATACCCCGGAGGTTTCTGGGATAATAGTCTATAAATCATGGATAGTGTATGTCTGAGTGGTGTTGTTTGTATGCATAAGTTTGTCAACGGTCTAGACAGATTATTGTAGTTTTTGTGTTTAAGTATATAGTTTCTAGCTCGTCGGTATGTAAACCAATTGGAGAAACATTCATGACCATCTGCAATCAGATCTGATTGCGTGCGAATTGATTCGTTTGTGATCATGGTCCGTACAGCTATGTCTGTAGTTTGTTTTACTGGGTCTATCATGGTAGCAGGTGGGTACAATATAAATTCCCCATTCTCCAAGAGGGACGTCAATGGAGATGGTTTGGAGGAGATAAATAAAGATGTGTTAATGACTTTGTCCCATGTCCTGAATGTCTCACTCGTTATCGGGTTACTATCTGTTTTGAGCTGGGGCTTGTTGGAAATGTCCCAATACAGTCTACCTAGATGAGGTTTTTGGTGAATTAGATGTTCTAAGGGGATCCAGCGTTTGTGTTGGTAGTGAATGTTCCAGTCCACAACCCTCTGTAAAACAATTGCCTGTCTATACAATTCAAGATTCGGAACTCCCATTCCCCCCTGAGATCTGGGTGAGTACATTATGTTTTTATTTATTCTAGGCGGCTTTCTGTTCCAAATGTAATCATTAAAAGCTTTTTGTATAGAAGGTAAGTAAGTTGTGGGCAAGTTGTGGGCAATGGGATGGGTAGTGTTTGTAGATAGTAGAGTATTCTTGGGAAAATATTCATTTTACTAACCTCTATACGTCCCAACCAAGATATCTGCTTAGATCTCTATGAGGAGAGGTCATTTATAATTGTCCGTTTAAGAGGAATGTAGTTCATATTGAACATGTCATCATAAGTTGGCGCTAATTTGACCCCTAGATATTTAAGTGAAGAAGAACACCATGAAAATGATGTGAGTTGTTTTATATTGTGCATGTCTACACTTATTTTTATATTTTTGCAGTTTCCATCACACGCACACATTTTTCACATATTTTTTGTATTTTTTTCCTTTCACACACCAGCACATACCATTTTTCCAGTCACTTCCATATTACACAGACATCTTCTTATCACACATCATTACAATTTTTCCTAACATCCTCACTATTTTTCCCCCCTTTCCCACGCCAGTACATACACAATATTTTTCTCCCAAATCAGAATGTTTACTAATAATGAACATGTTTATATTAACATATATTTTTTTTAAAACAACAAAAAATGTTTTCTTCTATTTTTATCTTTTTGGGGTATTAGTAAAAGAGCATTACTAATATTTTTTTTTACAATCTTACACACTTGCATTACTCAATGGTATTTATGAAAGTTTGTCTGGTGAATCAATATTATAGACTTATTGTTTTTTATACAACATAATATACATAACTGTACCTTATCTATATGATATGTTACCATTGTATTGAGCTAATGTAAAGTTTTAGTTGCTTTATATTCAATGTTTTACTTTATAGTTAACCTTTTTAATGTTAACAGCAAAGCCACAATCTTCCTTTCAAGCTACCACTATATAAAGAAGGATGGAGGAGTATACATTTATCCCTTTTGGCATGAAACGCCTATCACCATTTGGCCAAATACTGTAACAAACTCTTCCATTTTGCTTTTAATCTAGCGGTGTGCATGCAAGAGAGTGCCAGACTTTCCATGCATTGTGTTTTTTATATATATATATATATTATACAATATTGTACAGTATTACATATTATATTATATTATAGGTCATGGTGCAAAATGTAAGATGGCACAGTGCATTATTTCCCTACCTGTGCATGGCATCTAACTATACTCCTAGCTGCTACCCCAGTGTGTACAAAGGGCACAGACAGAAAGAGACAATGGAGCCATGAAAGAGCTGGCAGGACCTTAAACAAATGTTTCCTGCCTTGCCAGGGAGCTCAGCTGTCACCACTATGCATTGCATGTTGGGATACTGCAGTGGCATAATATTGAGATACAGTAAACTACATCTCCAAGCCTTCTGTGCTGCTCCATCTGAAAGGGAGTAAGGAAGAGAATTAAAAGAATAATCAGAAATGTAAATGTAATTTATTGTTCTAGTTTTCAGTGGACAGCCAGCTTAAAGGGACACTGTACCCAACATTTTTCTTTTGTGATTCAGATTGAGCATGAAATTTTAAGCAACTTTCTAATTTACTCCTATTATCAAATTTTCTTCATTCTCTTGGTATCTTTATTTGAAATGCAAGAATGTAAGTTTAGATGCCGGCCCATTTTTGGTGAACAACCTGGGTTGTCCTTGCTGATTGGTGGATAAATTCATCCACCAATAAAAAAAAATGCTGTCCAGAGTACTGAAACCAAAAAAAAGCTTAGATGCCTTCTTTTTCAAATAATGATAGCAAGAGAACGAAGAAAAATTGATAATAGGAGTAAATTAGAAAGTTGCTTAAAATTGCATGCTCTATCTGAATTACAAAAGAAAAAAATTGGGTTCATTGTCCCTTTAAAATTCTGGACTGCCCATGTTCGATGTGATTTGAAACAAAAATGTTGTATTTAGTCTGTATAATTTTTGGCCTCTTTTTCTGTGACATTACAATCCTTTCTGAATTTCTTAAAATGCGCTAATTACTTATGCAATATAATGGGAACATTCCGATTGTGTAAACATGCGGACATCTATAAGAAACAATCTTTTAATAGGGAGACTCACAAGAATTTCTGCAGTCCTACACATAAGCAATATACAGTATATCTAAAAAAATCAAACATGGCAGATAAATAATTCAGCATTGATGATGGCTGCTAAATGTTTTGTATGCAGCTTTGATTACTCCCACAGCTTCCCCGTAAGGATAAATGTCCAACCTAGTTCACAAAATAGAAGAGGTAACAGGCGCCTAGATTGAATACAAGCTCACTATAAAGAGTCCCTAACAAATTCTGGATTTATTGCAAAGATGGAATATAGGAGCGCCAAAGGCTAAAGTATTTCACAGGTTCTAAAAAAGGAAGATTAATCCTGATAAGGATCAACAAATAATGATATGTGGGGAAGGTTCAACAAATCTGCAATATACAGTATACAATCGTACGAATACAAAAGTTTAAAAAACAAATAAAAAAAAAATATATATATATAGGTGTGATCAGGCCCGGACTGGCCATAGGGCATACCGGGCATTTGCCCGGTGGGCCGCCGGTCATCTTAGGCCCCCCACATATCGAGTGCCCAAATTATTTGTTGTGAATAATATAATGATTATGTTTATGCAACATGTAATACCGGCCGGTATTATATGTTGCATAAACATAATCATTCAGGCATCAATCTGAGAGAGCAGATCCAGCCAGAGGACCGTTTTTATTAGGAGGCCGGCCCATTGTTATTTCTCTGCGGCCATTTTGGGGAGGACTCAAGAGTCAAGCATGTCATTCATGCGCCAGCATACGCAATTTCCTCTTGGTGCCGGACGGGAAAAGAACCACAGGCTGAGGTGAGGCTCAGGTCAGGCAGGCGGCAGCTGCAGCAGAGAGACACGCACCACTCACAGCAGTCACAGCACTGAACACTGCGATAGAACAACAGGTGAGGTAGGTTGCGTTTTTGTTAAACAATAATTTGCTGGTCTGGCAAGCCTGGCAATGATCATTGATCTTATCTATGTATGTTAAATTAGGCTAGCAAGCCTACACAGCAGCTGCAGCAGGTGACTACAGGCGTTCGCAGAGGCTGCCTGACATTTTGGGGGGCTGCTGTGAGTGACAGTCAGACAGAGACACCAGCAGAGAGTGTGGTAACAGGTTGGATGAGCATCAATTCGGGGGGAGGTGGGAGCCGCTGCAGAGTCTGATGAATTAAGCTGAATCTGATCATTTTTGTACAGAGTTAGTATAAATGATCATTACTAACTAAACAGATTGTTTAGATAGTGATGATCATTTATACTTACAAAGCCTACAGTGTCAGTCTACAAGTACCGCGGCGCGCAGGCTCTATGAGAAAGGAGGGACAGAACTAGCGCTGCATGCAGGAACTGAGCGTGTTAGTGACCATATGATGTCAGTCCTCCTGCCTGCCCTGCTGTAATACTGACACGCTGTGCTGAGCAGATGGCTACTAGCAACACTGCAGCTTTACCAGTGTTTGTAGCATCAGTTCAGGGCCAGGCTTCTCAAAAAATGTGCTGATGCTTTTCTTCCCTTGTTCAGTGCAGAGAGCTGTCAGTTACAGTGAGACAGCACAGTGCTACCGGGTCCTAGCAGACAGGAGTGCCATGAGATGGCTCTTGAAGCTCAGTCCCTGCATCCAGCGTGAGTGCTTTTTTCCCTGCCTAACACAGAGCTGTCTCAGATCTCTCCCATCTCCCATCCAGCTGAGTTTGAAATCCACATCTCTCTCCTCCCTCTTGTTGACTCCTCCTCTTCACTCTGCCTATCCAGAAGATAGACACAAAATCTGGAGTAGAGCCTGGTAAGAATCACTTTGACACTTTCACATATAAGGGGATAGCAGGCTTTAATATGCACTATGCTTTTAATGTAGGTATTGCATTTTGCTTCTTTATTGACTTGGGGAATGCCCCCTTTCTCCCCACACCCCTACCACCTGTTATCTACTGTGTGTTGCCTTTATTTATTATTTCTGTTTTGTGAAGTGAAGCAGCTGAACACTCCCAGATCCATATTCAGACACTAATGAGCTTTTCAAGCTGTGTCTCCTAGTTCTACATATAAGAGAGTTCTGTAGGTGCTATGTTGACTGTGATGAAAAGGGTTAACTAGAGGTGCTGTGTTTAAAGGTTTCACTTGAGAGTTAATCCTTGTGGTGCTATGTATAAAGTAAAGTCCTAGAGGTGATATATAATAAAAGGATGTCCTTCAGATGCTGTGTGTGTGTATATATATATATATATATATATATATATATATATACACACTTATTTTGTATCATTATAACTTACTGTCTATATTAAAAAAAATACCTGATAGGACTACATTCTATTAAGGGATTAAATGCTTACCGGATCCTTCTTCACAGAGGAGAGAATTTAACATAACTTAATTTAAATAACTATGTACATGTGCATGTAGTGCGAAATAACGACAGACAAGCTTTTTATGGGAAAATTTTGTGACCGTCACAGGCCATAAAATTTTATTAACCTAACCAACTAGATAGAACTGGTAGAACTGAAAAAATATGGCGGCATAGAGACCAGCTAACCCAGAACAGCAAGGAGATCACCGGCCCAACGGGAACAGCAGCAGAGGGGTCTCTGCCCTAAGGAGATGACGCTGAGGGGTTGCAGAGATCACGTGACCATCCCTCAAAAGGGAGAAGGAGGGTTACCGTCACGTGCACGTGAGGGCCTACCGCTCCTCCCCGGAAGTCTGGTCATCACTCACCCCTAGCGACCTTCTCCTGCGCAACAGGACCGAGGATCTCCCGCCGCCAGGGTGAAAGAAGATCTTCCACCTAGATAAGGATTCCCTGTTACCAAGCCGTGTAAAACCGCATAACAGGGAGAGGAGATCCATATCCTACAGCAATGGCTTATTGGGCCTAGGGTGAGTAGCCATAGCCCTGCCATTGAGGTGCCGTCAATTTGCAACAACATTAACCAAGGGAAGGGAGGGAGGGCAAAACTGCTTCAGCCAGGATCCGGAGAAGAAAAGGAAGTTGCAAGGGGGAGACTAGCTTTTCTACAGGTAAGGAGGGGCCTACCCTGAATTGCAACAATGTTGCACCCCAGCACCATCCCTCTCTCTTCTAACCCACTCTCCTACAGCCTTAACCCTTAGACTGCTCCAGGCTTATACTAAGCCCTACACTGCATTAAGGGATTAAATGCTTACCGGATCCTTCTTCACAGAGGAGAGAATTTAACATAACTTAATTTAAATAACTATGTACATGTGCATGTAGTGCGAAATAACGACAGACAAGCTTTTTATGGGAAAATTTTGTGACCGTCACAGGCCATAAAATTTTATTAACCTAACCAACTAGATAGAACTGGTAGAACTGAAAAAATATGGCGGCATAGAGACCAGCTAACCCAGAACAACAAGGAGATCACCAGCCCAACGGGAACAGCAGCAGAGGGGTCTCTGCCCTAAGGAGATGACGCTGAGGGGTTGCAGAGATCACGTGACCATCCCTCAAAAGGGAGGAAGGAGGGTTACCGTCACGTGCACGTGAGGGCCTACCGCTCCTCCCCGGAAGTATGGTCATCACTCACCCCTAGCGACCTTCTCCTGCGCAACAGGACCGAGGATCTCCCGCCACAAGGAAAGCATTTTAATGGTAACCTTGCCGCCAACCCACAACCCGATTTACAGGAGGGGTGACAGTGCTCTTTGAATGTCCCCTATGAATAAATCCAGCCCCACATCAGAAAGGTGAACTTTATCCCTTCTATAAAGCTCAGTTCTATCAGCCGAAATGGCTTTGTGCCGTACCACGAAGCCACCTGACCCTGTGACGGTTTTTGCCAATGACTCATTGATCTTCTTCCTAACCCGGTATGCCGCCGTATGGGCAGACATATGCCTCCAATGGAGACGGGGAATTATATGGGACCACCCTATCATGACCCCTGGGATGCGTACTCTTAGCCACCCAATGTCTGCCTGCATGACTTTGATCAACTGTAGAACTGGTATGGCCCCCACATCGTTACCCCCTAGGTGAAGGATAAGAATATGAGGCTTACCCCAGCGTACCAGGGCCTCAGATATGGTTCCTGCTAATTGAGGCCAGCACATCCCCCTATCACCCAACCACCTAATGGATGCCTTGTTGGAAGGGAAGCCTAGGGATTGGCCAATTGGGAGGGACGCACAGCGGAGGGAGGCCCAGTGGACAAAGGAGTGGCCCATGATCCATATTCTCTTCACTCCGGGGGTATTGCCTGTGGAGACAAACATTTTAGTATTCGGAATAAACATATAAACATTAAACAATTGGACGGACATAGGTTCTGAAACAATTGGAGCGCCAACGCCCAATACGTTTTATGTCCTCGCTCGAGGAGCCTGCTTGCACCGCGTTTGTCGCTGCCCCTATGCGAAAAGAGTGCGGGGCCAGTCTGCTAGCGTCCAGCCCCGTCTGGACTGCCGCCAACTTCAGAACCCTACCAAACTGAAATTTGGAAAGGGATCTGCCGTCCGAATGGACCAAAAATTGTCCCGGGACAGGCGGCCTTTGAGCCAAATAGAGGTTAACGCAGTTAACCGGGCAGCATGCGCTGTTTACTTGAGGGTGAACGGGGATCCAAGTTCCCCTTCCCTCCTGATCTGTTTTTGATTGTGGAAGGAAAAGAAGTAAGGAACCCGGAGCCGCTCTGATATGCTGTAATTGAATACCCGCCACTGACGCCTGCCTGGAGGGTGCTACTATCTCGCTAACTCTAAGAGCGGCTGCAAAGGCCAGGTTAAATGCAGTTTTGAAGAGTAGCGCTTCAAAATACGATATACAGACCTCGTCGAGCGCCAGAAGCAATCGCTCCAGGCGCTCGCGGGTGATGGGTTCGCGTGTGTCTATTTTCCGCTGCTGCAATCTGCCCCAACCCTTGACCACCTGTCTGATAAAAAAGGAATTGGTTGGGTCTGGAATGGATAACGCCCTATAGAAAAATGATAGGGCGGCCAATTTGGACTGTATGGCCCCCTGACGGACCCCAGAAGCGTGCAAACTCACCAGCCAATCATGTAATGTGTCCCGAGATCCCTGAGCAGCATCGGCTCCCCTGGACGCACAGAAATTGTCCCATTCGGACCACTTGCGGGCATAGGCGTGCCAAGTGGATGGTGCTAAGGAGGAGCGAACCAACGGAAGCAAGGCTATCCAGGAAGGACGAGCTGCCAAAGGAAATCAGGACAGCGTAAACCTACTGCTGCAGCTCCGGGGACTAACTGGCGAAATGTCACCCATTCAAATCGTGACAGGGCGTCAGCTACTACATTGTTAACGCCCGGGACATGCCGGGCCTGGAACTGGATGTTAAGGTCCAGACAGCGCAACACCAGGTGGCGCAGCAAAGTAATAACCTTTGCTGAGGTAGCTGACAAGTTATTAATCGCAAAAACCACACTGATGTTGTCCGTCCAGAACACAACAGTCCCATTCGGTAATTTATTACCCCACAGCTCGACCGCCAAGACCACAGGGAATAGTTCCAGGAGGGTTAGGTTGCGAGTAAGGCCCGCTGGGGCCCAGGACTTTGGCCAAGGCTCTGCGCTCCACTCTCCCTGGAAATAGGCCCCGTAGCCGTGAGATCCAGCTGCGTCAGTGAAAAGGTGCAGTAACTGGCTTGACATGGGAAGGGTACGCCAGACCCGTATCCCGTTAAACCGCGTGAGAAATTTTTCCCAGACTACGAGGTCAGCTAGCAAATCACTCCCTAGTGTTATTTTTTACTTCGAGTTTGACCTACCACTAAGCTGTCTTTCCAGTCTACGGTTAAAAACCCGATCCATGGGGATAACTCTGCAAGCGAAATTAAGCAAGCCTAACATAGATTGTAACTGTTTCAGGGAAATAACTGAGTTAGAGACTGCCGCTCTGACCGCCTCAAGCATGCCCTGAACTTTATCAGGTGGCAACCTACAGAGCCTAGCCTGGGTATCGATTTTGATTCCCAGGAAAACTAAACAAGACGTGGGGCCTTGTGTTTTGTCCTCTGCCAGGGGCACCCCGAAGTGTCTCATGACGCTGCGCATTCTGTTCATTGTGGATATACATTCATCTGAGCCTGCTCTCCCCACAATGAGAAAATCATCCAGGTAGTGTGCTATGGAATCGCTGCCCACTTCTGAAGCTACAACCCAGTGAAGGAAACTGCTAAATGCTTCAAACAAAGCGCATGACAAAGAGCAGCCCATGGGCAGGCAGCGATCTACATAGTACGCACCTGCAAACTTGCAACCCATGAGATGGAAAACTGAAGGGTGAAGTGGAAGAAGCCTAAATGCTGACTCAATGTCTAGTTTCGCCAATAAAGCACCCTCCTGACTAGGTCTAGCGCGCTATCAAAAGATTGATAACGCACTGAGCTGAGTTGAGGGTCAATGGCATCGTTGACTGAGCTACCTTTTGGGTATGACAGGTGCTGAATGAGGCGAAACTTCCCTGGATCTTTTTTAGGAACCACCCCCAGCGGGGAAATGACCAAATCATTTAAAGGTGGGGCAGTAAAGGGGCCAGCCATGCATCCTAAAGCCACTTCTTTATTAATTTTATCCCTCACTACCTCAGGGTGTTGGTATGCCGAAATAAGGTTCCTATTAAATTTCTTCCCCCTAATGTGCCTGACTGTGGGGATATGAAAACCAAATGAAAAACCCTCCCATAATATACGAGCCGCAGCCTGGTCTGGGTAGGCCCACAACCAGGGTGCCATCACATGGACCTTAACTGGCGTTTCCGCCTTTCTGGCCCATGCTTGCTGAAGGGGGCTTATTGTTAGTGGCATTGTCCCTACGTTTGATACAGTCACTGCCAGGGTGTGGACCGGAGCAGTACCTGCAGACATGTCTGAAGGCGCAAGCGCTACCCTTGTCACATTTTTTATCCTGGAAGGGCCAGCAAGTTCCCCCCCTTTTCCTGCTTCTATTGTTGCGAAAGGACTGCTGGGCTGATTGCTGAGTTGAGTTTACAGCTGCGGGTGCGCCCCCCTTGGGGTCCATCCGCTGCCACAACTGGTTGTCAGTAGAATCAAAAGTTAATGTAGGATTTCCTGCCATTTTCCTTCTGAACTCAGCATCATATTCCCTCCAGACACCTTCACTGTGATTACGCTGAATCCAGTGAATAGTGTCAGTGTATTTTAGGATAGCCAAACTCTGGGAGGGGTACTTCTCTATATAACAGGAGGAGAAAACCCTGAAGCACTGGAGCCACTCATCAAAAGTGTCAGGTCGTTTAAATTTTTTAGGCCCTGTTCCCTCAGCGCTCCTCTCTTTCTGCCTATACGCCTCCACTGAAAGGTCAAATATATTAACATATTTCCCACGGTGAATCCTACTGACCACTTTTTTGCGTAGGTGTCTGTGCAATGAGTAGATTTTGCCTGGGCTTGCATCCCCATAAAGGGCTGCTCGCCTTTCTGAGATGGCCCTGGTAGGAAGGGGTTCAGCTGGCACCTCAGTAGAGGTCGCTGGTTGTTGCGGGGCGGTGTTATTTGCGCTATCCTGCTTATTATTTGGCGCGACCCCCCTCTTTAAAATTTTCTTAATCATTCTGAACATTTTCTTCTGGCCAGACCCCTGTAAACCCAAGGAAGAGTCAGTCTCAGACCCTGAGTCAGAAGAGGATGAGTCAGAAGAAGAATGGTCATTGTCATTGTGTGTAAATAAAGCATTCTCACCGTGACTAATGGCAGGAGGTCCCTGATCCATGGTGGTAACGGGCTGGCCTGCTTGCTGGTTCTGGAGGGTAACTCCGGATGACCCTTGCTGTACAGTGGAGGTGGTAGCTTGCTGGTTCTGGAGGGTAACTCCGGATGACCCTTGCTGTACAGTGGAGGTGGTAGCTACTGCTTCCGCTGGAATGCCTGCTACTCCTGCATCAGCCCCGTTCATGACTGCGGCAGTGGTGCTTCGTGCTTTGTCAGCGCTTTGCGATCCAATTGCTCCCTGCAAAAGAGATAAAATTTGGCGAGCACTTTGCCCAATGGATGTGTCTGGATTATCAGTAGCAAGGGGTGGATGACCTGTGTGAGGAGTGTTTGCAACCTGAGGATTATTCGTCGCCATCACCATAGGGGTATGAAATCCCTGACTCCCTGACTGCCCATTCGCAGATGCCTGTACAATCACACTCTGCTGGCCTACGATAGGGGTATGGATACCCTGACTTATTGATTGTGCATGGCTTAATGGTTGTGCATGAGCGCCCTGCGTGACTGCCATGGGGGAGTGGAGTCCCTGACCTAGTGCTTGTACACCCTGCAGTGCTTGTACACCCTGCATGCCTGTCATGATGGGATGCTGTCCCTGGCCTAAAGCTTGAACGTTTGAACTATGCATGCCAACAAGGGGTGTATTGTGTCCCTGAGCTGCTGCTTGTACGTTCACACCATGCACAACCGCATTCACACCAATGGAGGGTGGTAAATGATTTTCAATGCCCTGATTCACATGCATACTGTGATCTGTGCCCTGATTCACATGCAGACTATGATCAGACAATTGTGTGTTAATGAAAATACCCTGCGGCTGAGCGGCCGCTTGGATTAAACCACTTGCAGCCCTGTGTGGGTTAACAATATCGGGAGTGGCCTGCTGAATGGCCGATTGACCCGTTATAGCATTTATGTTATCTCCCCCTTGCAAAAATTGTAATGGTCTCATTACCCTGGAATGGTTAACACTGCGTGCCCCTCTACCTCTATTACTGGCTATCTGCCTGGTACTACCTCTTATGATGGAGCGACCCCTTTGAGGCCCCTGAGGATTAGCGTTCATATGTGCTGGCCGCTTGCGCTGATTACTTGCGCTACTAATGCCCCTCCGACCCCCCACTGATAACCCGCCAACGGCCAAGGACGACTCTCGGTGCTCACCTGCATGTAGTGTTGCACCGGGAGCCGATGTCCTTGCGACCGCGCGAGAGTCTGCCAAGCCGGAAGTGCCGCTGGCCGCTTCCGGTGACGTCACTGACATGGTGTTTTCACCGGAAGACGGCCCTGGACCATGCGGCTGGCGTAGGAGACTGCTAGGCCCTGGGGACTGAAGCGTAGGCCCAGGATTACTACGGGCCTCAGTAATAGTGCGCCTTGGGGGAGGTTGATCTGGTGTGGCGGGTTGAGCGGCTGTTCCATAGGCCATGTCCCGGCCGGGCTGGGGACCGCGTGCTACCACGTGTGGTGCCGCATTTAGAGGTGACAAAGGGCGAGGCCTGCTGGGGGTAACTAAAGGCTGTTCTTGGTCCTGGCCAGAAGGATTATGAGGGGGAACAACCGGAGCTATGCTGGGCCCTGGGGAGGATGCAGCCATAGCAGAGATAATATTTTTTAACAGGTCTGAAACTGCTGACATAGCAGCAGGGGGGACAGCACTAATAAATGGGGCCTGAACACTATCAAGGGGCAAATTAACTGGTTGGGACTGCAATGTTTGAAATATGGGGGGTTCCTGAGCTAGCTCAATATTAATATTCCCCTGCTCTTCCACATTATGGACCTGAGCTGAAACAACAGTAGTATATTGAGTTGGGGGAATGACATCTAAATCATCCTCAGTAACAGATGGAACATTAGAAACAGATGGAACACTTATCTTTATTTTTTCATTTGCAGGTCCAGGAGTCTGCTGCTCCGACTGGTAACGTCTAGGAGGCAAAGTAGAGCGTCTGGAACGATGCATAGCTGCACTGATGGTAACAGAACTGCTAACAAAACTGCTTCAGCCAGGATCCGGAGAAGAAGAGGAAGTTGCAAGGGGGAGACTAGCTTTTCTACAGGTAAGGAGGGGCCTACCCTGAATTGCAACAATGTTGCACCCCAGCACCATCCCTCTCTCTTCTAACCCACTCTCCTACAGCCTTAACCCTTAGACTGCTCCAGGCTTATACTAAGCCCTACACTGCATTTTTAAACAGTCATATTATTATTATACATATTCCTTAGTGTTTTGCTTCTGTATTTTCTTAAATGTAAAACTTGAAAGGGGTCAGAGTTGTTATACCTCTGCCACTAGGTTGTACTTGCCCCCCCAGACCAAACTTTTCCAGTCCCCCTATATATATATATATATATATATATATATATATATATACTGTGTGTATGTATGTATATATATATATATATATATGTGTGTGTATGCTGTGTAGTGTGTCTGCATGTACTGTATGTGAATGCTGTGTGTGTGTTGTGTGCCTGCATGTATGTGAATGCTGTGTTTGTGTTGTTTGCCTGCATGTATGTGAATGCTGTGTGTGTGTTGTTTGCCTGCAGGTATGTGAATGCTGTGTGTGTGTTGTGTGCCTGCAGGTATGTGAATGATGTGTGTGTGTTGTGTGCCTGCAGGTATGTGAATGCTGTGTGTGTGTTGTGTGTCTGCAGGTTTGTGAATGCTGTGTGTGCGTTGTGTGCCTGCATGTATGTGAATGCTGTGTGTGTGTTGTGTGCCTGCATGTATGTGAATGCTGTGTGTGTTGTGTGTCTGCATGTATGTGAATGCTGTGTGTGTGTTGTGTGCCTGCATGTATGTGAATGCTGTGTGTGTTGTGTGTCTGCATGTATGTGAATGCTGTGTGTGTGTTGTGTGTCTGCATGTATGTGAATGCTGTGTGTGTGTTGTGTGCCTGCAGGTTTGTGAATGCTGTGTGTGTGTTGTGTGCCTGCATGTATGTGAATGCTGTGTGTGTGTTGTGTGCCTGCATGTATGTGAATGCTGTGTGTGTTGTGTGTCTGCATGTATGTGAATGCTGTGTAGTGTGTGTGTTGTGCGTCTGCATGTATGTGAATGCTGTGTGTGTTTTGCGTCTGCATGTATGTAAATGCTGTTTTCTAGTGTGTGACTGTGTTGTGTGCCTGCATGTATGGGAATGATGTGTAGTGTGTGTTGTTTGCCTGCATGTATGGGAATGCTGTGTAGTGTGTGTGTGTCGTGTGCCTGCATGTATGTAAATGATGTGTACTGTCTGTATGTTGCGTGGCTGCATGTATGTGAATGCTGTGTAGCGTGTGTGTTGTGTATGCTGTGTGGCTGCATGTATGTGCATAAGAAATAGTGAGCGGGGGGGGGGGGGGTAGTGGGCCTTTTTGCCCAAAAATGCCCGGGCCTTTTTTTGGTCCCAGTCCGGCCCTGGGTGTGATTAAAATATATTTAATTGGAGAGAATAACCTCTCAAAACACGAAAAAGAATACAATTCCTCAAAGGATATAATAAAAGCAAGTAAAATTATAAGAATAATCTATTGCAATAACATTAGAAACTGGTCAAATGTAAATCAGGAATATAGGGATTTTGTCTCTATTACTAAATGTAGCCAATCCTATATAGGTGACTGACGGATTATATGTGTTTAGTGAATACAAATGCTATGAAACCATAAGTACTATGAAGTGCTAATTAATAGTCTAAATAACAAACGTGATATTGACAGTGGCAAAAAAGGATTAATAGCCACTTTAAGAGTGCCAGCACACAAAAAAATCCAAAAATTAAAAATCAAAAACTTTTGTGGTGAGGTTGTTAACTAACTTCATAAAAAACGTCCATAAGTCCAAATGAGTAGTGATGAAATAATAAATTCTCAGCCAAGGTTATCCCATATAAATCCCGATATGGATTGTCTCCTAAAAAAGAGAAAGAAAGATACCTATACAAACCTAGTTCACTCGAGTGACGTAATTAATGTTTTTTGACTGAAAAGTTGTATACCCTTTTGGATACAATATTTTTTTTCTAAGAAGGATGCTGCTGAATTTTTTTTGTCCACACATGACATGCCTGACTCTACTCAACCCACCAATGATACACTAATGGCCCCGCCCCCTGTGTCCCAGAAAGCCATTGAAAAATATGTGTGCACAATTAACAACTTTATATCATCATAATTTTATAATTAACTTTATTTTAAATAGCAAGGCAGGACAGTCTACTCCAGAATTGTTATAGTTTTACAAGATAGATAATCATTTTATTACCCATTTCCCAGTTTTGCATAATCAACACAGTTATATTAATATAATTTTTGACTCTGTGATTACCTTGTATCTAAGCCTCTTTAAACTGCCCCCTTATTTCAGTTCTTTTGACAGACTTGTATTTTAGCCAATCAGTGCTGACTCATAAATAACTCCATAGGAGTGAGTACAAATGTATATATATATATATATATATATATATATATATATATATATATCTATGACAGATGTAAATGCACTCTCAGGACTTCCACAAATTTCTTTATTGGAACGTTTTCGGGGTTCACAACCCCTTCATCAGCATAAACACATAGACAAAACTCAAACAATTTATAGTGTTTCAAATATCACTCACCAAACAAGTGTTACTCCAAAGTGCGCCAAATCTCGAGTGTGGAACGCATCTTGCGTTCCACAGTGCTGATGCCTACCGGAAGTGATATTATCTAACTTCCGGTTTCGCGGCATTGTTATATTAAGCATACAAGCTATATTCAGTATTTTCGTTAACAAATAATAACTCATACACAATTGTGTGTAAAGTGTTGTAGTGTATGTGAAAATATGTGATAATCATTCTTTATCACATCTATGCATAATAAAAATTGCGATAGTATATATACATACATGAATAGATAGGTACAAACTTAGATTTATATACAGAAAGTGGGGATTCTTGCTGAGCTTGTTACCCATTAATAATATTAAGTGACTTTATGTATTCAATGTATTCTAAGTTTGTACCTATCTATTCATGTATGTATATATACTATCGCAATTTTTATTATGCATAGATGTGATTAAGAATGATTATCACATATTTTCACATACACTTGTGTGCTACACTATGCAATTAATCACAGTGTTGAGACACGATTTATCATTGTTTATTATAACCATGACTACAGTTGCCATGGAGATCTATATATAAAATGGCACCCGATCAGCTGGTTAGGGATATTATTACGGCGATCCAATCTAGTTTATCCACTACACTTAAGTTTGTGTTAGCAATTGTTTATCTACATCACTTTACACACAATTGTGTATGAGTTATTATTTGTTAACGAAATACTTAATATAGCTTGTATGCTTAATATAACAATGCTGCGAAACCGGAAGTGAGATAATATTACTTCCGGTAGGCATCAGCACTGTGGAACGCAAGATGCGTTCCACGCTCGAGATTTGGCGCACTTTGGAGTAACACTTGTTTGGTGAGTGATATTTGAAACACTATAAATTGTTTGAGTTTTGTCTATGTGTTTATGCTGATGAAGGGGTTGTGAACCCCGAAAATGTTCCAATAAAGAAATTTGTGGAAGTCCGGAGAGTGCATTTACATCTGTCATATATGCTATCTATATTTGCACCCAGGCCATTGTCTCTCGGTGGGCTGAACTGGAAATTGTTTGGATATTATTTGATGACCAGCGGAACCCCCTACTTTTGACTTAATTAGTTTTTCTATCTCCTTTGTGTTTTTTTTTCTTGCTGCACAGTTTTGGGACCATTTACCATCTGGCCATTATTTGACTGTTATTATTTACCTGACTTTGTGTTATTTACCCATTTGGACACTTTCTACTGGGATTCAGCTGTTGACAAAAACCTCACTATTGATTGACATTTATTTGCTGTTGCTTTACACCTGTGGAATAACATTTAAATCAATTCAGGAACTAACTTTCTTGTTTATACACCTATTTATTTCCTGATTTCAGCATGTCTATATCACAGACACAGGAGGAACCAATTTCTATCGACCCAGATGCACAGAGTGGGGATTTAACCTGTCAAGCTGTGGAAGCCCAGACCGGCACTGTATCATATACTCCAGATGACGCCATCCGGATCTTAGTCGCACCCATCTCCAAGACTGTTGGTGAGACCCCAATTAATTTGTACCATACTTTATTAAAGCTGAAAAAAAGAGAGGTTGATCTCACCTTACATGGTAGTTACTTATCCGATTATTTTAGAACAGGCCATATTCCCCGTGGCTTCAGGGTCCATAATGTACCCACAATTGGGCGAGACAACCCAGAGTTTAGAAAAAAGTGGTGCTTCATTTTGAACAAGTGTTCTTTAGACTTAATCTTACTTGTTATAGAGGAAGTTACTGCTATTTTAGGCAGAGTTAAAATTGAAATACAGACATTTGAAAATACACACAAGGCTACACTTACTAATGACACACAAGAAAACTGGTTATCTAAAATTAAATCTCAGATAGACAAATACCAGACAGATTTAATAACCTTTAAAAATAGGAAGTTAGAAACTGTAAATCAGGATTACAAACAAGGAAAAGTTTATAAATGGCTAACTTCCACACCTGATACAAGAACTAGGAGGACACAGAGAAATAGACGGGTTCATTTCGATACAGTAGACACAAGTGGGGGAGAGTCCACGGATACTGACAGAAACCCTTCTAATACTTCTCTGACTCCATCTGGTTCATATAGACACCAAAATCAATTTGCTGGCCACGAATCTAGAGCACACACCGAATCATCATTTTTTAGGGGTAACTACCCGCTCCCGGGGTGGGGGCGGCATAATAGACCCCATATTAGGCGGGCGGGGCATAAGACACCTACCCCCCAGACGTCCACGACAGAGGACATAGTCATCAACCTAAGTACACATACCCTCTCTGACAGCGAACGCCAAGTTTTAAACAAAGGGCTATCTTATGTGCCTAGCACAGCCCTATCTGAATTTGACCTCAAACTGGACCTGTATAAATTGAACAAATCCCTCAAGATCAGGGAGTTTTTCCAAAACTCCACATCTAGTTCAACTAAAACACAGGTAGAACTCAAATGTAAAATTCCTAGCAACTTTGAACCTATCAACAGTAGCCCTAGTACCAAAACATTTGTCAGACTAGTCACTCAAGACCTTGAAACAGCTAGACACCAATCCCTATGGACGCATAACTTGTCCAGGGATGAACGTCTAGTGATAAAGACCCTCCAGGATGATTCCTCTATAGTCATCAGGCCCGCCGATAAAGGCGGGGCTATTGTGATACTGAACTATAGAGATTATCGATCTGACATCCTGACCCAGTTAACTGACACACAGACCTATATTGAGTTGCCTAGTGACCCTACTATGAGGTTCAAAATACAATTGGATGCTTTGATCCAAATGGGTTTTGAACAGGGCTGTTTGTCCGAACATATTCGTGACTTCTGCTCTACCTCTTGCCCAAAAATACCTATCCTATATTCCATCCCTAAGATACACAAAACATTGGACCATCCACCAGGCCGGCCTATTGTGTCAGCAAGGGACTCTCTGACACAACCGGTAGCACAACTAGGGGATATACTATTACAACCTGTAGTTAGGGAAATAAGGTCATACATCATGGACACAGGTGACTTTATCCGCAAGATATGGACTGTTGACGTCCAGCAAGATGACTTATTGGTCAGTCTGGACGTCAACAGTCTGTATACCATTATCCCCCATACTGAGGGTCTTAAAGCTGTACAGGAACATATCACTAACAACCCTCTCTATGAAGGTCCAGCGGTTGAGTATTTTCTCTCTCTGATTGAATACTGTTTGTACAAATATTACTTTAGATTTGAAAGTAAGTTTTATTTGCAAACAGCCGGTACGGCCATGGGTTCCTCCATGGCCCCCGCATACGCCAACATATACATGTCTCAATTCGAAAATCTATATCTGTGGCATATTGTCAATTCAGCTGTAATATGCTATTACAGATATATTGACAACATTTTTATGGTTTGGCGGGGGACCATGGAGGACCTTCAAACTTGGTTTGAAAGGTACAACATGGCCACCAGTAATGTGAAATTCAAGATGACTGTCAACAGGCAGACTATCAACTTCCTGGATTTGACGATCTTTAAAAATGCACACCAACTGGGTACAACTCTATATCACAAACAAACTGACCGTAATTCTAAATTGAGAGCAGACAGCTGCCACCCTCCTGCCCTACTAAAGGGTATAGTCAAGTCTCAGTTTATCAGAACAATGAGAAATAATTCAGGTGTGAGTACTGGGGTCTCCCAACTGACAGGAGTGGGAGAGAGATTCCGTGATAGGGGTATAAATCATCGATTATTCAAGACACCATGACCACAGTATCTACACTTACTCAAAGTGAACTGATTAAGCCTACACCAAAGAGAGATACGAGCAACAAGTTAATCATGTCTACAACATTCACTCCAGCCACCAAGAATACTGGACGCATTTTACATCAGCACTGGCCCATAATGTCTTCCGATCCGAAATTACCATTTACCCGACAGTTACAACCCATAGTGGGTTTCAGGAGGGGCACTAATCTAAAGGACCTTTTAATGCGAACAGACCCGAAATCAAGTTACACCACAGGGGCTACAACAAATATTAAAGGGTCCTATAGGTGCTTGGGCTGCACAACATGTAATGGCCTGGTTAGTACCAAAACTTTTCATCACCCACATACAAACAGGAGATATGTGATTAAACATTCCATTACATGTACTACTACACACGTAGTGTACCTCCTTTTTTGCCCATGCTCGTGCTTCTATGTGGGTAAAACCACAGGCACGTTACGTGAACGAATGGCAAATCACAAGCATGCAATAAGATCTGCACTAAAACATGGGGATTCCGAAAAACCTGTGGCACGCCATTGTGCCAAGCAAGGCCACGCTGTTTCTTCTATACGTTACATCCTTATTGACCACATACCCCCATTGGACCGAGGAGGGGACAGGAGCAAGACACTGCTCAAACGTGAAGCTCAGTGGATCTTCAAACTTGGAACTATACATCCAGGCGGATTAAACACCATCCCAGATTTTAAAAATCTTATTTGATCCAACAGGGTAGTGCTACATACTTGGGGTACAACCCAGGGTTATTGTGGCTACGTGTAGCTTCCAGACCCATTTCTCTTATGAGTAGGGGTGGCTGGTCGCTTACGACACAACTTGGTGGAAGTGATAGCTCCCATCTAGGTTGTGGAAGCCTGGACCCTGAGGTATAGTTACCTACTTATGCACGTTAGACCTTTGATTGGGAATTCATTGATATACCTCTGAATGTGAGGGAGTAATAAGATGGACAAACTTTATTTGATCATACTTGGTCCCTTACAAGTTGGTCCAGCCTATTTCTGTGTGTATGTGTGATAATGATGAATCTATACCAGATGCATACAATATTTATCTCTACTATTAACACATCACTACGAATTGTCCCATAAGACATAATAAGGTATTTTTTAGAGATACATTGAGGTATCTCTCCAACTTTGGGTAAAAGTACTTATTTTTGATTGACAGATGTAAGTACATACATCTCTCTAAATAAGCCTGACAATCTATGTGCCCTTGAGATTTCACTGTTTTCCACAGTAAAATTAGGTGAATATCTCTATTTTCACTTTCAATTGGGCTTTATATATTAGTGTGGCTGTAAACATAGGACAGATGCACTGAGGTATATACATAAACCATCTCGGTGATTGGCAATAATTTTGCCCCCAATTTGATCTAATTATATTACCCAATTTTCATATTCTATTGAAATACACATTAATATATCATTGGGAATAGATACTGTAGGCGTACAACCCGGATAAGTGCCCATTGAATACATAAAGTCGTTTAGATGTGATTAAGAATGATTATCACATATTTTCACATACACTTGTGTGCTACACTATGCAATTAGGACAGTCTACTCCAGAATTGTTATAGTTTTACAAGATAGATAATCATTTTATTACCCATTTCCCAGTTTTGCATAATCAACACAGTTATATTAATATAATTTTTGACTCTGTGATTACCTTGTATCTAAGCCTCTTTAAACTGCCCCCTTATTTCAGTTCTTTTGACAGACTTTTATTTTAGCCAATCAGTGCTGACTCATAAATAACTCCATAGGAGTGAGTACAAATATATATATATATATATATATATATATATATATATATATATATATATATATATGACAGATGTAAATGCACTCTCAGGACTTCCACAAATTTCTTTATTGGAACGTTTTCGGGGTTCACAACCCCTTCATCAGCATAAACACATAGACAAAACTCAAACAATTTATAGTGTTTCAAATATCACTCACCAAACAAGTGTTACTCCAAAGTGCGCCAAATCTCGAGCGTGGAACGCATCTTGCGTTCCACAGTGCTGATGCCTACCGGAAGTGATATTATCTCACTTCCGGTTTCGCGGCATTGTTATATTAAGCATACAAGCTATATTAAGTATTTTCATTAACAAATAATAACTCATACACAATTGTGTGTAAAGTGTTGTAGTGTATGTGAAAATATGTGATAATCATTCTTAATCACATCTATGCATAATAAAAATTGCGATAGTATATATACATACATGAATAGATAGGTACAAACTTAGATTTATATACAGAAAGTGGGGATTCTTGCTGAGCTTGTTACCCATTAATAATATTAAGTGACTTTATGTATTCAATGTATTCTAAGTTTGTACCTATCTATTCATGTATGTATATATACTATCGCAATTTTTATTATGCATAAATGTGATTAAGAATGATTATCACATATTTTCACATACACTTGTGTGCTACACTATGCAATTAATCACAGTGTTGAGACACGATTTATCATTGTTTATTATAACCATGACTACAGTTGCCATGGAGATCTATATATAAAAGGGCACCCGATCAGCTGGTTAGGGATATTATTACGGCGATCCAATCTAGTTTATCCACTACACTTAAGTTTGTGTTAGCAATTGTTTATCTACAACACTTTACACATAATTGTGTATGAGTTATTATTTGTTAATGAAATACTTAATATAGCTTGTATGCTTAATATAACAATGCCGCGAAACCGGAAGTGAGATAATATTACTTCCGGTAGGCATCAGCACTGTGGAACGCAAGATGCGTTCCACGCTCGAGATTTGGCGCACTTTGGAGTAACACTTGTTTGGTGAGTGATATTTGAAACACTATAAATTGTTTGAGTTTTGTCTATGTGTTTATGCTGATGAAGGGGTTGTGAACCCCGAAAATGTTCCAATAAAGAAATTTGTGGAAGTCCGGAGAGTGCATTTACATCTGTCATATATGCTATCTATATTTGCACCCAGGCCATTGTCTCTCGGTGGGCTGAACTGGAAATTGTTTGGATATTATTTGATGACCAGCGGAACCCCCTACTTTTGACTTAATTAGTTTTTCTATCTCCAGCGCTCCACTTTGTGGTTTTTTCTTGCTGCACAGTTTTGGGACCATTTACCATCTGGCCATTATTTGACTGTTATTATTTACCTGACTTTGTGTTATTTACCCATTTGGACACTTTCTACTGGGATTCAGCTGTTGACAAAAACCTCACTATTGATTGACATTTATTTGCTGTTGCTTTACACCTGTGGAATAACATTTAAATCAATTCAGGAACTAACTTTCTTGTTTATACACCTATTTATTTCCTGATTTCAGCATGTCTATATCACAGACACAGGAGGAACCAATTTCTATCGACCCAGATGCACAGAGTGGGGATTTAACCTGTCAAGCTGTGGAAGCCCAGACCGGCACTGTATCATATACTCCAGATGACGCCATCCGGATCTTAGTCGCACCCATCTCCAAGACTGTTGGTGAGACCCCAATTAATTTGTACCATACTTTATTAAAGCTGAAAAAAAGAGAGGTTGATCTCACCTTACATGGTAGTTACTTATCCGATTATTTTAGAACAGGCCATATTCCCCGTGGCTTCAGGGTCCATAATGTACCCACAATTGGGCGAGACAACCCAGAGTTTAGAAAAAAGTGGTGCTTCATTTTGAACAAGTGTTCTTTAGACTTAATCTTACTTGTTATAGAGGAAGTTACTGCTATTTTAGGCAGAGTTAAAATTGAAATACAGACATTTGAAAATACACACAAGGCTACACTTACTAATGACACACAAGAAAACTGGTTATCTAAAATTAAATCTCAGATAGACAAATACCAGACAGATTTAATAACCTTTAAAAATAGGAAGTTAGAACTGTAAATCAGGATTACAAACAAGGAAAAGTTTATAAATGGCTAACTTCCACACCTGATACAAGAACTAGGAGGACACAGAGAAATAGACGGGTTCATTTCGATACAGTAGACACAAGTGGGGGAGAGTCCACGGATACTGACAGAAACCCTTCTAATACTTCTCTGACTCCACCTGGTTCATATAGACACCAAAATCAATTTGCTGGCCACGAATCTAGAGCACACACCGAATCATCATTTTTTAGGGGTAACTACCCGCTCCCGGGGTGGGGGCGGCATAATAGACCCCATATTAGGCGGGCGGGGCATAAGACACCTACCCCCCAGACGTCCACGACAGAGGACATAGTCATCAACCTAAGTACACATACCCTCTCTGACAGCGAACGCCAAGTTTTAAACAAAGGGCTATCTTATGTGCCTAGCACAGCCCTATCTGAATTTGACCTCAAACTGGACCTGTATAAATTGAACAAATCCCTCAAGATCAGGGAGTTTTTCCAAAACTCCACATCTAGTTCAACTAAAACACAGGTAGAACTCAAATGTAAAATTCCTAGCAACTTTGAACCTATCAACAGTAGCCCTAGTACCAAAACATTTGTCAGACTAGTCACTCAAGACCTTGAAACAGCTAGACACCAATCCCTATGGACGCATAACTTGTCCAGGGATGAACGTCTAGTGATAAAGACCCTCCAGGATGATTCCTCTATAGTCATCAGGCCCGCCGATAAAGGCGGGGCTATTGTGATACTGAACTATAGAGATTATCGATCTGACATCCTGACCCAGTTAACTGACACACAGACCTATATTGAGTTGCCTAGTGACCCCACTATGAGGTTCAAAATACAATTGGATGCTTTGATCCAAATGGGTTTTGAACAGGGCTGTTTGTCCGAACATATTCGTGACTTCTGCTCTACCTCTTGCCCAAAAATACCTATCCTATATTCCATCCCTAAGATACACAAAACATTGGACCATCCACCAGGCCGGCCTATTGTGTCAGCAAGGGACTCTCTGACACAACCGGTAGCACAACTAGGGGATATACTATTACAACCTGTAGTAGGGAAATAAGGTCATACATCATGGACACAGGTGACTTTATCCGCAAGATATGGACTGTTGACGTCCAGCAAGATGACTTATTGGTCAGTCTGGACGTCAACAGTCTGTATACCATTATCCCCCATACTGAGGGTCTTAAAGCTGTACAGGAACATATCACTAACAGCCCTCTCTATGAAGGTCCAGCGGTTGAGTATTTTCTCTCTCTGATTGAATACTGTTTGTACAAATATTACTTTAGATTTGAAAGTAAGTTTTATTTGCAAACAGCCGGTACGGCCATGGGTTCCTCCATGGCCCCCGCATACGCCAACATATACATGTCTCAATTCGAAAATCTATATCTGTGGCATACTGTCAATTCAGCTGTAATATGCTATTACAGATATATTGACAACATTTTTATGGTTTGGCGGGGGACCATGGAGGACCTTCAAACTTGGTTTGAAAGGTACAACATGGCCACCAGTAATGTGAAATTCAAGATGACTGTCAACAGGCAGACTATCAACTTCCTGGATTTGACGATCTTTAAAAATGCACACCAACTGGGTACAACTCTATATCACAAACAAACTGACCGTAATTCTAAATTGAGAGCAGACAGCTGCCACCCTCCTGCCCTACTAAAGGGTATAGTCAAGTCTCAGTTTATCAGAACAATGAGAAATAATTCAGATGTGAGTACTGGGGTCTCCCAACTGACAGGAGTGGGAGAGAGATTCCGTGTTAGGGGTATAAATCATCGATTATTCAAGACACCATGACCACAGTATCTACACTTACTCAAAGTGAACTGATTAAGCCTACACCAAAGAGAGATACGAGCAACAAGTTAATCATGTCTACAACATTCACTCCAGCCACCAAGAATACTGGACGCATTTTACATCAGCACTGGCCCATAATGTCTTCTGATCCGAAATTACCATTTACCTGACAGTTACAACCCATAGTGGGTTTCAGGAGGGGCACTAATCTAAAGGACCTTTTAATGCGAACAGACCCGAAATCAAGTTACACCACAGGGGCTACAACAAATATTAAAGGGTCCTATAGGTGCTTGGGCTGCACAACATGTAATGGCCTGGTTAGTACCAAAACTTTTCATCACCCACATACAAACAGGAGATATGTGATTAAACATTCCATTACATGTACTACTACACACGTAGTGTACCTCCTTTTTTGCCCATGCTCGTGCTTCTATGTGGGTAAAACCACAGGCACGTTACGTGAACGAATGGCAAATCACAAGCATGCAATAAGATCTGCACTAAAACATGGGGATTCCGAACAACCTGTGGCACGCCATTGTGCCAAGCAAGGCCACGCTGTTTCTTCTATACGTTACATCCTTATTGACCACATACCCCCATTCAGGGCCGCCATCAGGGGGTGACAGGGGTGACTCCTGTCAGGGGCCCAATGGGCTAGGGGGGCCCCATGAGGCAAGAACTAAAAAAAAAAAAAAAAAAAAAAAAATTTTTTTTTTTTTTTTTTTTTTTTACATTTTGGCAGCCACCAGTGGGTACTACAGCAGAGTGCTAATTGAGCATGGGAAATGTTATTACAAGGAGTAAAGTATTAGCATTTGAGAGGATTTCTGAGTGTGCACTAAACCACTATGCACAGTGTGAGACAGACTTGGCACTTTGTTTGTAGAGCGTGTGCCTGAGTCAGACGGCTGATCACTTTCATTTGCAGAGGAGGTAGGAATTACTTAGCAAATGTTTTTTATTTCTTTGTGCAATTTAAGATTGTAACTTCAGTGTGGTAGTAGTTGTATGGTGGGGCCAGGGGTCCATAAAAACACATTTTTTTAGCAGCAGTGTATTTATGATTATTTGACAATGCTGTAGAAATTCTATATTTAAAACCATACAGAAATGTTTCCTCCTCAATACACAAATGATATATATTACATTCCAGTTTACTGCCCCTTTATGCAAGGACTTTCCAGATACAAGGAGGCATTTTAGCTAAGATTTTTATATCTGCATAACATGTTATACTCTCAGACTAAGATTGCTCAGTGTTGGAAATGAGACAGGTTAACTTAAAACTGTTCAGTTTACTCTACAGATGACTTAATTTTGAAATGCATACCAACAAGCTTAAATCCTGCATTTAACCAGATCTAATGGTATGAGTACCACAGCTTATGGTTCCACCAAGACCATATAGAGTACAGCATTTTCAAAATCCACAAGTACAGCTGACAGATTGGAACATTTGTACACTATATTTGAAGTGGTGCTCTTGGTTGGGGAAAATGGGGAAAAAATCAAACAAACATATGTCAACCTTTTAAAAGTACTTTTCTTCATCTAGCCATTTACCCAGATCATTAATGTACAATTTTGAATTCACAGAATTATTTTGGTTTGCACATTTACAAATATGATTCTTTAAAAAGTGATCTCTTAATTTCTGCATTTTTTTCATCACGCATGTCACACACTGTTGATTTAGGGGATGCAATGTGCATAAATGTTTCCTCCTGTGAGTGTTTCTGTGGGTGTCTGTGTTTATGTCTTTGGTTTGTGTCTCTATGAGTGTGTATGTATTTTTTTCTGTTGGTATCTCTGTGAGGGTGGGTGTGTATGTCTTTGTGCATTTTCTGTGGATGTCTGTGAGGGTGTGTGCATATGTCTGAGCTTTTTCTATGGGTGTCTCTGTGAGGGTGGGCATGTGTTTGTCTTTGTGTATTTTCTCTGGATGCCTCTGTGAGGGTGGGTGTGTATGTCTGTGTTTTCTGTGGATGTCTCTGTGAGGGTGTGTGCGTGTGTGTGTATGTATGTTTGTGTTTTCTGTGGATGTCTCTGTGAGGGTGTGTGTTTTCTGTGGATGTCTCAGTGAGGGTGTGTATGTATGTCTTTCTGTGTTTTCTGTGGGTGTCTCTGTGTGTGCGTGTATGTCTTTGTGTGTTTTCTGAGGCTGTCTCTGTTGGTGTTTCCTTGGGTGTATGTGCAAGTTTGAGTTTGTGGGTGTGTGTGTCCATTGTCTGTTCCTTTTTAGGACATTTTGACCTTACTACTGATTATTCACATCTTTCTACAGACTTTGAGACTAATGAGACCTTTCCGGAAGTCACCAATCTACCATTTAACCTTTAAATTATTGTTTAGGCAGTTCAGGGCCCTTCCTTTCAGCCACTGCATGCTGTTGTCATCATTTAGTTGGCATCTTCCTTTACAAAAAGATAATCAGAACTCCATATTTTGTTTTCTAAATCTCCTTTTTTTACAAAACTGTAGTTTACCTCATTACTTGTCAGGTCAATGTAAACAAGTGCTGAGTGTCTGTTTGGGTGTCTGTGTCTGAATTTCTTTGCGTGTTTGCTAGAGTGTCTATATGTGAATCCTTATGTGTGAGTTTCAGTGTATGTTACTACCTTTACAACATTTCCAAGTTTAAATAGAAACTTAAGAATAAAGTGCATATACGTTTTAGTCACTTGGACAAAAATTGCACATGTCAAAGGAGGGGGGGGGGGCCCTGATCAATCGTTAAGTCAGGGGCCCCAAAATTTCTAGTGGCGGCCCTGCCCCCATTGGACCGAGGAGGGGACAGGAGCAAGACACTGCTCAAACGTGAAGCTCAGTGGATCTTCAAACTTGGAACTATACATCCAGGCAGATTAAACACCATCCCAGATTTTAAAAATCTTATTTGATCCAACAGGGTAGTGCTACATACTTGGGGTACAACCCAGGGTTATTGTGGCTATGTGTAGCTTCCAGCCCCATTTCTCTTATGAGTAGGGGTGGCTGGTCGCTTACGACACAACTTGGTGGAAGTGATAGCTCCCATCTAGGTTGTGGAAGCCTGGACCCTGAGGTATAGTTACCTACTTATGCACGTTAGACCTTTGATTGGGAATTCATTGATATACCTCTGAATGTGAGGGAGTAATAAGATGGACAAACTTTATTTGATCATACTTGGTCCCTTACAAGTTGGTCCAGCCTATTTCTGTGTGTATGTGTGATAATGATGAATCTATACCAGATGCATACAATATTTATCTCTACTATTAACACATCACTACGAATTGTCCCATAAGACATAATAAGGTATTTTTTAGAGATACATTGAGGTATCTCTCCAACTTTGGGTAAAAGTACTTATTTTTGATTGACAGATGTAAGTACATACATCTCTCTAAATAAGCCTGACAATCTATGTGCCCTTGAGATTTCACTGTTTTCCACAGTAAAATTAGGTGAATATCTCTATTTTCACTTTCAATTGGGCTTTATATATGAGTGTGGCTGTAAACATAGGACAGATGCACTGAGGTATATACATAAACCATCTCGGTGATTGGCAATAATTTTGCCCCCAATTTGATCTAATTATATTACCCAATTTTCATATTCTATTGAAATACACATTAATATATCATTGGGAATAGATACTGTAGGCGTACAGCCCGGATAAGTGCCCATTGAATACATAAAGTCGTTTAGATGTGATTAAGAATGATTATCACATATTTTCACATACACTTGTGTGCTACACTATGCAATTAATCACAGTGTTGAGACACGATTTATCATTGTTTATTATAACCATGACTACAGTCGCCATGGAGATCTATATATAAAATGGCACCCGATCAGCCGGTTAGGGATATTATTACGGCGATCCAATCTAGTTTATCCACTACACTTAAGTTTGTGTTAGCAATTGTTTATCTACAACACTTTACACACAAGTGTGTATGAGTTATTATTTGTTAACGAAATACTTAATATAGCTTGTATGCTTAATATAACAATGCAGCGAAACCGGAAGTGAGATAATATCACTTCCGGTAGGCATCAGCACTGTGTAACGCAAGATGCGTTCCACGCTCGAGATTTGGCGCACTTTGGAGTAACACTTGTTTGGTGAGTGATATTTGAAACACTATAAATTGTTTGAGTTTTGTCTATGTGTTTATGCTGATGAAGGGGTTGTGAACCCCGAAAACGTTCCAATAAAGAAATTTGTGGAAGTCCTGAGAGTGCATTTACATCTGTCATATATGCTATCTATATTTGCACCCAGGCCATTGTCTCTCGGTGGGCTGAACTGGAAATTGTTTGGATATATATATATATATATATATGGCACACATGCGCTAGCGCTGTCTAGCTGTGAAAAACTGTAAAAATGCACTGATATAAAAATGTGATTTCACTTATATTTATATATTTTAAAAATTTCATATGTATTTATTTATGTATTTTATATGTTTATTTTTTAATAAACCAGGAAGCTTTTTATTTTATTCATTTATGCAATTTTTGTGTGGTGATTTTGCAGGAGTAAACCATAATTGTGTTCAGTCAGCCAAGAACAATACTGAAAAATGTACATTCTGGAGAGTGGTTGTGGGGGAAAAAAAATGAGAAAGGAAGATAGTAAATACTGTAATTCCATAAATTATAAGCATGGCACATAAACAATGCTACATATTTTTTTTCTATTTTTAATTGTGCAAATAGGCATTCCAAAATTGGCTTTAATGTCCAAACAGATGTAACTATTTTGGCTCATCATTTCTGTCTTATAGCTGAATAAATGGAAAGACCAATGGGCCAAAATTGCTCTGCTTTTATGCCAAATTTAAACAAAAGCCCTTTATTTACAATCAATGATGACGTTAATGAAGCTAATGATCTCAGTCTAAGTGAAGCTTCTTAACAAAATGAGTTTCCTTATAATGACACTTGCAACTTAAATTGGGAAAATCCAGCTTTATGCTTTAATATGCATGTCATAAAAATGCTTCAGGATAATTACATAAATTAATGTCTCTCAGTACCTGAAAAAAATATTTTATTAACAAACAACATAGTTGTATACATTTGAGCATTGTTAAAGGGGTATATGGTATACAATATATTATGTAATGATGGCAATTATAGTTGCAATTAGTAACAAAATATCAATAGTAGTTTAAAGGGACAGCAAAATTAAATTTAAAAACCTATCTCCTTCCTTGCTAACCCATGTCACTAACTGTCTTTCTCACATCTCTTCCTGGATGTCCTCTCACTACCTTAAGCTAAATCTCTCCAAAACTGAGCTCCTTATTCCCCCCCCTTCTTCTAAAATCTCCACCCCCATCTCTCTATAACTGTTAACAACTCCATCACTACCCCTACTCCACATGCCCAATGTCTTGGGGTCACACTTGACTCAGATCTTTCTTTCACTCCTCACATTCAGGCCTTGGCTAAATCCTGCTGCTTTCACCTTAAAAAACATCTCTAAAATTAGAAATTTCCTTACACAAGACACAACTAAGATTTTAATCCACTCTCTCATCCTTTCCTGCCTTGACTATTGCAACTCCGTCCTCTCTGGTCTCCCTAGCTGCCATCTAACTCCTTTACAATCCATAATGAATGCCTCGGCCAGGCTCATCTTTCTTACACGTCACTCTTCATCTGATGCACCTCTCTGCCAATCCCTTCTCTGGCTTCCTCTTGCCTCCAGGATTAAACACAAAATTCTGACTCTGACATATAAAGCCCTCAACTGCACTGCTCCCCTCTATATCTCCAACCTTGTCTCCAGATACTCTCCCTCCCGTCCCCTTCGCTCTGCTCACTATCTCCTACTCTCCTCCTCTCTTGTTACCTCCTCCCATTCCCATTTACAGGACATCTCCAGACTGGCTCCCATCTTGTGGAACTCTCTGCCTCGCTCCACAAGACTCTCCCCTAGTTTTGAAAGATTCAAGCACTCCCTAAAGACTCTTCTGTTCAGGGATGCATACAACCTACACTAACCTTTCCTAATACCAGTTCCTCTCCTCCATTGCTATCTGCCATGAACCTCCTTAGAATGTAAGCCTAAGAGCCCAACTGCTTGCAGATCACCTTCACAAGGGCTGACTACAAAAGTGCGACTCTAGACAGGGCCCTCTACCCATTTGATCCCAATAATTGCTCCTTGTATACTGCCTATGTTTATAGCCCTGCGGAATCTGTTGGCGCTCTACAAATAATAATAATAAAAAATAATGTACTTTTAACTAACTATCCAATTTACTTATTTAAACACCTTTGCATCATTCTTTTGCTATCTTTTATTAAAGAGTAAAGCAACATAGGAAGTTTAATATTGTTTGATCTATCAGAATCCTGAACGTTTTAAAGGATATGAAACCAAATTTCTTTCTTTCATGATTCAGACAAAGCATGCAATTTTAACAACTTTCTAATTTACTCCCATTATGAATTTTTCTTTGTTCTCTTGGTATCTCTCTGAATAGCGTTTGCTGATTGGTGGGTAAATGTAGCCACCAATCAGCAAGCGCTACCCAGGTGCTGAACCAAAAATGGTCCGGATCCTAAGCTCACATTCCTTAATTTTCAAATAAAGATACCAAGAGAAGAAAGAAAAATTGAGGATAGAAGTAAATTACAAAGCCGCTGAAATATGAATCTGAATCATGAAATAAAAATGTGGGTTTCATATCCCTTTAATTGTGACTTTACTGACCCTTTAACTATTAAAGGGTCATTTTAATGCAATTTGGGTTAAACACATAGGTAAGTTCAAACTCAGGAGTTGCAAACACTGCAGCAAACAAGCAGAGCGCAGCTGGTGATTGGCTGTTACACTCAGCTGCTGCTCGTGATTGGCTTACCAGCCCTGGCCCTGTTCTGTTTAACCTTTTTTTTTTTTTGGTATAACTTTTCTGTTATTGCTTTCAAAGTCTCTAATTAACTAATAATAATAAAATAATATAATTGGTAGCACATTGGTCTCTGTCCATACAAATAAAATGGCTATAACAATTATATAGTTTATGTTTCTAAACCAGATATATTTATATAGTATATATTTGTATCATAAAATACACATGAGCACGTGGCAAATAACTAATAAGTACCAAGTGATAACATAATAAAGCACAGAAAAAAAGAAAATAATCAAATTATTATTGCACTGTCACTAAACTGAGACTCAAGCTGTATCCTGCCTGGTCTAATTAAAACAAACACAGGGCGTTTTTGAGAACCCGCCCCTTTCATCACATTCTGATATGTTCATAAAAGTTTTTACTAGTGGACTGTACTCAACTGTTTAATGTAGAGCAAGATGCAATAATCTTGTGTATAGTTAGCAAAACGTTCATGCAAAAAAAAAAACCAAATCTGTTATAATGTTCAAAACACACTCTTTTAAATAAGTCATATCACTATGTTACTTGTTTATTAATTTAATAGCTAATAAATATTAGCATTAGATAGTTTGCTTTTGCATAATTATATTTTTATATTCAGTGTATGCATAGAATGCTAAGCAGCTCCAATCACTATCATAAATGTATTTTTAAATGTGCTAAGGTTTCTAAAGCCCTATACCTTCAAGGCTGTTGTTTTTCTATATGTCCATACCTCCTAACACTTCCAAGAGATCTTCCAGGGCAGAGTTAAAGGAGAAGAGGGGCTGTGCAGTGATTGTTTTGTGGTTAGAGATGTGAGTTTAGAGTCACAAGTGTTTTATGTAAAGGGTTTTGTGTGCCATGGGACATAGGTAGAGTCATTGTGGGCCCAGGATGGAGTTTGGATCAGTCCCTGGTTTCAACTTTGTAACATCTTTTAAAGGGACAGTGTACTGTAAATTGTTTCCACTTTAATGTGTTCCCGGTTACCCATTTTCCCTACTGAGGTGTAATGAATTGTTTACAAATACCTAATTTACCTATTTTTGTACCTGAAGGGACAATGAACCCAAATTCTTTCTTTCGTGATT
The DNA here is from genome assembly GCF_027579735.1 of Bombina bombina. Classification (NCBI taxonomy): domain Eukaryota; kingdom Metazoa; phylum Chordata; class Amphibia; order Anura; family Bombinatoridae; genus Bombina; species Bombina bombina. The sequence goes on along the minus strand of NC_069502.1, from coordinate 901,562,429 downwards.
CAGATAGAGCATGCAATTTTAAGCAACTTTCTAATTTACTTCTATTATCAAATTTTCTTCATTATCTTGGTATCTTTATTTAAAAAGCAAGAATGTAAGTTTAGATGCCGGCCCATTATTGGTGAACAATCTGGGTTGTTCTTGCTGATTGGTGGATAAATTCACCCACCAATAAACAAGTGCTGTCCATGGTCTGAACCAAAAATTGTCTGGCTCCTTCGCTTAGATGCCTTCTTTTTCAAATAAAAATAGCAAGAGAATGAAGAAAAATTGATAATAGGAGTAAATTAGTAAAATAGCTGATTTTGAAAGTGCCGGAAAATATGAATACAGCAGTATGTTCTAAGGAAAAGTGATATAGACAAAAGGCAGCATCAGAAATCAACCTCACGGTGGGGGTGGGTGGGTGAGAGATGCTGTTTGCAGCAGAGAGAATGTTAAGGTAACTATTAGTACTGAATAAAGGGAGGACACAGAAAATGTGTGAAATATATTATTTTTATTGACAACTTATGCTAAACAAAGTAATGATTATAGATTAGGCAATACTTAGCTTTAATTGCTAATGGCTTGTTAGTTGCTAAAGATGGAAACACAATGGCAGGGAAAAAGATAACAGCCATCACACACAGAATGAACTGCATCTCATCAGGTGTCGAACACTTTGTAGAAAATATGTAGCCAAGTCTCATCTCAACAGAAACAGTCCAGGTTCAACACTGTGATAATACCCAAAAGCAACACTGAACCAAACTTTCAGTCTGCAAAGTATCAGAGAGACAATTGTGGCTTGCCCGCAGCTCTTTGCCCCCTTTCCACAGAATCACAGAACTAACCTTTTATTACAAGACTGTCAACAGTATATCAACAAGCAGTGATGTAGCCACTTTCCTGACAGTTGTTCAAAAACATTTAATTAATTAGTCATAAAAGTTGCTTGCCTGAGTACATTGTTTAACATCTAGAAGCACCCCGGCCCAGTGATAATTTTTGTTAGTGCCCTATAAATTCAACGTTCTCTCATAATTTTTGACAAGCGCTTCAGATTTGATTCAGAATATATGCATGTTATCAGTTATTTATATATTCCAACTGTACGTGCTGGGCACTGACAATGCTAGCCTGCATAACTGGCACTTCAAACGTGCCTCCAAATTTGTGAGTGTAGCTCTAACCGAGCTTGGTTTATATAGTAATGTGTGTTTGACGGTTTTACGCTATGTTGCGCCCTATTTTATGTTTACTTTTTAGTGGTCTGCTCAGTCTCTATATCTAAAGATGCCTAAGAATTCCTATGTAACACATTCTGAAACATCTGCTATTTTGTTAAAACATTTTCTTGAACATTGCCTATCTGCCATACTTTTAGACAAACAACAAGTTGACTTTGATATTGTATTTTTAGTTTTGTGTGCTGTCCCTTAAAAGACCAGTACATACAGTAGATTTGCATAATCAACAAATGCATGATAACAAGATAATGCAACAGCACTAGCCTATCTATCAAGCTCCGAATGGAGCTTGACGCCCAGTGTTTCTGGCGAGCCTGCAGACTCGCCAGAAACACCAGTTAGGAAGCAGCGGTCTAAAGACCGCTGCTCCATAACCCTGTCCGCCTGCTCTGATGAGGTCGGACAGGAATCACCGGAATTCAACCCAATCGAGTACGATCGGGTTGATTGACACCCCCCTGCTGGTGGCCGATTGGCCGCGAGTCTGCAGGGGGCGGCGTTGCACCAGCAGCTCACAAGAGCTGCTGGTGCAATGCTGAATACAGAGAGCGTATTGCTCTGCGCATTCAGCGATGTCTGTCAGACCTGATCCGCACTGTCAATTCATAAATAGGCCTCTTAGGCCCCTATTTATCAAAGGTGTTGCGGACCTGATCCGACAGTGTGGATCAGGTCCGCAACACCTCGCTAAATGCGGAGAGCAATACGCTCTCCGTATTTAACATTGCACCAGCAGCTCACAAGAGCTGCTGGTGCAACGCCGCCCCCTGCTGACTCACGGCCAGCAGGGGGTGTCAATCAACCCGATCGTACTCGATTGGGTTGATTTCCGGCGATGTCTGTCCGCCTGCTCAGAGCAGGCGGACAGGTTATGGAGCAGCGGTCTTTGTGACCGCTGCTTCATAACTGCTGTTTCTGGCGAGTCTGCAGGCTCGCCAGAAACACCGGGCATCAAGCTCCATTCGGAGCTTGATACATATGCCCCTTCGTCTGAACTTCAAATTAGTAGTAGATTTTTTTTCTGACAAATTTCAAAGTTATTTCTATTTCCATTCCTCCTGTATCACGTAACAGCCATCAGCCAATCACAAATGCATATACGTATATTCTGTGAATTCTTGCACATGCTCAATAGGAGCTGGTGACTCAAAAAGTGTTAATATAAAAAGACTGTTCACATTTTGGAAAGTTGGTTAAAATTGCCTGCTCTATGTGAATCATGAATGTTTAATTTTGACTCGAGTATCCCTTTAAGAGATCATTTGAACTCGATATACAGTATACTAGTAATGACTCTAGGAATACAAACTTTTAAAATATATATTTGTTTTAAAAATAATTATGTTAATGTTATAGACAACAAATATAACATATTAGTAACCTGTTTTAATGTACAGTTTACAACTTGTAATTACAACACATTTCTGTTGTTTTGCTATAGAATAATATACTAGTAATGACTCTAGGAACACAGAGTTTTAAAATATATATTTGTTTTGAAAATAATTATTAAGATTAACAATATCTTAATGTTAATATAAATTACAAAAATGACAAATATAAGTAATCTGTTTATATGTACAGTAAACAACTTGTAATTACAAGACATTTCTGTTGTGTTACAGAACAACATAATAGCTAAGTCTAAGCATTTTAAAATCAAAGTAATATCTTGTTTGCTGCAATTGTTTTTAAACAACCAAACTCCCCCCTACAATTTGTCTTATTTTGAGGAGCCAATCTGGGTTTTAGTCTGCAGACCCTAAGGCTAGTCACTGTCATAACTTTAGTATAAAACACTTTCAGGTAGATTACGAGTTGTGCGTTCGTCTTTTAACACTGAAAAAATGGTCATTTCAGTGTTAAAACAGCAATGTAGCCATTACGAGTCTTGTCGGTATTAGGAATAATTTTTATTGTTTTGGATAATTTTGTTTTTTATATTTTGTAATGGTAGGTGTTTTTATTTTTTGTAATTTTAGTGTTTTTTTTTTATTTTTTGTAATTTTTATTTTTTTTATTTTTTAGAATGTTAGGTTTAGTGTAAGGCACCTTAGGTTTTATTTCACAGGTAAGTTTGTATTTATTTTAACTAGGTAGTTAGTAAATAGTTAATAACTATTTACTAACTAGTCTACCTAGTTAAAATAAATACAAACTTACCTGTGAAATAAAAATAAAACCTAAGCTAGCTACAATATAACTATTAGTTATATTGTAACTAGCTTAGGTTTTATTTCACAGGTAAGTTTGTATTTAGTTTTAAATAGGTATTATTTAGTTAATAATTGTAACTTTAATTTAGCTCTATTTTAATTATGTTAAAGTTAGGGAGGGTTAGGTTTAGGGTTAGGGTTACGGTTAGGTTTAGGGTTAGGGGTTAATAGTTTAATTTAGGTTGTTGTGATGTGGGGGGCTGGCGGTTTAGGGGTTAATAGGTTTATATAGTGGTAGTGATGTGGGAGGCCAGAGGTTCAGGGGTTAATAGCTTTATTTAGTGTCAGTGATGTAGGGAACAATGGAATAGGGGTTAATATCTTTATTATAGTGTGGGCAATGTTGGGGTGCAGGGGAATAGGGGTTAATAACATTATGTAGGTGTCGGCGATGTCGGAGGCAGCAGATTAGGGGTGTTTAGACTTTGGGTTTATGTTAGGGTGTTTTTTTTCCCCATAGACATCAATGGAGCTGTGTTACTGAGCTTTTCATTCCGCGATCGCAGGTGTTAGTTTTTTTTTTTGACACTCTCTCCCCATTGATGTCTATGGGAAAAGCGTGCACGAGTACGTCAAAACAGCGTTTGTATTTTGTACAGTATGGATCTCAACGCAACCATATCGCTTGCACAAGCCGATTGTTTCAAAACTTGTAATGGCAGCGCTATGGAGCGTGAAATAACGCAACTTTTGTTGCGTTTGTTAAATACCCTCTAACGCCTGGTTTCTCAACAGCCGGGCCGTGGCCCAGTACCGGGCCGTGATAGCCCTGCTGGTGGGCCCCGGCCTGTCATGCCCCCACTGCACACTCTTACCCCACTGCACACCAAGGGCAGACTGATACTTATCAAGGTCCCAGGAACACTGTCTCACACTGTACAAAATGTATTACATTTTATGCAAATGAACATGGTAGCCTCCCTGCCCTGCCCCCAACAGGCCCCTCAACCTCCAGAGCCAGGACCCCCAACATTAAGGTCCAGAGAAAGGGTACCCAACCTCCAGGGCCAGACCCCACACTCCATGGCCCTCACAGTGACAGACCCCCGCCAGGGCCCCTTTAAACCCACACTTTTTTTGCTTAGTTACTGATAGGGCAACTGAAAACTCCAGCTTAAGGAATGCACCAGGATCCATGGAGATGCCATTTGTGGGCCCCCCTACTTGCTGGTCCCTCGGCCCAGGTTCTATTTGCCTGGCTGATCAGCCCGCCCGTGCTGCTCACTTTTTATATATATATATATATATATATATATATATATATATATATATATATATAAAACTACCGGGCCCTGGACATGTCTAGCTAAAATTTACCGGGCCTTGAGGTCACTTTGGTTGAGAACCACTGCTCTAACGAGCATAACTTGTAATCTACCTGTTTGTTTTGCAGTTGATAACAGCTAAAGCCTATTAGGAGAATGTATGTAGCAGGGTTAGTCTTGAGAAGACTGCAGTGTGTATTTCCAACTTTGAAAATGAGAAAATGCCTAATTTACAGGCCTTGATTATATGTGAAGGGACCAACATAAATAATTAAAGTTTATTACAAAGGTGTTTTACTACACATAACTAAATATTTTATTTTATAATCTCAATGTGTTAACTGTCCCTTTAAAGGGAACATAGTAAATGTGTAGTGAAACCCAATTACAGTTGAGAAGTGTTCACCAATTAAACCTCTGCTGAAAACTTATGTGATCCTAAACCTGATTTTTTGGGCAATTGTTGGATTTTTTCACTTTGTTGGGCTTATATAAGGCTCTGGCAGTGGTCGGCTGAGAATTCATGGAACCCCTAACAAAGGAAGTTGAGTCCCCTTAACCTCATTCTTTGTAATGCCCCACCCATTAACCCACACCTATATCTATCTATCTATCTATTACAGTAATGGATACTCATTTAACCCCTTAAGGGCTAGAAATGTACAGGGTACGTCTCTGGTCTTTCCATGAGGATTGAATTATTTCCGGTGACCAGGAAGGGAGGGTATAATAGCGCGGTCCTGTTGATATTATAAACAAGAAAACCCTTAACGACCAGCGACATACAGGGTACTTTTTGGTCATTAAGAGGTTAAGTTATGATGAAGATACAAGTGTGAGATTAAAATGCCCCATTTTATAAAAGTGTATAGCCAGTTAGCACATGTAGGCAATTATTCCTGCTTGTTTTCCCCCCAGAGTTATTCTGTTTACATTGTTACCAATTCACCAGAGAATTCTGGGTAAGATATGCAAATGAGAAATTCAACATCTCATGTTTTTTTTTAGCTTCCAGTACTGTGTTTAACCCCTTAACAACCGTGCCGTACCCTGTATGTTGCTGACTGTTAAAGGGACACTGAATCCAAATTTTTTTATTTTGTGATTCAGATAGAGCATGCAATTTTAAGCAACATTCTAATTTACTCCTATTATCAAATGTTCTTCATTCTCTTGCTATCTCTATTTGAAAAAGAAGGCATCTAATACCAAGAGAATGAAGAACATTTGATAATAGGAGTAAATTAGAAAGTTGCTTCAAATTTCATGCTCTATCTGAATCACGAAAGAAAATATTTGGGTTCAGTGTCCCTTTAATGGTTTTTCAGGTCATAGAATAATGGCTATATAAAAAAAAAAAATCTCTATTCAAAGACCCGCAAAGTACAGAGTACGTCGCTGGTCATAAAGGGGTTAAGCACAGAAATCCCCTTATGGGGTATGTGCAGCAAAATCAAAACCACTTCTGGACCAGCGTTATTAGCAGAAGGTAGAAAATACAAGCATAAATTACAGTACAAAACACTTTAGCAATATACTGTCCTCTTTTCCCCTTATATATATATATATATATTGAGAGCTATATGCGAATATCGCTTTGAAAATCCTTCTAAGATATTGTTTAATGTGTATAAGATTGTAATGTAAAATGTTTTCATTATCTCCATTGTTAAACATACTGTATGTCTATACATCTAAATCCATGTTTCTCTATGTTTGTGTATGTATGTCACGCTATCCCTGTGTCTGCTTTTTTTTTCTAACACCCGAGATATCCTATCTTTGAACCCTTATAACTTTTGTGTGCAATATTTTTTTTAATACTTTTTTATTAGACAGTGTTACTATGAGTGTAACTGTACTTTGTAATGTATTTTTGTTGTGTTTTGTGAAACTTTTATATTGCACAAAACTGTTAACTACAGCTACTCAAGTGCGGATAGGATTGTTGCGTAAAAGGCGAATGCGTGCATGCAGTCACAATTTTTCAAAAGTTACAATAGCTGCGCAATGGAAATTGATTGCGAAAAGACCACATTGTGTGCGGAAAAACTCATAACACGGCCGCGACTTGTAATCTTGCCGATAGTGTGTTAAGACCCCATACCGTCTGTTAAAGACACCATGAAATTTTATCTACATATTTTACTTTTTTTTTTAACAAGTTCTGTTCAATAAAATAATACTGAGATAACCACTTAGGTAAAACATTTGTAGCTAATTATTGGGGCTTTCTGACAACATCCAGGAGGTCCCCACACTCTATCTATGAAAATCACCAATATTTTCATGTGCTTTGTGCTTCCCATGTTCTGAATGTTCATAAAAAATGTATAATTTTGGTAATAATTTACCAAAACAATATTCTGAGCATATATATATATATCAATCTCTTTAAATCCCTTTAAAATCAAGAGGGTCATGGAAGATGTCACTGGACTACAAAACAATCCAAATATGGCAAGCAAGATTTATTTTGTAATGCTATGATTAAATGCTGATATATACAACGCATACATTCGACTAATAACTTTAATATACCCTTAAATTGTAGCTTTCATAAAGTGGGATAGAATTACGGTTACGGTCTCTTGAACCTCAATGACTCTGTAATTATGATAAATGGTATTAGAAAGAGCAGTACTGCAGAGCGTGTGGACAAGGGTATCATTACATAGATAATTATACACTATTACCTTACTTTTATAACCAATATTTTGTGAAAGGTATATTAATAAAACATAAACAGTATTTTTGGTTTAATTATGTTCCCTAACAGTTATGTAATATCTACAAAATTGTAAAAAGTCTTACTATATTAAATCATCTTAAGAATGCAGCTTTAACAATGTTTTTTTCTGTTACATAGTGCAGAACAGTATTTTGTTTTTACTTCTGACCCTTTACACAGAATTAAAAAAAAAAACAACTAATTATTCATAAAATTGATGTATCTTATTACAGTGTAGTTCCAATTAATTTGTCTATTAAATGCAAACATAAAGAGGCCGAATTATCAAGCAGTCAACTATGCTGCATTTGACGGCACCAATACCTTCGCCTAACATCGCGGCCGCAGACCTGAATACGCTCTCCTTATTTATAAAAAAAGCTGTCAAAAAGCTGCGCACCAAGTACGGGGCGATGAGCATCGGACTGTTGTTAACTAGCAGTCATCAATCTCGCTGCTATTCAGCTTTTTCCCAACTTTATTTATACCCTGTCACTAAACACTGCCACTATAGTAAAATGTTTAACCCCTATCCCGCTGCTGCCGGACCCCGCCGCACCTAAATAAAGTTATTAACCCCTATCCCGCCGCTACCAGACCCCGCTGCAACTCTAATAAAGTTATTAACCCCTATCCCTCAGCTCCCGGAGCCCACCACAACTTTAATAAAGTTATTAACCCCTATCCCTCCACTCCCAGAGCCCACCGCAACTCTAATAAAGTTATTAACCCCTATCCCGCCGCTCCCGGACCCCTCCTCAACTAAATAAATGTATTAACCCCTATCCCTCCGCTCCCGGAGCCCACCGCAACTCTAATAAAGTTATTAACCCCTATCCTGCTGCTCCCGGACCCCTCCGCAACTAAATAAATGTATTAACCCCTATCCCTCCGCTCCCGGAGCCCACCGCAACTCTTATAAAGTTATTAACCCCTATCCCGCCACTCCCGGACCCCTCCACAACTAAATAAATGTATTAACCCCTAAACCCCTGGCCTCCCACATCACTACCACTTACTAAACCTATTAACCCCTAAACCGCCATAAATTAAGCTATTAACCACTAAACCTAACAACCCGCTAACTTTACATTAAATATTAACTCATCCCTATCATATAATAAATTTAAACTTACCTTTAGAATTAAAATAAACTATATTAAACTGCTAATTAACCTACCCTAACTATTATCCTACAATTACATTAAACTATATTAAACTACTAATTAACCTACCCTATTATACTAAAATTACATTAAACTATATTAAACTATTAATTAACCTACCCTAACTATTATACTAAAATTACATTAAACTAACAATTAAATTAACTATATTATATTTCTAAAAACCTAACCCTACTCATGTTATTTAAATCTACAATAAATAATTACTAAGTTACAAAAAAACAACAACAACTAAGTTACACAATATAAAAAACACTAAGTTACACAAAATAAAAAACACTAAGTTACACAAAATAAAAAATAAATGATCAAATACTTAAACTAATTACACCTAATCTAATAGCCCTATCAAAATAAAAAAGCCCCCCCAAAATAAAAAACCCTAGCCCACAATAAACTACCAATGGCCCTTAAAAGGGCCTTTTGCTGGGCATTGCCCCAAAGAAATCAGCTCTTTTACCTGTAAAATAAAATACAAACACCCCCCCAACAGTAAAACCCACCACCCACACAACCAAACCCCCCAAATAAAAACCTATCTAAAAAACCTAAGCTCCCCATTGCCATGAAAAGGGCATTTGGATGGGCATTGCCCTTAAAACCCACCCAATGAACCCTTAAAAAAACCTAACACTAACCCCCGAAGATCCACTTACAGTTTTCGGAGACCGGACATCCATCCTCATCAAGCGTCAGAAGTCCTCATCCAATCTGGCAGAAGTCTTCATCCAGACGGCATCTTCTATCATCATCCATCTGGCGCGGAGCGGCTCTATCTTCAAGACATCCGGCGTGGAGCACCCTCTTCTTACGATGGTCAATGACGAATGAAGTTTCCCTTTAATGTACGTCATCCAAGATGGCGTCCCTTACATTCCGATTGGCTGATAGAATTCTATCAGCCAATAGGAGTTAAGGTGGAAAAAATCCTATTGGCTGTTGCAATCAGCCAATAGGATTGAGCTTTCATCCTATTGGCTGATCCAATCAGCCAATAGGATTGAACTTGCATTCTATTGGCTGATTGGAATAGCCAATAGAATGCAAGCTCAATCTGAATATTTGCGGTTGACGGCTTGATAAATATCCCTCAAAGTGTTTATTGAACACCACATATCCTGAATCTACACACTTTATCACACAATCCCTTGTAGGCAGTGAGTAAGCTTGAACCTTATGTTGATTCAAAATCATGCTTGGTCAAATTGATGCTTGAAGCATGGTTATCAATGAATAACAGCTAAACTTATGTCTGCACATTGTCTACTAGGAACTTCCAACTTGTTTGATATACAGGAAAACTGGAACCAGCAACCCAGTGACGACTGAATTCTTATTTATAGTGGATTGTTTTTATTCAATACATATATTGCTTTCTAACTTTAGGCCCAATTCTAAAATCTGGGTCAGAAGTGAAAAACCGTGCCAACACTCGCAGGGGCAGCCCTCATGGAATTCTACAAAAAAAGAAGCAACCCCTATGAATAACAAGATGTCCCCCATAGAAAGCAATGGAGCTCGCTAGAAAGGGAAACTTCTCTGAGAAGCAAGAAATTAGTAGGAAGCAGGGGGTGAACTATTTGTTTTTAAAGTTCAGGAAAAGTGGTCTCTTCAGAAGTTGTCTTTACAGATAAATATACTGGAAAGCATTTTAATTGTGTTTGTTTAAAAGCCTGTAGTTTCTGGTTGTAATGGCATTGTGTGAGGATTCCGACTGACAAGATCAGTGTTACTTACAACAACCTCAAAGAAGGACATATAGTACAGTACAGCTGTTAGAAAAAAACTGAACTGGGGTGAAAGTAGCCTAAGATTTTCTTCTTGTAATGTACATTCCAAGGGATTGGCAAAAAAAGATTATGAGTATGCAGCATGGCTCCTCACCCTGACAAAGTCAAGTATGAGTGATGAAATGCGTTGTTGGGCAGGGCTCTAGGGCAGCTATCACATGAGTATATTTGTTTTGGTGATACATTTGTTAAAGATAACTGTGGAACAGTGGAAGTATTATAAAATAGGTTTAGAAATGTGATTGTTTGTATGAGTCAGCAGACAAGGATAAACTATATCACTACAGTGTGTGCATATGATTAACATTGAGTGTATGTGAATTTTAGAGTAGGGTATTTAGCCAGAAATCAGCAGAATGGCCTCAGCCCTGGATGTTTCCAGGTAGGAGGATGTTTTAAGTACCTAGGATGCCTTTAAGTACCTGTGTGTGTACATGTTGAAAGAATATTCTTTCCCCAATAATCCAATATAGGGAATTCCTCACACTCAGAAAGTAAACTCCAAATCAATAAAAGCAGAACACTTTTAATGTAGAATCATAAAAGCATGACATACATGAGAGCCAAACGCGTTTAGTTGGAATGTAACCTTCTCAATAACTCAGGGTTTTTTAGTTCTGGAGTGCTTGGTTTCCACTTTACTTACATAGCGTGAAGAGCATTGAACCACATGGCTAACGGAGGTCATCATAGGTACAGTACTGTAAGGTGAGACCGGCACAGGGCAATGCCTTCCTAGGCTTTGATGCAAATTGGTCAAGCTGGCGACCTCCAGCTCCACAATATAAAACAAACTGTCCACAGCATCAGTGAAGTAAAGGAATCTTCTTTATTTAAATGATAAAAGCATACAAGACAGGTATGCGACGTTTCGAGACCGCAGTCTCTTAATCATGCATACACAGTAATGCACCTGTCTCTTAATTTAAAGGCAGTGTCAACCAATCACATTCAGGATCCAAAGTAACACACCATGCATGTGCTTGGATTAACCTTTTCATCTCTTGTTTACACATATATATGCAATTGTGATTTAAGTATGTGGATACTGCCATCCGTAGATAGAGACACAAATAAAAACAATGTATTTACACAAAGAACAGGTAAATTACAAAATACAGGTAAAAAGCAAATGTACATATACAGTAATGTTATTATATCTCGATTTTGCATCTCTTTTAATTTAAAGCCTTAAATATATATTCATACGAATTTATAAATATTATTATCTATTATATTTTATACAATGTATTAACTCTTTATCATAATCCTGTAGGTCATCATAGAGCGCAAACCGATACATCTTTCCCCAATAACCCTTTAGATTTAATGGATTTATACTGATGCACTCCTATTGAGAATAATAATTTACATCTCGTGTAGTACCTCACCTTGGCCTGTTTTCAACTGTTACCTGGACAGTGAACTATAGCTTCTTTGGTTTTAATATGTTGTGATATGTTAACTTGAGCGTTTTTTGTTAAATCTCACTTTCTTTAAATATTTGTATGTATTATTTGATGTTTAATTACACACAGTGGGAGTTTAAATCCTATTTTATCAACTAATTGGTAGGCATGAACATTCTGCAAAGTTGGGAAGTATATGTTCTAAACCTTCAGTTCTTTCATCTAGACAAAGGGTCTCTTGAGAAAGATGGGGGGAGGGGTCCCACGTCTTCATGGCAAAAACTCCAAAGTTGCTAAGTATATGCCATACAGAGTCAACTTTAAATCCCACTCAGCAACCAGTTGGTAATGTAGATGCAGATGCAGACAGAGGTCTCTGCCTACCTCTAAAGAATATCCAAAAGTATAGAATGTCCACAGCACCAGTGAATTTCTCATAAGACTAAACCTTTATTGGAAGATCCTAAAATTCAGTCATTCGACGATTCGGTTGTATTCAATTTTAATGCTGTGGACAGGCTATACTTTTGGATTTTAAGTATTTGCCATGGTGAAGTACTTCAAATATCTGTAGTAGATACAAAGTGAAATTTTTGAAAATTCTGACTTGTCATTAATATAATAGATTTTGAGGTCAATTATAATCTTTTAGAGAAATGTATCAACTAGTTTTTCTACAAAAATCCTCATAGGATTTAATGATTTAATGTAGAAAATCATTAGATACACTTTTATTTCTTATGTGCTCTAAATATCAAATATAAAGATATATTATCTTTATGGCTCCAGCCTCCTGACAAAGAAGTTGCTATTTCTAATTCCTTTAAAAAGAAAAGATGGGCCACTTTTTGCATTAAGACCTTGTATAATGAATTATTGATTTAGAGCATTGAGGGGTTTTCTGACATGCAGTTTCCACCTGTATTACACACCCATATACTCATCACAATAAAAGTCTATTATTGAGCTTGGCTTATTGTGTTGAAAAGTAAAGAACATTAACTTAGCTGTTTTAGCTTTTTTTATCTGTCCCATATAGTCTAACATTTCCTAAGAATGGCATAGATATGGGACCAGTCATTAGTTCTTTAAAAGTTCAGATTCCTGTTTAGATAATAGGATCTGGGCTTGTCTTCTAGAATTCTATTAATTCATTGTACTTGAATTTGGTTCTGAAGACATTGTCCAATTGATATCCCACCAAAGTGTATTGCTTAATGGTGCATACTTCACAAAATCACTTGTATAAACAAATGTAGGTGAGTAATTTGTAAACTTTTGAATCACATCTAATATATTGGCCTTGGGGTATGTGGCCTAAGAGGTTTTCTGTGAGGTCAGTATATTGAGCCATAATGCTACTGATGCTCACAGGTTTAATCCCTGAAGCTACCTGGTAAATATAGGTCCTGATAATCAAAAGTTTGAAAGCAAAAACGTGAAATTCTGAAAGAAAATAAGCCTTCTCTGCAAGTGGTGAGTGGTCTACCAAAGACAAATTGAGAGCTCTCTGCTATGTAAAAGTTCGCAATGGAGGACCAAGTACACAGGAAGATCCAGGTATGTGTTTAAACTTTAATATTATACCTAATAGAAATCAAAAAACAGTTTTCAGTGCATTATACATTAAAATTGCTAATATTTTCATATGCATAGGTTTTTCTTTCAGAGTAATTAGGGTTTTGAGTATTTTGAAAAAAGCTTGCCACCTTTTAACTTGCGAGAAAAAACAGTGAGATATGTAGTACGGAAATTTAGATAATTATGCTAGGATTTCTGAGACAATTTCATACACGTCCGTGAAACGCCCATATTCAGACAATTTTCTTTTGTACTTAATAAATATGAATTTCTAAGTGTTTTTGTGCACATCCAGTGTACTTAAAATTATTGTTTATGCTGTGCATATTTAATATGTTTTATTCTTGTTTAATTTGTATACATATTTTATATTTTTGATATAATAAGATTTTTGGTGAACATTTTTGCTACGATTTTTGATGCACCTTAACAATACAATTTTTTTTCAATGCATTTTAGTGTGAATGGTTCACATATTCATTTTGTATGATTTTATTAAATTAGGGTTTTCATTCTGCACTTTTGAAATATTTGCATCTCCTTTCCATACAAAAATGCAGTATACGCCCCTTAGCAAGACACCCTGTTGTCAAGGTAATAAATGGCTTTAGATAATTCCACCAGGGAAATAGAAGTAATGGTGAGCATTCTTAAAGAATCTCACCAGCCCAGAGACATTTCAATCACCAGGCCCCTAGTGTTTTACAAGCTCACTAGCTATTGGGTCGATCATTGTCTATTTTAAAGGGTTAAAAGTTAGAAACAAATCATCCCTAAAAATGGCTACAGTTATCTGGGGAAATGGTGTTTCAATGTACTGGAGAATGGTGTTTCAATGAGCTGTGTCAATGTACTACCAAAGAGGTTTAAAAGTTGGGTCAAATATTGGGATGAAGTTCAATCAAGTCTTTGGAGTAACTGAATAGTTCCAGATGACTAACCAATACAAAGTGAGGGAGTGCATAGAGCAGTGAATAATTTTATTCTGATTAACCTCTGTTGGAAACTATATTGCACTGGAGCAATATCAAAGAGGGGGAGTATCAAAGAGCAGGAAAAAGTAAGTGGCCACATCCATCTTCATCCATGGACAGCTATGTCTAGACATGGAGAAAAGAAAACATGTACATATTTTGTATCTATATGTTAAGGGATATGGGTTGTTGTTATTATTTATCTGTTTTTTTAACTTATGATGTGAATACGGAACAAGGTGGACATTTTCATGAAAAAAAGAATGCTGCTTTTTGAAGCCTGACCCTGGATAAGTATTTCTACGGACAAAGACCTTTTGTGGATTTTTATATTCCTTAAATTATATTTTGGGGCATATGCTCATATGTGCAATTAAATTGTATATCTGGGACAGTCTGGCCTGCTAACTAAAGGATAGCTTTTTTATGTCAAGAAAACACCATTCTTGAACAGGTCTATGACATGTAGGGCTGTATTAGCCATGGTTTTAAGAAAACATATAGATGTCTGGTATCTATAGTTTGGTATCTATGCGCTCAGGAGATATGGGATATTCTTATTTACTCTTTTTAAAAAAAAAAAATATTGATTTTTATTGAATGATTTGTTTTGTGTAGTTTTTGGAAATAAAGTTTATACATGTATACGGTTAAATTGGGTCTGGGGTTCTCAAACCCAGATAGTAAAATATAACAGTTTTTTTGCTCATTCCTGAAAACAGCTTGCTTGTAAAGTACTTTGACATTTTGCTTATTTATGGACTGCACTATCTGAAGTATTACGAAAACACATATTTGTCTCTCTGTGTGTCAGGAGACATTGGTTTCCTAATCCTCCTAGCTATTCTCTATTTGTTTTTTCTTATTATGCACTCAAAAATAACACCAAATAAATTCTTCTGTAGAAAAAAATAAACTTTTATCAAAAATTTCCCTAAAATTATGAATACCTATAAATAAAACGTGGTGGGATATTTAAAAGTAAAAGGGTTTTATTAATAAAATGCTTACTGTACTCTTCATGAAAGGACTGAATTAAAATTGAGTTACACATTGTATAATATATAAATTTATACTGTATATATATATATATATATATATATATATATACACAGGGGTGGAAAAATATCACTATGGTTTACTAGTCAGGGGTTAAAAGCAACTAGCCCAGAGGCTACATTAAGTAGTCCACTCAATGTTAATGATCAGTAAATGTCAAAAGTCGTCCAGGACTAGTGGACCACAGGACATTTCAAGCCCTGTAAATAAACAAAAAACAATACAGGTACAAAACCCTTTCTCCAAACTGCTTTGTATACGAAGTTTGGACTTCAAAATATTTGTATATTTGCATCTGTAAAAAGGGACAACTTGGATAGGGGATGAAACCAAGTGTAAACAACAATAACTGATGTCATTAACACAATATTGACATGTCATAATACAGCTTATATGTACAACCTAAAGGTAGCTATATATAATTTTTAGTAGTTTTGTGTATATATAATATATATATACAGGGCCGCCATCAGGGGGTGACAGGGGTGACTCCTGTCAGGGGCGCAATGAGCCAGGGGGGCCCCATGAGACAAGAACTAAAAAAAAAAAAAAAAATTTTTTTTTTTTTTTTTTTTTTTTAATTTTGGCAGCCACCAGTGGGTACTACAGCAGAGTGCTAATTGAGCATGGGAAATGTTATTACAAGGAGTAAAGTATTAGAGATGATTTCTTAGTGTGCACTAAACCACTATGCTCAGTGTGAGACAGACTTGGCACTTTGTACAGTGTGTGCCTGAGTCAGACGACAGATCACTTTCATTTGAAGAGGAGGTAGGACTTACTTAGCAAATGTTTTTTATTTCTTTGTGCAATTTTGGATTGTAACTTCAGTGTGGTAGTAGTTGTATGGTGGGGCTAGGGGTCCATAAAAACACATTTTTTAGCAGCAGTGTATTTATGATTATTTGACAATGCTGTAGACATTCTATATTTAAAACCATGCAGAAATGTTTCCTCCTCAATACACAAATGGTAGATGCCTTTTTGGCAGATATGCATTTTATATATATGCAAGGACTTTCCAGATGCAAGGAGGCATTTTATCTAAGATTTTTACATCTGCATAAAATTTTATACTCTCAGACTAAGATTGCTCAGTGTTTGAAATGAGACAGGTTAACTTAAAACTGTTCAGTTTACACTACAGCTGACTTAGTTTTGAAATACATACCAACAAGCCTAAATCCTGCATTTAACCAGATCTAATGGTATGAGTACCACAGCTTATGGTCCCACCAAGACCATATAGAGTACAGCATTTTCAAAATCCATAAGTACAGCTGACAGATGGGAAAATTTGTACACTATATTTGAAGTGGTGCTCTTGGTTGGGGAAAATGGGAAAAAAACAAACAAACATATGTCAACCTTTTAAAGGTACTTTTCTTCATCTAGCCATCTACCCAGCTCATTAATGTACAATTTTGAATTCACAGAATTATTTTTGTTTGCACATTTACAAATATGATTCTTTAAAAAGTGATGTCTAAATTTCTGCATTTTTTTTTTATCATGCATGTCACACACTGTTGATTTAGGGGATGCAAGGTGCATAAATGTTTCCTCCTGTGAGTGTTTCTGTGGGTGTATGTGTTTATGTCTTTGTGCTTTGGTTTGTGTCTCTATGTGTATGTATTTTTTATCTGTGGGTCTCTCTGTGAGGGTGGGTGTTACCGTGTGTATGTCTTTGTGCATTTTCTGTGGATGTCTGTGAGGGTGTGTGCATATGTCTTTGAGCTTTTTCTATGGGTGTTTCTGTGAGGGTGTTTGTGTGTATGTATGTATGTATGTCTGTGTTTTCTGTGGGTGTCTCTGTGAGGGTGTGTGTATGTATGTCTTTCTGTGTTTTTCATGTGGTTGTCTCTCTGTGTGTGTGTATGTATTTGTGTGTTTTCTGTGGGTGTCTCTGTGTGTGTATGTGTGTATATGTCTTTGTGTGTTTTCTGAGGCTGTCTCTGTCGGTGTTTCCTTGGGTGTATGTGCAAGTTTGAGTTTGTGTGTGTGTGTCCATTGTCTGTTCCTTTTTAGGACATTTTGATCTTACTACTAATTATTCACATCTTTCTACAGACTTTGAGACTAACAAGACCTTTCCGGAAGTAACCACTCCACCATTTAACCTTTAAATTATTTTTTAGGCAGTTCAGGGCCCTTCCTTTCAGCCACTGCATGCTGTTGTCATAATTTAGTTGTCATCTTCCTTTACAAAAAGATAATCAGAACTCCATATTTTGTTTTCTAAATCTCCTTTTTTTACAAAATTGTAGTTTACCTCATTACTTGTCAGGTCAATGTAAACAAGTGCTAAGTGTCTGTTTTGGTTTCTGTGTCTGAGTGTGTTTCTCAGCGTGTCTGCTAGAGTGTCTATATGTGAATCCTTATGTGTGAGTGTGTTTGTGTGTTTCAGTGTATGAGTGTGTCTGTGTGTATGTTACTACCTTTACAACATTTCCAAGTTTAAATAGACAATTAAGAATAAAGTGAATATATGTTTTAGTCACTTGGTCAAAAATTGCACATGTCAAAGGAGGGGGGGGGGGCCCTGATCAATGGTGGAGTCAGGGGCCCCAAAATTTCTAGTGGCGGCCCTGTATATATATATATATATTACCATCAGAAAGATAGTACAGTATCAGAAGGGTAATATTTGTTGCTTTAAATAAATTTACTGTAGACTAGCATTTGCATTGTATACCACAGAAAGAAACCAACCAAAGACTTGAAATATGTTTAAATAAAGCAAAACTTTACTAAAATGTTGTCTGTAAAGTCATATACATGTATGTGTCACTCTTATTTTTTTATACTATCATGTGATGTACCATTTAGTGCTGGTTAAAATGCATTAGTTTATTAACATCACATTCCGTTCACTGCAATGTGTTCAAGGTATATAACGCCACCAAACGCATCAGGAACATTACATCTGCAACTGATTGGATAGTAAAGGCTGTCTTTTAATTGGCTATTGAGAAATGTCTGTTAATTGGACAGTTATGACTGTCTTTTGGTTTTCTTAAACAACAGGCTTTCACTTTACTGTAGAAAGGCACATGTGATATATTACACTTTTTGTGTGCAGCAAAAAATAAACAATAGTATTATCAAGATAAATGCACATACTATACCATTTTATAAATACCTTAATATATTATGCCTACTATCCTTCTCCATCAATAGGAAGATGGAATTTTTCAGCTAATCATACGCAGGAATAGAATTGGAATTCTGTATTTGGTAAAAATACACAAAGCAATGTCCAAAAGGAAACAAAGCAAAATGAATCAGCAATAGAAACATTATATTAAAGTTCTAGCACTGAAATGGTTAAACCATAATAGGAGTTAACTCAACAGACCTTCTTATTTCCAGTTAGAAAATTATATAACAAATGCATCATACTTAGCAAACGAGCTAAAAGTCATTGCCAGAAATTGCTTCACAATTTCAGCAGATGTAAAAATAAAACTATATAGTACCATAAACAAAAAAATACTTTTTATGTAGTATGCCAAGATCAATTAGAGGGTAGTAGTAAAAAAATCAATGAAATATTTATTTGCATGTATGTCTTTAGTTAGCATGTCAGTACAAGAGAATCAGTCCATGTAATGCTTGATATTACACATGGATGAAAAAGCTTTGATTTTTCATCCATGTGTATCGTTTATGCAGTTTAGTACACAGGTTATTAAAGTGATTGTAAAGTTTAATGAATAAGTTCCCGGTATCTAAAAATAATCTTAAAAACAGGGACACTTTAATCCTTTTAACTTTACAAAGACTTATTTTTTAAATACTTACCTTTGTGTTATGGTAAACATAACACCGATCCTCCACCTGCAGCTCCTTCTTTCTTTAGCAGATCAATGATGAATCCAGCTTCCTCCAATCGTTGTGTGCCCTCTTTGGCACCCAGCTCGTGGAGCACACAATGATTGGAGGAAGCCGGATCGTCCTCAATATGCTAATGAAAGCAAGAGCTGCTGCGGGGAGAGGATCAGCGTTATGTTTACCATAACGCAAAGGTGAGTATTTTTAAAAATAAGCGTCTTTGTAAAGTAATGATTGAAAGTGCCCCTATTTTTAAGGTTATTTTTAGATACCGGACACTTATTCATTAAACATTACAATCACTTTAAATTCCATAGTAAAAAAAAAAAAAAACATTATTAAAAAATAAATGCAGACTCTTTTATTTACCTCATAATCATTGTCCTTTTGTCCCAGCTGTTCACAGCCGTGTTATTATTTCTCCCACATGCTGCTATTAATCATAATTAGCAAATGCTTTAGTAGAATAACCATAAACATCTGCTTGTCAGAATAAAAAAAGGATGATGTGGGGGTACATGGAAAACTAAATAAAACTAGACAAAAAAACTATAACTTTTTACAGATTACAATTTCTATGTTTAACTTCAGAAGGTTGTCTGAGCGACATATGTTCTCTTACACAAGGAAATAGCCAACAGCTGGATTATAAAACTATGCAAAATAGCATTAAAACTACACTCAGTGTATGAGACTTCTGATTTTTAATATGCTTCTGACAGCTAAAGGACACCAGCAATGTAATATAAAATATTAATATTTTGATCTAAGACGTATATATGTTCAGGAATCTCAAAAATCTCAATGAGTGTTTGATTAAAGAAGTGAATCAGGAGATGTTGTCTTGGATATCAAATAAATGGAGAATTATTAAGAGGTTAGCATGGTCTATTTTGGAAAATGCAGCAAATAAGTCTGGAGGAATGAGTAAGGAGTGGAATTTTGCTCTAGTGGATAGTTTCTAATAGTTTCTATTGACTGTTTAGGGTTGGAGCCATGTTGAATATGGTCTAGTAGGGCATTTGTTGAGAGTTTGAAAAGATATTATAGACCAGTTGTTCGAAAAGGTTAGAGCTAAAGGGAAGTAAGGAGACAGACTAATAGAGAATTCAGGGGTCAAAAGAGAGTTTTTAGAATAGGTGCAAAATTAGCTCATGGTTGAAGGGATCATGAAAGTATGTATTCTTGAGAGACAAGATAAATAGGGAGTAAGTTGGGAAGGAATGTGGTCAAGGTGGCAAGATTTGAATTAACAGAGTGTATCATTGACAGAAGGGGTAGGTAGAAGGTTAGACTTTGAGGAACCATGAAGAGAAAGCTTTTTCTAACTGTATACTACTGATTTGATCATGGATAATCTGGACTGGACTAAGATGGTAGTGGTGGAGGTGAAGGAGGATGGAGGATAAAATTGAATGTTGAGAAAGGTCATTGAGGGTTGTATGACAGCGCTGACACAAGAGATATGAAATAGATTTGTTTGGGGAGGATGACTGCAGACCTGTGTAAAAGGAGGGTTCATTTGTGGTTTAGGATTTAGCATAGGTTTATGATTCACACATTGGACATGACCATTGTTAAGAATACAGGGTGAGGTCATAATGTCTTAGCACTAGAGAGCAGAGATGTTGAGATGAAGATGTGGAGTTTTCAGTGTGGCATAAAAATTAGGAAGGTCAAAATAAGTGAAATTACAGTTTCAAGTTTTGAAATGGATTCTGCCGTTTGAGTGAGAGAGAATGGAAAAAGGAGATTAGAAAACTGAAATATGATACAAAGATTAATGGAGACTAGGTCGACAAAATTCTACACATTGAGTTGGGAATGTGGTCCACTAAGACAATGCAAGATTTATTAGGATATTGACAAATCAGTTAAAATAAGTGGATATTATATATTAATATTGTTTTAAATATACAAATTTAATAAAAAGTCATACAAAGCTGTCATCAATCATGTGTCAATACACTTTCATTTTTATCTGTCTGCTTCTCCTGTAATTTAAATATGCAAATTTTATTTTTTCCACTGATTTAAGTGAGGATGAAGTTTACTTAATTGAATTCAGAACCTGAAACTCCTAAATGCTGTAGAGGGACTGCAGTAAATGTATTCCGGTACCACCCTGGCCACTGCAAATGAGATACACTGAACATACTAAAGAGGCTTTTCAAGGTGTGTGTCCTTAGCCTACAAAAGAATGCCACTTAAATTACAAGCCCATACAAGGTGGCCGAAATTTCAGCAGCGCCTTGTCAATCTAGCATTAACTTGGAGACCAGGAGTACTTGAAAGAGCTTAAGGGAGCTGGATGGGGGTAATTATTCATCCCCCTGGATCTTAGCTACCTTAAGCCCTACACAACTTCTAAGATCCACCATTTGTAAGGCAATTACATGATCTTTCAAATGGTAGGTAACTTGAGGTATTTAGTGTACACACTTACATATAAAAGTCTAACAAAAAGGCATAGAGATACAAGTATTTCAATTAATACATCAATGGTACAAACTAAACTTCTTAACAAGTATTAAACAATTTAAAGAAAATCTTTTAAAATTGACAAGGCTGCCATTGACTTTATCTGGAGAAAAAAAATCTAATAAAGATGATGGCCCTCCCAATAATTATGTACTGTATTTAAGGCAAAACATTCCTTTTCTTAATTAGAAAAAATATATTTATGAGAATTAAACAGATTTATTAACCTTTTTATGGGGTACTAAAGTCTACAATGTTTTTAAAAAAATAACAATTCCCATTTCATCAAAGTTGACTTGTATTTGCAAAGAAAGAATATTATATTAACATCGTGTCTAGGGAAAATATTGGTCAACTGGTTAACAGAAAGTGCACTTTAATCTCTCTATCCTAATTTGCTTAACATAGGAGTTATAGCTATAAATTAATAAAGAATTTTGAATGAAATTGGGACTGGATTGTTGTTTTATAATTCGATCAAATTATATGAAGAAGGTAAATACTTAACCTTATTTTGGGATAAAAGTTTTATAAATCAAAAATCCCAATGTTTAATAAAAAATAATTATTTTTCGCCTCTTGCAATTGATGTTTTACAAGGAATAGTGGAGATTTTTTTATAATCTTAGTTTTAATGGAGGATTTATTTTCATTTTTTTAAAGCATGAGAGATAATTTGAATTAAGTAATCGTGTTTCTTTCTAAATTTAAAATAATTTATAAAAATGATTGTTTGATTTTTTAGGGATTATTTTTCTATTTTTTGTTGATGTAATATGTTTCTTATGTATTGCTGGATTTTGTTTCTTTTGTTGTATAAAATCAATAAATAAAAAAAAAATCTAAATATCTGAATGACCCATGAAGCAAATATTGCTCCTGTCCGCCCTAGCTCTCCTTTGGAAGGCAACAATCTGCTGGCGCAATTTAACATTACGGGCAAGGACTTTTTTTCACTCACGTGCAACCCCGCCCCCTGCCCGCAAACAGCCAATCATGTGGCAGGAGCTGTTAATTTTCCCGGTGGAACGAGACCGGGGAGATTGAAATTCTCCACCTAAGAAGTGGAGAACAGGGTAGAGAAGCAGAGGTCTGATGACCGCTGCTTGATAAATCCTGACTGCAGGTTCTCTTCTGTGAACCTGCAGTCCAAATGAGGAGAAGGGCTTGATAAATCGAGCCCTTAGAGTTAGAAAGAAATAATTGGTTCTGACATTTATATAGGAATATGCTTTGTGACAACATACTACACATACAATTAGTTTGTTTACTTAATTTAATAAACACTAATAACTTGTTTATTTAGAGTTCTTTTAAGTCCAATTAGTGAATTTACGTAGAAAGATATTGCTAACTTTCCAGAACTGATTGTTTTAAGATGTAAAAAATACATTAACAATATGTTGTAGATATATATGTGGTTATTTAAAGGGACAGTAACGTCTAAATAAAATTTTTATGATTCAGATGGCGCATATAATTTTAAACAAAATTTCAGTTTACTTCTATTATCAAATTTGCTTTGTTCTCGTGGTATCCTTTTGCTGAATAGTAGGCTCACGAGCAGCAATGCACTACAGGGATCTGACTGAACGCATCTGGTGAGCCAAAAACAAGAGGCAAATATGTGCAGCCACCAATCACCAGCTAGCTCCCAGTAGTGCATTGCATCCCCTGATTCTACCTGCATATGCTCTTCAACAATGTATACAAAGTGAAGAAAGCACAACTGATGATAGAATTAAATTGGAAACTTATTTAAAATGGCATGTTCTTTCTTAATCTTGAAAGTTTCATTTTTACTTTATAGTCCCTTTAATTATAGCTGATGTTCCATTTGTGTTATTTATAACCATATCATATATAAATGATTACCTACTTCTTAATAATGATCACACATATTGAGCAACCACCTAAGCTACATTGCAATAGTTAACCAAAAAGATAGTGGATAATAGATTATCCACTGAAAGAATGCACTTAGCACTCTCTGCCCAGACTTTAAAGCGGTTGTTTCCAAATATAGTTAAAACATAACTTTTAATGTATTACTGATAAAAAACAAAACTAACAAAATAATTTAAAATTCACACTCTGTTATACTCAAAGTCCAGATAGACCAATATAATGACTATATTTATTGTGTGATATGGCCTTAATTACAGGTAAAAGTCACAAAACTTGGTCTAAAGTTATCTAGTGTTGAGTACGTAATGATGGGTATAAGGTTATTCTAATAGTATCAAGACAATATGGGGCATAGTGCAAATCATAGTACTGTGTGCACTATAGTACTATAGTACTATAGGGCCTAACGGGTGAAACACGTCAGCAGTCTAGACGCCTTTTTAACTATACTCTGTTATTACTCTGTTGAGTTACTAGCGTATTACCTAAATTTGTGTGCTAAAATTGTAATTTTCACTAAAAAATATGGGGTATTAACCTAACCATTAAGGGGTTAATATCTGACTGAGTCAGAACGCTGAATCACCAATAGTGGCTACCGAATGAGGGGAATTTAATGTTTGTGTGTTAATGAATGGAGTGGTAATTGAGTACATGACATTCAAGATAGTGATTTAACAAAGCTCTTTTATACGTATAGGTGTGAATGTGTCACATTCTATAGAAACTATCGCTACCGCTACATAACGTAAATAATAAACACAATCTGAAGCGGGATATGGTAACAGCCTTCCCGTATGTGTGATGCTAGAGATTTGTTTACCTGTGGAGAAAGGCTTTGTAAAATATTAGCATAACTATCTAATATTAAATCGATAGTGTCATCTATGACAAATGGCTAATAAAAGTTATAGATGTAACAGTGGGTAACGAATAAGTAAACACAGACAGAGATAGCAAGTATTTTGTATCAACTTTATAACAGCCCATCGGCAACGGTAACAGATACATTTCTCCTGACAACAATTATGAACATAGATTAACTGCATGCATTATGAATGCTTCTGACCACACGAAGTACATTTAAATCTATTAACAAACTTGCTTGTTTGTCACCAGTATCATTGAGTTTAACCCTGTTCTCTAGAATCTACAAGTACCGTTTGCCACACAGGTGAAACGAATACATTCACTATACACTCCACTCATGCAATGTTATAAGCTACTTCAGATCTGTATGTAACAAGTGGACAACACCTATAATACTATATTTTGTAAACTACTAGAGAGCTAACAAGGTAGATTCACAATATAACAATTGAGTTATATATTGTACTCTCCACACAATTACACGAAGTGAAGGATGGAATTGATACAATATAAATATTCTCCAAACTACCAGCATTAAATATATAATTTTCATACAGTGCATGTATAGCAAATAATATACTTGATTAAAACAGTACACTGATTATTATCAAATATTACTGTTAAGCTATACTATCGCAATATCTAGAGATCTGGTAGAGATTTCTTGACTGTATAACCTGTATGTATGATCACAATTACCTTACCAACATACAGCATAGATTTGTTAATTACAACTGACTGGATACTGAAATATCCACACTACTTAACGTATGTTATATGTACCCTCTTACTGGACAGCGTTGTAGCATTTTTTATAAAGGACACTCCTCCCCAACACGTTGGGAGGGTGGGAATGTGAAATACCAGAATATATAACCAGGATAACTTATTATAGTACTATAGTGCACAAAGAGGAGAACTATAGTGCACACAGTACTATGATTTGCACTATGCCCCATATAGTCTTGATACTATTAGAATAACCATATACCCATAGTTACGTACTCAACACTAGATAACTTTAGACCAAGTTTTGTGACATTTACCTGTAATTAAGGCTATATGACACAATAAATATAGTCACTATATTGGTCTATCTGGACTTTGAGTATAACAGAGTGTGAATTTTAAATTATTTTGTTAGTTTTGTTTTTTAACAGCAATACATTAAAATGTATGTTTTAACTATATTTGGAAACAACTGCTTTAAATTCTGGGCAGAGAGTGCTAAGTGCATTCTTTCAGTGGATGATCTATTATCCACTATCTTTTTGGTTAATTTAACTAATGCACAGCACCAACCCACATAAATTAAAATATTAATAGATTCATAGGGTATGTTTGAAGCTCTCTCATAACTCATATTTCCTCAGCATTTTGTATATGCAGGTCTCACCGTTTAAATTAGCCAGTAAAAGTAAACTGAAAGTTCACAATATACTTATTTACCTTACTGAAAAGTATTGTTATTAAACTAGAGTCAAATACTAGTTAAACTTTAGTGAATACATTTCAGTATAATTTGCATTTGCTGCAAACTGAGAATTTATATCAGGTTCAGGAGTTCCCCTATTTTACCTTACTCTCCTGTGTGCAATTCTGTATCCCAAATAGCTTTATTACTTTCTATGGGAGACAATTAACTCTCTCTCTCTCCCTCTCTGGATCTTCCAGGATCTGCCATTTTTTTAGAGAATTAAAGGGCAATGATACCCAATTTTTGAATCACTTTTATAGTGAAGCAGCATATCTGTAAAAAGATTACTAGAAAATATCACCTGAATATCTCTATGTAAAAAAGAAGACATTTTACCTAAAACTTTACTCAGTACCCACAATGCCATTGTTATTAGACTTTAAGTATCCAAAAAGGATGCATGCCCCAGGACATGCAAGGGAGTGTGCATCTGGCATGTGTAGCTTGGTTACTTTATTTCCCTCCTCAGTTTACTATGAAATCTCAGGAAATTTCAATGAACACTCATAAGATCATAGTAGAACACCAGGGCTGGACTGGGAAATCAGACCGGCTCTGGAAATTTGTATAGACCGGCCCAGCCATGCCCCCTCCAGCCCAGCCATGCCCCCTACAGCCCAGTCAACTATGCTCATTAAAAAATAAGAGAAATCCATTTAGTTTTAGTAACAAAATGCTTAGCAAACATTTTACTGTCATGTGAGCATCAGTGGAGGTAAACTTTTTGATATATTTAGATAATAGTAATATCCTCTAATCTGTGTGATCGATATCACGTGCGGTGCTATAGAAATGCAAAACATGTTTCAAATCAGTACTCCCACAAAATCCAATCTGTGGAATGTTATTTCACTCAGAGTGTGTGACAAATAATTTTGGTCTTTAAAATAGATTTTTTTCTATAGACCAATCATTGCAATGAAATAGAGTGATAAAGGAAGTCATACTTGAAACTGTTCATAAGCAAACAACAAGGCAGTCTTGGAAATAAGTATTTTGTATTAAAAATATTTAATAAAACTCTTTAGTTGCAAATCACAATTGACTACACAGCAGTGCACCCAGCCTCAGTTATACATATGTAGTTTGCTAAGAATTTATATGTTGACAAGACAGCTTTGCCCCCCGTCATGTCACCCACCGGCATTAGCCTAAGTTGCACTCACCTCAGTAGCCTGCTGTCTCCGGAGTGCCACCTGGGCTGCCATGACTCTCTGCTTTTCCACCACACTCCCGGCAGACAGTTGGCACACTGACAGTCTCTCCCGTGGAAAAAGCGCTTGTGCCCCTTCAGGCAGGACACTACCCCATGGTTCCTGCACCTGGCACACTTGGGAGTACTGCTGAGCTTACTCTGCTCCGCCTCTGTGCCTTTCTCTGCTGACTTCTCTGGTTTGCTAATTGGGCTCCCCCCCCTATTCCTCATCTTCTTCATCATCCTCCACTGGGTCCCCTGATCTGCAGATCTCAGTCTGCTCATCGCCCTCCAACTCCAGGCTCTCCACGTTTATCTCTGCGTCCCCGGCTAGAGAGGAGGAGTTAGGAGTAGGATGAATGAGGGGGAAGAGAAGCTGGGGGAAGAGGATGGAAGGGCTGCTGCGGCCCATGTGGCCCTGCCATGCATGCTTCTCTAACCTGCAGCTGCCAGCACTGAGCTAGGAGAGAGAGGGCGGTCCCGATCCAACTGTAATTAATATGCAGCAGAGAGAGATGCTCTAGCCTAAATTGTACTAGAATACCGCCGGCCGCTCTGCTTCCTCCTCCCGCCCCCATTCCTTAACCTGCAGTGCTCAAACTCGGCCATTACCTGGTCTCATGTGTTGCGGTGCTGGCTGACGCTGCCTGTGCTCATTGATCTCCAGACTCATGTCACTCTGTGCAGCTGCCAGCGGCCGACCCAGCCAGGGCCCGGTCCACCGAGATTTTTCCTGCTATCCCGGCAGCCCAATCCGGCCCTGTAGAACACTGATGATGCTGATTGCAGGCTCCCCCAGCTGACAGAGTCCTGCACTGCAGCTAGATTTATAATGTGCTGAAGAAGGAGCACTCTACTGAGCATGTCAGGTGGCGACATAACTAACCAGTGTGGACTGCTAAAAAACAAAAATTACTCTAAAATTTTCCCTGAAAAAAAACATTTGCTGGTCATTGGCCTTAGAAGGGCATTTAACTCTTTTGTTGCCCAAAAAAACAAAATCCTAATATAAAAAAAAACATTAACCAAAAGAAATCCCATCGCTAAACCCCAAAGATGGTATGCAAAATTGAATCTGGGCGGCAGCTGCCATCTAAAAATCACTACTCTAAAAATTGCCCTGAAAGGGGCATTTGGCTGGGCATTGCCCTTAGAAGGGCATTTAGCTCTTTTGCTGCCCAAAAATAAACCCCCAATCTAAAAAGAAAAACCTACTTAAAAAATCCTATTACTAAACTCCAAAGATAGGGCTCACCAAAATTGAATCTTGGTTGCAGCACTCCATCTTCATCTCGGCAATGGTCGGACACCTTACCATCACACCTATATTATCTTGCTGGACATGGACAACCCATTCAAAGACCATAGCCATTAAAATGGAGTTGCCATTGTGACTACTTGAAATGTATACCCATTCAGCCAAAAGAACCTTTGTGAGGTCAGTTACCAATGTTAGACGAGAAGGTCTGGCTCCCAACCGAGGTTCCAATTAATCCAAAGGTATTTAATGGTGTTTAAGTAAGGGCTTTATGTAGGCCACTTGAGTTCATCCACAACCACACCAAACTCATCAAACTGGTTTTTGCTTTGTGAACAAACTTTACAGTAGGCAGTATGCATTCCAGCAGGTAGTTTTCTTCTGGCATCCACCACTCCCAGATTCTTATATCAAACTGCCAGGTAGTGTAGTGTTATTATCACTCCAGCAATGGCATTGCTCACATTAATGTGAGGCTTACGTTCAGCTGCTCAGCCATGGAAACCCATTTTATAAAGCTCCCAATACACGGTTCTTGTGCTGATGTTGCTTCCAGAGGCAGTTTGGAACTCTGTAGTGAGAGATACACCAGATGATAGGCGATTTTTATGCACTTTGTGCTTCAGCACTCACTGTGTGATCTATCACTTTGTGGCTGGGCTGTTGCTGTTGCTGCTCCTAGATGCTTTTACTTCACAATAATAGCACTTAGAGTTGCCCGGAGCAAATCTAGTAGAGTAGAAATTTCACTGACTGAATTGTAGCAAAGATAGCATCGTATGACAGTGCCATGTTTAAAGTCGCTTCAGTATGAGTCATTGTACTTATCAATGTTTGCCTATGGAGATTTCATGGCTATGGGATGGATTTTATGCACCTCTTAGCAATGGGTGAGGCTAAAACAACTGAACACAATCATTAGTAGGGTTTTTCCACATACTTTTGTTCATATTTGTATTGTCTGTATTTTTGCCCATATAGTGTAAACAAATTGAAAAAAATATAACCCCACAAAAGATACTTGACTATTGATGCAAAATTAAAATTAAAAACCTAAATAATCTCCTATAAAAAGGCATTATATTAAAATATAAATTGTTACAGTTCCACATTGTTGGTGATGAAAACATTTCTAGACAGGACAAGTAACATTTTCATTTCTCTAAAATAGTTGTAAAGAACAGAACACCACAACAGAACAAACAAACAAAGGAAAACCAAAAAAGATGCAAAACATATAAACAGACTAACCACTGTTACCATAGAAACAATACTAGGTTTACCACATATAATGAAACATTGGTGTCAAATATAAAGAAGCTATAGAAACAACCTTCTGTGGAGATTAGCTGAAGATGAACTGTTAATACAAAATGCAAATGTCTTTGTCTTAATTTATACATTTATTTTATTAATCATTAAATCAAAGGGACATAAAACACATTGAGGTTGTAATAGGAAATGATTGTTTACTAGAACATTTTTGCAATATGCTTTATTTTTTTACCTCCTTTTCATGTTATTTAACTCTAAACATTGGGCCAGTTTAGCGTGGAGTGCATACATTTGAGGGCAAGTGATATGCGGTTTTGCGATCGTTTGCGCGCTTTTTAAATAGCGCTGGTATTACAAGTTAAAAGTAAGGGGCATATTTATGATTGTGCGAGCGGACATGATCCGATATAGTGGATCATGTCCGCTGCACATCGATAAATGCCGTCTGTATTTATCATTGCACCAGCAGTTCTTGTGTTTCCGGCGAGTCTTCACGGGGCATCAAACTCCGTATGGAGCTTGATAAATATGCCCCTAAATGTGATCACTTGAGCGCAATTCAAGTTAACGCTAGTCTGGGTAGGGCGTCTCAGAGCTGTTGTTAACTGTTTCGCAAAACAAAAAAGTCTCACAAATACATTACAAAGTGCACTTACACTCATAATAAAACCATTTAATAAACTTATTAAAAACAAAGGCCTAGATTTAGAGTTGGGCGGTAGCCGTCAAAACCAGCGTTAGAGGCTCCTAACGCTGTTTTTTACCGCCCTCTGGTATTTGGAGCCAGTCATTAAAGGGTCTAACGCTCACTTTTCAGCCGTGACTTTTCCATACCGCAGATCCCCTTACGTCAATTGCGTATCCTATCTTTTCAATGGGATCTTTCTAATGCCGGTATTTAGAGTCGTGGCTGAAGTGAGCGTTAGAAATCTAACGA
Organism: Bombina bombina; assembly: GCF_027579735.1. Classification (NCBI taxonomy): domain Eukaryota; kingdom Metazoa; phylum Chordata; class Amphibia; order Anura; family Bombinatoridae; genus Bombina; species Bombina bombina. The sequence continues at coordinate 901,531,750 of NC_069502.1, read as the reverse complement.
CAAAACTCCAGCCGCAGAAAAAAGTCAGTAGTTAAGAGCTTTCTGGGCTAACGTCGGTTTATAAAGCTCTTAACTACTGTGCTCTAAAGTACACTAACACCCATAAACTACCTATGTACCCCTAAACCGAGGTCCCCCCACATCGCCGCCACTATATTTAAATTTTTTAACCCCTAATCTTCCGCTCCGTATACTGCCGCCAACTACGTTATCCCTATGTACCCCTAATCTGCTGCCCCTAACACCGCCGACCCCTATATTATATTTATTAACCCCTAATCTGCCGCGCCCAACGTCGCCTCCACCTACCTACACTTATTAACCCTAATCTGCCGCTCCGTACACCACCGCCACCTACATTATAGCTATGTACCCCTAATCTGCTGCCCCTAACACCGCCGACCCCTATATTATATTTATTAACCCCTAATCTGCCCCCCTCAACGTCGCCTCCACCTGCCTACACTTATTAACCCCTAATCTGCCGAGCGGACCGCACCGATACTATAATAAAGTTATTAACCCCTAATCCGCCTCACTCCCGCCTCAATAACCCTATAATAAATAGTATTAAGCCTAATCTGCCCTCCCTAACATCGCCGACACCTAATTTAAATTATTAACCCCTAATCTGCCGACCGAATCTCGCCGCTACTGTAATAAATGGATTAACCCCTAAAGCTAAGTCTAACCCTAACACTAACACCCCCCTAAGTTAAATATAATTTAAATCTAACGAAATAAATTAACTCTTATTAAATAAATTATTCCTATTTAAAGCTAAATACTTACCTGTAAAATAAACCCTAATATAGCTACAATATAAATTATAATTATATTATAGCTATTTTAGGATTTATATTTATTTTACAGGTAACTTTGTATTTATTTTAACCAGGTACAATAGCTATTAAATAGTTAAGAACTATTTAATAGCTAAAATAGTTAAAATAATTACAAAATTACCTGTAAAATAAATCCTAACCTAAGTTACAATTAAACCTAACACTACACTATCAATAAATTAATTAAATAAAATACCTCCAATTACCTACAATTAAACCTAACACTACACTATCAATACATTAATTAAATACAATACCTACAAATAACTACAATTACATAAACTAACTAAAGTACAAAAAATAAAAAAGAACTAAGTTACAAAAAATAAAAAAATATTTACAAACATTAGAAAAATATTACAACAATTTTAAACTAATTACACCTACTCTAAGCCCCCTAATAAAATAACAAAGCCCCCCAAAATAAAAAAATGCCCTACCCTATTCTAAATTTAAAAAGTTCAAAGCTCTTTTACCTTACCAGCCCTTAAAAGGACCTTTTGTGGGGCATGCCCCAAAGAATTCAGCTCTTTTGCCTGTAAAAAAAACATACAATACCCCCCCCAACATTGCAACCCACCACCCACATACCCCTAATCTAACCCAAACCCCCCTTAAATAAACCTAACACTAAGCCCCTGAAGATCTTTCTACCATATCTTCACCTCGCCGGGTATCACCGATCGGTCCTGGCTCCGAAATCTTCATCCAACCCAAGCGGGGGCTGGCGATCCATAATCCTGCGGCTGAAGAGGTCCAGAAGAGGCTCCAAAGTCTTCATCCTATCCGGGAAGAAGAGGCGATCCAGACTGGCAACCATCTTGATCCAAGCGGCATTTTCTATCTTCATCCAATGAGGAACGGCTCAATCGTGAAGACCTCCAGCGCGGATCAATCTTCTTCCTCTGACGTCCAACTGAAGAATGACGGTTCCTTTAAGGGACGTCATCCAAGATGGCGTCCCTCGAATTCCGATTGGCTGATAGGATTCTATCAGCCAATCGGAATTAAGGTAGGAAAATTCTGATTGGCTGATGGAATCAGCCAATCAGAATCAAGTTCAATCCGATTGGCTGATCCGATCAGCCAATCAGATTGAGCTTGCATTCTATTGGCTGATTGGAACAGCCAATAGAATGCGATCGGATTGAACTTGATTCTGATTGGCTGATTCCATCAGCCAATCAGAATTTTCCTACCTTAATTCCGATTGGCTGATAGAATCCTTAAAGGAACCGTCATTCTTCAGTTGGACGTCGGAGGAAGAAGATTGATCCGCGCTGGAGGTCTTCACGATGGAGCCGTTCCTCATCGGATGAAGATAGAAGATGCCGCTTGGATCAAGATGGTTGCCGGTCTGGATCGCCTCTTCTTCCCGGATAGGATGAAGACTTTGGAGCCTCTTCTGGACCTCTTCAGCCGCAGGATTATGGATCGCCAGCCCCCGCTTGGGTTGGATGAAGATTTCGGAGCCAGGACCGATCGGTGATACCCGGCGAGGTGAAGATAAGGTAGGAAGATCTTCAGGGGCTTAGTGTTAGGTTTATTTAAGGGGGGTTTGGGTTAGATTAGGGGTATGTGGGTGGTGGGTTGTGATGTTGGTGGGGGGGTATTGTATGTTTTTTTTTACAGGCAAAAGAGCTGAATTCTTTGGGGCATGCCCCACAAAAGGTCCTTTTAAGGGCTGGTAAGGTAAAAGAGCTTTGAACTTTTTTAATTTAGAATAGGGTAGGGCATTTTTCTATTTTGGGGGGCTTTGTTATTTTATTAGTGGGCTTAGAGTAGGTGTAATTAGTTTAAAATTGTTGTAATATTTTTCTGATGTTTGTAAATATTTTTTTATTTTTTGTAACTTAGTTCTTTTTTATTTTTTGTACTTTAGTTAGTTTATTTCATTGTATTTATTTGTAGATATTGTATTTAATTAATTTATTGATAGTGTAGTGTTAGGTTTAATTGTAGGTAATTGTAGGTATTTTATTTAATTAATTTATTGATAGTGTAGTGTTAGGTTTAATTGTAACTTAGGTTAGGATTTATTTTACAGGTAATTTTGTAATTATTTTAACTATTTCAGCTATTAAATAGTTCTTAACTATTTAATAGCTATTGTACCTGGTTTAAAATAAATACAAAGTTACCTGTAAAATAAATATAAATCCTAAAATAGCTATAATATAATTATAATTTATATTGTAGCTATATTAGGGTTTATTTTACAGGTAAGTATTTAGCTTTAAATAGGAATAATTTATTTAATAAGAGTTAATTTATTTAGTTAGATTTAAATTATATTTAACTTAGGGGGGTGTTAGTGTTAGGGTTAGACTTAGCTTTAGGGGTTAATCCATTTATTACAGTAGCGGCAAGATTCGGTCGGCAGATTAGGGGTTAATAATTGAAGTTAGGTGTCGGTGATGTTAGGGAGGGCAGATTAGGGGTTAATACTATTTATTATAGGGTTATTGAGGTGGGAGTGAGGCGGATTAGGGGTTAATAACTTTATTATAGTAGCGGTGCGGTCCGCTCGGCAGATTAGGGGTTAATAAGTGTAGGCAGGTGGAGGCGACGTTGAGGGGGGCAGATTAGGGGTTAATAAATATAATATAGGGGTCGGCGGTGTTAGGGGCAGCAGATTAGGGGTACATAGCTATAATGTAGGTGGCGTACGGTGCGGCAGATTAGGGGTTAATAATAATATGCAGGGGTCAGCGATAGCGGGAGCGGCAGAATAGGGGTTAATAAGTGTAAGGTTAGGGGTCTTTAGACTCGGGGTACATGTTAGAGTGTTAGGTGCAGACTTAGGAAGTGTTTCCCCATAGAAAACAATGGGGCTGCGTTAGGAGCTGAACGCGGCTTTTTTGCAGGTGTTAGGTTTTTTTTCAGCTCAAACAGCCCCATTGTTTCCTATGGGGGAATCGTGCACGAGCACGTTTTTGAAGCTGGCCGCGTCCGTAAGCATCGCTGGTATCTAGAGTTGCAGTGGCATTAAATTATGCTCTACGCTCCCTTTTTGGAGCCTAACGCAGTGAAAACCCAGCCATTCTGTGAACTCTAAATAACAGCGGTATTTAACCTCTTAAGGACATATGACGGATTTTTTCCGTCATAAAACAATTGAGCAAACTGAAAGCTGTGTCCTTAAAGGGTTAAAAGGTGAGGGGGAAAAAAAGCATGCGTAGCTAACGCACCCCTTTGGCCGCCAAACTCTAAATCTAGCCGAAATATTGCACACAAAAGTTATAAGGGCCCAAAGACATGGGCGGAACTACCATTGGTGCAGCAGGAGCAGTTGCACCAGGGAACAAGTGCTAGGGTCTATACATAAGCTTGTGCAGAATGTGTACAATCATAATGCACAAGAGCCTTTTATTAGTGCATGATGCACGTCTGTCAATGCATTCATTCACCCTCCAAATCATTATACAGAGAAGCATGCATATTATTGTTAGTACTTACTACTGAGTTATTTTGTGGGGCCCCAAAAAATGTTTGCACCAGGGCCCACTATTGGGTAGGTCCGCTACTGCCCAAAGATATAAGGTCTCACGTGTTAGAAAAAAAGGCAGTCAAACTGCTTTAACATTGAGATAAATACATTTCTAAAGATGTATATGTATGTATTTATAAATGTCTACATATGTGTAACTATGTATTTATATGTGTATATATGTATTTACAAACATATTTACACATATAAAACACATAAATACATTTGCACACATAAATAGACATATATAGAAGAGCTTTGGAGCCCTTTGCAGTTAAAGGGACAGTAAACCTCAAAAATAATGTTATATAATTCTGCACATAGTGCAGAATTATATAACATTACATTAGCGCAATCTTTATAAAACGTAATATTCACTTTGAATTTAAAAAACCCCCGGCTGTTTTACAGACCTGCTCTCTGTGCTCTTTTGAGCGGGTCTGTTTTATTCACACAGCGCATCGGGCCAGCTGTATAGTCACAGCCCGGCCCGACCGCGCCATAACACTAAGTGCAGCTCGCTCCTGCTGTCAGAAAAAAATAGCAAACCCATCAAATCAGCAAACCACGTCAGTTCCTGTGACATGGCATCAGCTGTTTGACAAATTCTTACCTTAATGTGCATGCATTCCGCGAAATGGCATTGCGGGATGCACACATCAGTGCTTCAGTTTCTATACCCATCAAATTCCTCAACTGTGTTTAATGTGCATGTGCGCGATTAACGGGTTAGGTAGTTTTTCCGAACACCAGCAGCACAATAGTTAGTTTAAAGGTGTTGTACCCTTAACACACCGCTCCCAGGGTGCACAATCCCAAATTTAAGTGTGCTTTAGTACCAAATTGGTGTTCCGTGCTGCTTGCTTCTTTTTGTGCGAAGGGATTGGGTTGTTTTATTCACTGTCGGAGACAGAAGTGAAGCAAATAGATTATAAAGTAAACTACTAGTCGCTGACACACTTAAAGTACATATACATTGTTTTAAACATTTTCATAAATAATAGTGGAGTTAGAGGTATAGTGCAAATACCAAAAGATGAACTATGTACTACTCATATCTCTAACATAATATTAACCCATATTTAATAGTGTTTAGTGGCCTATATTTTTTTCTCATTATAGGTTTTACATTTATATGCAGACTCAATCGCGCGCATGTTAAACATGGTCGAGGAATTTGACGGGGATAGAAACTGAAGCACTGACGCGGCACACAGGTGCATTAAGGTAAGTACTTGTCAAACAGCTGATGCCGCATTAGAGGAAGTGACATGGTTTGCTGATTTGACGGGTTCGCTATTTTTTCCCAAACAGGCAGTAGAATTAGCAATTCTTAATCAGAGCCTGAGTCCTCCAGTAGCTCAGGGCAGAAGACAACCAGCCAGAGGTTCCAGGATCAACTCTGGGCATGGGCGTGATAATATCCTACTAGAAAAACACATGTATACTAAACAAGAGGCAATTATAAGATGCTATACACATGAAGCAGCGACATAATTTTATTTTTTGATGCAGGATTTAATTTTTAAAGCGTGCCCCCTGCTTACTGCTACATTTTTTCTAAAACAGCTTTAGAAAAAAAATATTTTTGGTGCCTAGTGGATCAAATGAACTACTTTTTTCTTTAGTTTTCAGAAACACCTAAAAGGGATACATATAAACTCACATTAAAAAGTAAATGCTCATGTTCATTTATGTGAGGATGAGGCTTATTAAATTTTATAGGACCCTTTATACATTTACAAAATTAAGAAACAGTGAGACTGTGGTAAAACCTGAAATTCAGTATATATTGAACAACTTCCAGGGTGTTTATTGTCTCATGGTTTCATACCAAAAAGCAACCATAGTTTTTCTTCATCAGATCTCTTTGTTTAACAAAACATGCCCAAAATGCTGACTACATAACTAAGAAGCTGAACCGTAGAGCGCAATACTAACATTTATACATGAATCATCAATATTTATTTGACCTACAGTTACTTTTTCAGAGTTTATTAACCTAGTGCAAACACATACAGATCACATAATAACATCTCCCAAAAGACAGAAATTTACTTCCCACATACAATGACTTAATTAACATTCAGGTAGATTACGAGTTTTGCGTTACGGCTTTTAATTCTGAAAAAATGGCAATTCCAGCCTAATGGCCAGGTATGCATATTACGAGTTGTGTCGGTATTGCTATACTGCAAGCATTTTAGCCTGTAACGCATCGTCCATTCTGCACTCAAAAGAATTAAGTTTTAGCGTGGGATTTCCATAGCGCTGGTATTATAGGTTGTGCGGTGAGGCTAAAATGCTTACGCTACAGCCTATACCGACATAATCTATACCGCCATCTGAGAGCAGTAGTTATAATTTTTGTGTAACAAAAATGTTTCACAAAACTCATAACTAAAATGTTACAAAGTACATTAACACCCATAAACTACCTATTAACCCTTAAACTGCCGCCCTTCTGCATGGAAAACACTATATTAAACGTATTAACCCCTAATCCGCCACCCACCCACATCGTGACTATTAAATAAATTTTTTAACCCCTAATCTGCCACCCCCGACACTATAATAAAGTAATTAACCCCTAAACCTCTGGCCTCTCATATCATCGCCACTAAATGAACCTATTAACCCCTAAACCGGTGGCCCCACACATCGCAAAACACTAAATTAAACTATTAACCCCTAAACCTAACACCCCCTTAACTTTAAATTAAAATTACAATATAACTTAACCCCTAATCTGCTGTCCCTAACACCGCCGACCCCTACATTATAGTTATTAACCCCTAATCTGCCTCCCCCAACGTCGCCGCAATCTAACTACAAGTATTAACCCCTAATCTGCCGACCCGATATCGCCGCCGCCTACATTATAACTATTAACCCCTAATCTGCTGTCCCTAACACCGCCGACCCCTACATTATAGTTATTAACCCCTAATCTGCCCCCCCCCAACGTCGCCGCAATCTAACTACAAGTATTAACCCCTAATCTGCCGACCCGATATCGCCGCCGCCTACATTATAGCTATTAACCCCTAATCTGCTATCCCTAACACCGCCGACCCCTACATTATAGTTATTAACCCCTAATCTGCCTCCCCCCAACGTCGCCACAATCTAACTACAAGTATTAACCCCTAATCTGCCGACCGCAAATCGCCGCCACTATAATAAATGTATTAACCCCTAAACCGCCGCACTCCCGCCTCGCAAACACTATAATACATTTTATTAACCCCTAATCTGCCCTCCCTAACATCGCCGCCACCTACCTACAATTATTAACCCCTAATCTCCCGCCCCCAACGTCGCCGCTACTATAATAAGGTTATTAACCCCTAAACCTAAATCTAACCCTAACACTAACACCCCCTAACTTAAATATAATTTAAATAAAACGAAATAAGTTTACTATAGTTAAATAAATGAATCCTATTTAAAACTAAAGACTTACCTGTAAAATAAACCCTAAGATAGCTGCAATATAACTAATAGTTACATTGTAGCTATTTTAGCATTTATTTTTATTTTACAGGCAACTTTGTATTTATTTTAACTAGGTACAATAGTTATTAAATAGTTAATAACTATTTAATAACTACCTAGCTAAAATAAATACAAATTTACCTGTAAAATAAATCCTAACCTAAGTTACACTAACACCTAACACTACACTATCATTAAATTAACTAAATAAATTAATCATATTTAAAACAAAATACTTACCTGTAAAATAAACCCTAATATAGCTGCAATATAACTAATAGTTACATTGTAGCTATTTTAGCATTTATATTTATTTTACAGGCAACTTTGTATTTATTTTAACTAGGTACAAAAGCTATTAAATAGTTATTGACTAATTAATAGCTACCTAGTTAAAATAATTACAAAATTACCTGTAAAATAAATCCTAACCTAAGTTACAATTAAACCTAACACTACACTGTCATTAAATAAATTAACTACAAGTACCTACAATTATCTACAATTAAATAAACTAAAGTACAAAACCCCCCCACTAAATTACAAAAACAAACAAACACTAAATTATAAAAAATAAAAAAATATTACAAGAATTTTAAACTAATTACACCTAATCTAAGCCCCCTAATAAAATAACAAAGCCCCCCAAAATAATAAAAATGCCCTACCCTATAATAAATTACAAAAGTTAACAGCTCTATTACCTTACCAGCCCTGAACAGGGCCCTTTGCGGGGCATGCCCCAAAGAAAACAGCTCTTTTGCCTGTAAAAAAAAAACACAATTCCCCCCCACATTACAACCCACCACCCACAGACCCCTACTCTAACCCAAACCCCCCTTAAATAAACCTAACACTACCCCCCTGAAGATCTCCCTACCTTGAGTCGTGTTCACCCAGCCGGGCCGAAGTCTTCATCCGATGGGGCAGAAGAGGACATCCAGACCAGCAGAAGTCTTCATCCAAGCTGGGCAAGAAGAGGTCTTCCATCCATCATACAAGTACCAAAATACAAACAAACACTAAATTACAAAAAATAATAAAATATTACAATAATTTTAAACTAATTACACCTAATCTAAGCCCCCTACTAGCTATTAATATAGCTTCAATATAACTAATAGTTACATTGTAGCTATTTTAGGATTTATATTTATTTTACAGGCAACTTTGTATTTATTTTAACTAGGTACAATAGCTATTAAATAGTTAATAACTATTTAATAACTACCTAGCTAAAATAAATACAAATTTACCTGTAAAATAAATCATAACCTAAGTTACAATTACACCTAACACTACACTATCATTAAATTAACTAAATAAATGAATCCTATATAAAACTAAAGACTTACCTGTAAAATAAACCCTAATATAGCTGCAATATAACTAATAGTTACATTGTAGCTATTTTAGCATTTATATTTATTGTACAGGCAACTTTGTATTTATTTTAACTAGGTACAATAGCTATTAAATAGATATTTACTGTTTAATAGCTACCTAGTTAAAATAATTACAAAATTACCTGTAAAATAAATCCTAACCTAAGTTACAATTAAACCTAACACTACACTATCATTAAATAAATTAACTACAAGTACCTACAATTAAATACAATTAAAAAACTAAACTAAAGTACAAAAAAAACCCCACTAAATTACAAAAAATAAAAAAATATTACAAGAATTTTAAACTAATTACACCTAATCTAAGCCCCCTAATAAAATAACAAAGCCCCCCAAAATAAAAAAAATGTCCTACCCTATACTAAATTACAAAATTTAACAGCTCTATTACCTTACCAGCCCTGAACAGGGCCCTTTGCGGGGCATGCCCCAAAGAAAACAGCTCTTTTGCCTGTAAAAAAAAAAACACAATCCCCCCCCACATTACAACCCACCACCCACATACCCCTACTCTAACCCAAACCCCCCTTAAATAAACCTAACACTACCCCCCTGAAGATCTCCCTACCTTGAGTCGTGTTCACCCAGCCGGGCCGAAGTCTTCATCCGATGGGGCAGAAGAGGACATCCAGACCAGCAGAAGTCTTCATCCAAGCTGGGCAAGAAGAGGTCTTCCATCCATCATACAAGTACCAAAATACAAACAAACACTAAATTACAAAAAATAATAAAATATTACAATAATTTTAAACTAATTACACCTAATCTAAGCCCCCTACTAGCTATTAATATAGCTTCAATATAACTAATAGTTACATTGTAGCTATTTTAGGATTTATATTTATTTTACAGGCAACTTTGTATTTATTTTAACTAGGTACAATAGCTATTAAATAGTTAATAACTATTTAATAACTACCTAGCTAAAATAAATACAAATTTACCTGTAAAATAAATCATAACCTAAGTTACAATTACACCTAACACTACACTATCATTAAATTAACTAAATAAATGAATCCTATATAAAACTAAAGACTTACCTGTAAAATAAACCCTAATATAGCTGCAATATAACTAATAGTTACATTGTAGCTATTTTAGCATTTATATTTATTGTACAGGCAACTTTGTATTTATTTTAACTAGGTACAATAGCTATTAAATAGATATTTACTGTTTAATAGCTACCTAGTTAAAATAATTACAAAATTACCTGTAAAATAAATCCTAACCTAAGTTACAATTAAACCTAACACTACACTATCATTAAATAAATTAACTACAAGTACCTACAATTAAATACAATTAAAAAACTAAACTAAAGTACAAAAAACCCCCCACTAAATTACAAAAAATAAAAAAATATTACAAGAATTTTAAACTAATTACACCTAATCTAAGCCCCCTAATAAAATAACAAAGCCCCCCAAAATAAAAAAAAATGCCCTACCCTATACTAAATTACAAAAGTTAACAGCTCTATTACCTTACCAGCCCTGAACAGGGCCTTTTGCGGGGCATGCCCCAAAGAAAACAGCTCTTTTGCCTGTAAAAAAAAACACAATACCCCCCCCCACATTACAACCCACCACCCACATACCCCTACTCTAACCCAAACCCCCCTCAAATAAACCTAACACTACCCCCCTGAAGATCTCCCTACCTTGAGTCGTGGTCACCCAGCCGGGCCGAAGTCTTCATCCGATGGGGCAGAAGAGGACATCCAGACCGGCAGAAGTCTTCATCCAAGCGGGGCAAGAAGAGGTCTTCCATCCATCAGAAAAGTACAAAAAAACAAACAAACACTAAATTAGCAAAAATAATAAAATATTACAATAATTTTAAACTAATTACACCTAATCTAAGCCCCCTACTAGCTATTAATATAGCTTCAATATAACTAATAGTTACATTGTAGCTATTTTAGGATTTATATTTATTTTACAGGCAACTTTGTATTTATTTTAACTAGGTACAATAGCTATTAAATAGTTAATAACTACCTAGCTAAAATAAATACAAATTTACCTGTAAAATAAACCCTAACCTAAGTTACAATTACACCTAACACTACACTGTCATTAAATTAACTAAATAAATTAATCTTATATAAAACTAAATACTTACCTGTAAAATAAACCCTAATATAGCTACAATATAACTAATAGTTACATTGTAGCTATTTTAGCATTTATATTTATTTTACAGGCAACTTTGTATTTATTTTAACTAGGTACAATAGCTATTAAATAGATATTTACTGTTTAATAGCTACCTAGTTAAAATAATTACAAAATTACCTGTAAAATAAATCCTAACCTAAGTTACTATTAAACCTAACACTACACTATCATTAAATAAATTAACTACAAGTACCTACAATTAAATACAATGAAATAAACTAAACTAAAGTACAAAAAAAACAAACACTAAATTACAAAAAATAAAAAAAATTACAAGAATTTTAAACTAATTACACCTAATCTAAGCCCCCTAATAAAATAACAAAGCCCCCCAAAATAAAAAAATGCCCTACCCTATACTAAATTACAAAAGTAATCAGCTCTATTACCTTACCAGCCCTTAAAAGGGCCGTTTGCGGGGGCATGCCCCAAAGAAAACAGCTCTTTTGCCTGTAAAAAAAAACACAATACCCCCCCCACATTACAACCCACCACCCACATACCCCTACTCTAACCCAAACCCCCCTTAAATAAACCTAACACTACCCCCCTGAAGATCTCTCTCTACCGTGTCTTCACCCAGCGGGCCGAAGTCTTCATCCGATGGGGCAGAAGAGGACATCCAGACCGGCAGAAGTCTTCATCCAAGCGGGGCAAGAAGAGGTCTTCCATCCATCAGAAGTCTTGATCCAGGCGGCATCTTCTCTGTTCATCCATCCGGAGCGGAGCGGCAGCATCCTGAAGACATCCCACGCAGAGCATCCTCTTCTTTCTTGATCCGACGACTAGGTGACTGTACCTTTAAGTGACGTCATCCAAGATGGCGTCCCTTGAATTCCGATTGGCTGATAGGATTCTATCAGCCAATCGGAATTAAGGTAGGAAAAATCTGATTGGCTGATTCAATCAGCCAATCAGATTCAAGTTCAATCCGATTGGCTGATCCAATCAGCCAATCAGATTGAGCTCGCATTCTATTGGCTGATCGGAACAGCCAATAGAATGCGAGGTCAATCTGATTGGCTGATTCCATCAGCCAATCGGATTGAACTTGAATCTGATTGGCTGATTAAATCAGCCAATCAGATTTTTCCTACCTTAATTCCGATTGGCTGATAGAATCCTATCAGCCAATCGGAATTCAAGGGACGCCATCTTGGATGACGTCACTTAAAGGTACAGTCACCTAGTCGTCGGATCAAGAAAGAAGAGGATGCTCTGCGTGGGATGTCTTCAGGATGCTGCCGCTCCGCTCCGGATGGATGAACAGAGAAGATGCCACCTGGATCAAGACTTCTGATGGATGGAAGACCTCTTCTTGCCCCGCTTGGATGAAGAATTCTGCCGGTCTGGATGTCCTCTTCTGCCCCATCGGATGAAGACTTCGGCCCGGCTGGGTGAAGATACGGTAGAGAGATCTTCAGGGGGGTAGTGTTAGGTTTATTTAAGGGGGATTTGGGTTAGAGTAGGGGTATGTGGGTGGTGGGTTGTAATGTGGGGGGGGTATTGTGTTTTTTTTTTACAGGCAAAAGAGCTGTTTTCTTTGGGGCATGCCCCCGCAAAAGGCCCTTTTAAGGGCTGGTAAGGTAATAGAGCTGATTACTTTTGTAATTTAGTATAGGGTAGGGCATTTTTTTATTTTGGGGGGCTTTGTTATTTTATTAGGGGGCTTAGATTAGGTGTAATTAGTTTAAAATTCTTGTAATTTTTTTTATTTTTTGTAATTTAGTGTTTGTTTTTTTTGTACTTTAGTTTAGTTTATTTCATTGTATTTAATTGTAGGTACTTGTAGTTAATTTATTTAATGATAGTGTAGTGTTAGGTTTAATAGTAACTTAGGTTAGGATTTATTTTACAGGTAATTTTGTAATTATTTTAACTAGGTAGCTATTAATTAGTCAATAACTATTTAATAGCTATTGTACCTAGTTAAAATAAATACAAAGTTGCCTGTAAAATAAATATAAATGCTAAAATAGCTACAATGTAACTATTAGTTATATTGTAGCTATATTAGGGTTTATTTTACAGGTAAGTATTTAGTTTTATATAGGATTAATTTATTTAGTTAATTTAATGACAGTGTAGTGTTAGGTGTAATTGTAACTTAGGTTAGGGTTTATTTTACAGGTAAATTTGTATTTATTTTAGCTAGGTAGTTATTAACTATTTAATAGCTATTGTACCTAGTTAAAATAAATACAAAGTTGCCTGTAAAATAAATATAAATCCTAAAATAGCTACAATGTAACTATTAGTTATATTGTAGCTATATTAATAGATAGTAGGGGGCTTAGATTAGGTGTAATTAGTTTAAAATTATTGTAATATTTTATTATTTTTGCTAATTTAGTGTTTGTTTGTTTTTTTGTACTTTTCTGATGGATGGAAGACCTCTTCTTGCCCCGCTTGGATGAAGACTTCTGCCGGTCTGGATGTCCTCTTCTGCCCCATCGGATGAAGACTTCGACCCGGCTGGGTGAACACGACTCAAGGTAGGGAGATCTTCAGGGGGGTAGTGTTAGGTTTATTTAAGGGGGGTTTGGGTTAGAGTAGGGGTATGTGGGTGGTGGGTTGTAATGTGTGGGGGGGGGATTGTGTTTTTTTTTTACAGGCAAAAGAGCTGTTTTCTTTGGGGCATGCCCCGCAAAGGGCCCTGTTCAGGGCTGGTAAGGTAATAGAGCTGTTAAGTTTTGTAATTTAGTATAGGTTAGGGCATTTTTTTTATTTTGGGGGGCTTTGTTATTTTATTAGGGGGCTTAGATTAGGTGTAATTAGTTTAAAATTCTTGTAATATTTTTTTATTTTTTGTAATTTAGTGGGGGGGGGTTTGTACTTTAGTTTAGTTTTTTTAATTGTATTTAATTGTAGGTACTTGTAGTTAATTTATTTAATGATAGTGTAGTGTTAGGTTTAATTGTAACTTAGGTTAGGATTTATTTTACAGGTAATTTTGTAATTATTTTAACTAGGTAGCTATTAAATAGTCAATATCTATTTAATAGCTATTGAACCTAGTTAAAATGAATACAAAGTTGCCTGTACAATAAATATAAATGCTAAAATAGCTACAATGTAACTATTAGTTATATTGCAGCTATATTAGGGTTTATTTTACAGGTAAGTCTTTAGTTTTATATAGGATTCATTTATTTAGTTAATTTAATGATAGTGTAGTGTTAGGTGTAATTGTAACTTAGGTTATGATTTATTTTACAGGTAAATTTGTATTTATTTTAGCTAGGTAGTTATTAAATAGTTATTAACTATTTAATAACTATTGTACCTAGTTAAAATAAATACAAAGTTGCCTGTAAAATACATATAAATCCTAAAATAGCTACAATGTAACTATTAGTTATATTGAAGCTATATTAATAGCTAGTAGGGGGCTTAGATTAGGTGTAATTAGTTTAAAATTATTGTAATATTTTATTATTTTTGGTAATTTAGTGTTTGTTTGTATTTTGGTACTTGTATGATGGATGGAAGACCTCTTCTTGCCCCGCTTGGATGAAGACTTCTGCCGGTCTGGATGTCCTCTTCTGCCCCATCGGATGAAGACTTCGGCCCAGCTGGGTGAACACGACTCAAGGTAGGGAGATCTTCAGGGGGGTAGTGTTAGGTTTATTTAAGGGGGGTTTGGGTTAGAGTAGGGGTATGTGGGTGGTGGGTTGTAATGTGGGGGGGGAATTGTGTTTTTTTTTTACAGGCAAAAGAGCTGTTTTCTTTGGGGCATGCCCCGCAAAGGGCCCTGTTCAGGGCTGGTAAGGTAATAGAGCTGTTAACTTTTGTAATTTAGTATAGGGTAGGGCATTTTTTTTTATTTTGGGGGGCTTTGTTATTTTATTAGGGGGCTTAGATTAGGTGTAATTAGTTTAAAATTCTTGTAATATTTTTTTATTTTTTGTAATTTAGTGTTTGTTTGTTTTTTGTAATTTAGTGGGGGGGTTTGTACTTTAGTTTATTTAATTGTAGATAATTGTAGGTACTTGTAGTTAATTTATTTAATGACAGTGTAGTGTTAGGTTTAATTGTAACTTAGGTTAGGATTTATTTTACAGGTAATTTTGTAATTATTTTAACTAGGTAGCTATTAATTAGTCAATAACTATTTAATAGCTTTTGTACCTAGTTAAAATAAATACAAAGTTGCCTGTAAAATAAATATAAATGCTAAAATAGCTACAATGTAACTATTAGTTATATAGCAGCTATATTAGGGTTTATTTTACATGTAAGTATTTTGTTTTAAATATGATTCATTTATTTAGTTAATTTAATGATAGTGTAGTGTTAGGTGTTAGTGTAACTTAGGTTAGGATTTATTTTACAGGTAAATTTGTATTTATTTTAGCTAGGTAGTTATTAAATAGTTATTAACTATTTAATAACTATTGTACCTAGTTAAAATAAATACAAAGTTGCCTGTAAAATAAAAATAAGTGCTAAAATAGCTACAATGTAACTATTAGTTATATTGCAGCTATCTTAGGGTTTATTTTACAGGTAAGTCTTTAGTTTTAAATAGGATTCATTTATTTAACTATAGTAAACTTATTTCGTTTTATTTAAATTATATTTAAGTTAGGGGGTGTTAGTGTTAGGGTTAGATTTAGGTTTAGGGGTTAATAACCTTATTATAGTAGCGGCGACGATGGGGGCGGGAGATTAGGGGTTAATAATTGTAGGTAGGTGGCGGCGATGTTAGGGAGGGCAGATTAGGGGTTAATAAAATGTATTATAGTGTTTGCGAGGCGGGAGTGCGGCGGTTTAGGGGTTAATACATTTATTATAGTGGCGGCGATTTGCGGTCGGCAGATTAGGGGTTAATACTTGTAGTTAGATTGTGGCGACGTTGGGGGGAGGCAGATTAGGGGTTAATAACTATAATGTAGGGGTCGGCGGTGTTAGGGACAGCAGATTAGGGGCTAATAGTTATAATGTAGGCGGCGGCGATATCGGGTCGGCAGGTTAATAAAATAATGCAGGTGTCAGCGATAGCGGAGGCAGCAGATTAGGGGTTAATAAGTGTTAGATTAGGGGTGTTTAGAGACTCGGGGTACATGTTAGGGTGTTAGGTGCAGACTTAGTGTTTCCCCATAGGAAACAATGGGGCTGCGGTGTTAGTTTTTTTTCATCCGAAACTCCCATTGTTTCCTATGGGGAAATGCCGAATCTTAACGAGCTAATTCGGATTTATTCGGAGATACGGCAGCTATTTCGGATTCATTCGGTAGATTCGGAAGTATTTTAATTCGGAAATCCGAATCGATCCGAATCTCCGAATTTACCGAATTTACCGAATTTCCGAATTAATCCGAAACGAACCGCACATGTCTACCCTGCACATTCTCTGCCAATCGGCTGCTTGCAGGGAGGGGGTGTCAATGAACCCGATCATATTTGATCAGGTTGATTTCTATTCGCTGCCTCAGAGCAGGTGGACAAGTTATGGATCAGCGGTCTTTAGACCGCTACTTCATAACTTTAGTTTCCGGCGAACCTGAAGGCTCGCACAGAAACAGGGGCATCAAGCTCCATTCAGAGGTTGATAATTCGCCCCCAAAATCTTTGGGATTTTTTTAGACCTTGTATTGTAATGTAGGAATATCTATTTCACATAAAGAGCACTACTTAGCAACATAAACATATCTCAAGATAAAATTTGTGTTTCTAAATTTTGTTGAAGGGACTCACTGTACCAATGAGACTTCTTTGAATATCTCATCTGAGAGGCAAGGTTTTGATTATCAGGCCCTTAATCTGTGCCATACAGGCCACTGCTGACTCTCTGAGAAGGTGTGGTATTTAAATGCTGGTGCATAGGGCATTCACAGGAAATGTGCATATGTCGTAGAAAATCAGTAGTAACTTTTACTAGAAGCATTTTTGCTAATGGAAGTATATTGTAAAATGTTTTTATTCAAAACTAAAATGCACCGATGCACATTTCAGTTTTGACCTTTCTCTCCGTTTAACTATTGACTGCAGCCCTATGCATCAAGTTCTTTTAAATCAACAAAATATCCATGGTGAGGGCGTAATAAAAGAACACCAGTTGCGGGAGAGCAAGAGAGGTCAATCAGTTGTACCAGTCTGGGTGATTTTAAATTTGCCAGATTTTAAGATTGCTGCTTCATAAAAAGACAGAAAGGCCAAAGTTAAAATGTGCATGAGAGATTTCAATTTTAAATAGAAACATTTTTGCAATTAACTTCCATTAGCAAAAATGCTTCTAGAAAAAATTATGATTCAAACACCATGCCTGCTCAGAGATGGTGGTGTGTAACGCATCAGAGAAGACTTCATTTATGTCATACAAGCTATTGAAGCCCCTTGTTTGAATCATAGGAGCTAACTTAAAAATTGCCAGAACCCCAAAATAGAACAAATGTGGAGTGGTATTTGTTATTGTTATGACAAAAGGCTAGGAAGAGAAGGCTTTGAGAAATGAGAAGTGAAAAACTCTGATCAGGATATCTTGTTAAGGGACGTGGAAGTCAAAAATAAAATGATAGTAAATGTAAGTCTTTTATAAAAAGTCCCTTGATTGCACTACCCAAGCACAACTTAACTATTTATGTCTTTACATTTGTTTTACTTATATTTTGCAAAAAAAGATCATTATTTTAATTAGCATCAAACATTTTCCTCCGCCCCCTTACATTTTTTTCTATAGTGTAGTCATGCATAGAGCTGTCCAACCCATTCTATACGTAGTAGACAATCTGCGCATAAATAGATCGTCTGCACAGCATCAAACAAGTTAACATTGAATCGGAACATATGCTCTGATTCACTGTTTACTTGTATGTCACGGGGACTACTAGGGATACTTTGCCAAGAAAGTAAATCCACTTTTGCAGATTAAATTAATCTACTCAACAAAATGCTGATCTTTGCTCTCACCATAAGAGCCGCAAGCCTTCAGTTGGTTATCCAAGATGAATCCCCAGGTGCCACTATGCACATATGGCGTCTTCGTGGCTTCCGCATGGCACTCACAAATAAATGACAATAATAGTTTTCTGTGACAAACATGAACAATTTGAAAATGTCCACTGCTCCCTACTGCTGCACTGCTGGGTGTCTTATTTTAACACCAGACACTTAGCAGTGCAGCCAAGTCATTTTATATTTGGGTACTGGAGTTCTACATTGATTGTACTAACAAAAGGCATTAACCCTTAAAGGGACACAAAACCCCAAATTATTCTTTCATGATTCAGACAGAGCATGCAATTTAAAACAATTGTTTCATGTCCCTTTAAATGATGTAACATATAAGAGTAACAAACTTTAATTATTTGACTTGGATCTTGGAATTTTAAATTATGTGTCATATTTGTATGAATGGAACATTTTATCTCTAGCAGTATCAAGTATCCATTAGGAACATGTATGTCTTCTACTTGATTGACAAGCAAAAGGGTCAATTTTTATCTGTGAATTATATTTCAACTTGGTCAGTTTACTTTTGTTTTATCAAAATGCGTGTTGGAGAGCAGTACTAATCACAATCCTTCTTCACAGAGCCCCGGGCTCTAGCTAAGAGGAGGCTTTGTCTTTTCCTTTAGTGCACGCCCTGTGAGCCACTGCACTAAGCCTCCTATTAGTGCGGCCAAGGCTCTGTGAAGAAGAGGATGGGATTAGATTAGCGCTAAACGTGAGTATTTTAACTATTTAAAGTAAATAAATGAATACTGATGAATTTTACATTATTCATTATATTTCTTTAATTTTTGCATTTGTTCAAATATTCATTTCCTGAAAATTAGATGAATATTGTGTTTTGCTAACGAAAGCGCATTATTAACAAAATAAATGCATATGTATAATATAGAACAGAAGAGTGCCTCATGCTGTAATAAAATCACAAACCTGTAAACCACAGGAATAAATTCAAAGGAGCGCACCAACACAGTGCTAGCAGGGTCCCCCAGCTTGATGTGGATTCAGTTTAGCTGGGGGACTATGCATAAATACCCATCATGCCCTGCTAGCACCTTGTTGGTACGTTCCTCTTGTGACTTTATTCTTATCTTTGTGGAGAAATGTACTGGTTACACATGAGGTGACCTTCTGTTCTATATCTTTGCATATAAAAAATCCAAACCTGTCTCAAACAGTAAAGTTTTGTTTTTATGCAAAATAAGTTGTACCTGGTATACATCTGTTTGTTGTGCACCTACATAGCAATGGCATTTAAAATAATAGAAAACCTTTGTTCAGTGTGGAAAAGGTGATAATCATGAATACTTCTGTATTTTTAAAAATAAAAGTCTCTACAGAATAAACCTAAATTTTGTTGTCATGCTTATGAAGGTTTTTCTCTGCCCAAAAATATTTTATTTAATATTTTTTACAAGCAAACAAATAAAATAGTACATGTTTTAATGTCTGCATATTTCTATACTATGTTTTTACTTCATTAACAATAAAGAATTTGCAGTATCAAGATTATATTAACTATGGCCAAGATTACAAGCAGATCGTAAAAAATGGTAGCGCTATTGTGAACTAATATCGTTAGAGTGCAATCCATTCCACTAATATCGTTAGAGTGCAATCCACTTCACTAATATCGTTAGAGTGCAATCCACTTCACTAATATCGTTAGAGTGCAATCCACTTCACTAATATCGTTAGAGTGCAATCCACTTTACTAATATCGTTAGAGTGCAATCCATACCACTCTCATTTTTACATCCATATTATAAGTTAAATTAAAATGTTAGCGCTTGAGTGAAAGCCTTCGGCACACTTACATCTGGATGTCGGATATATGTGTGACTTTATTTTAATATGGTTTACATGTGTTTTGATAAACTTTTATTTTAACGCTAACACTTTACTTTAGGTCTCCAGTCGCAGTAGCTTTTTTAGCGCTATTATGTGTTGTGCTACGGCACAACACAAAACTCCCAAAATGTGAGTAATGTTTAGCACGGATTTGCTATCCATTGAAAGTATAGGGGCAGGCTAAAAAGATTTCGGCCACACTAACATTTTCTGGTAGTTTATTTTTAACAATGACTTGCAATATCAGATTGTGCGCTATTCTTAGGGCAGGGCCGCATATGGATAGCACACCCTACGCTATCAATATCGCTTCACTTTCAATCTGGGCCAATAAATGAAACTGACTATAGAATTAATACATAGTTGAATTTGAAGTCAAAGGGTTATACAAAATGTTTTATATTTCCCCAGAACTGTCATAAAAATATTATTAAATTAAGAATTTATGCTAATTTATGGGTAGTGTGACAAACCCACATATTGATTTATCTTTCCTATATTTTAAAATAAATGTCTCTAAAAATATCTTAGAAAATAGCTTAACATCTGCATGTTATATTATTACCTACACGTCAATGTAGAACTTTTAAAATAACTATTATTTGTACACAGTGTACTAGAACTACATAATTAATTTCCATAATAATTATACATTAAAGAAAATATTATTTAATAGATAAATACAGATGCTATCATATATCATTGTTAATGTAAATTATACATAGAAAATAACGTATTAGAAAGACAGACAGGCAGACAGACATATACATAGATAGACAAAGAGAGACAGAAAAACAGACAGAAAGGTAGATAGATAGATAGATAGATAGATAGATAGAGAGATATATATAGATAGACAGACAGACAGACAGACAGACAGACAGACAGACAGACAGACAGACAGACAGACAGACAGACAGATAGATAGATAGATAGATAGATAGATAGATAGATAGATAGATAGAAAGAGAGAAACACTGATAGAGTATAGATTGTCTCAAATTAATGATCAGGGTTCCCCACAATGTTCATGAACCTTCATCATTCCATCTACAACAAAATAATGTCTGCCTTTGTGTTAATCCAGTGCAGATAGTTGTCTATCGCAGGACTGGATAGGGGATAAAAAGCAGCCCTGGAAAAATATGAAGAACTATCTTTAGTTGAGTCAGTAGAAAGCAAGTGCCCCATTTTTCTTGAAGTTGATTACTGGGATACTCTTTCACACAATATTTTTTTTCTTCTCAGAATTAAATTATATTAGTTTGTATTTAAAAACATGCCAGATGGTAGCTGGGTATGCAAGATCTACAGTAGCTTTCCCAGTCCCAACTGCAGCAGCCCACCAGGAATTCTCCTGGTATCCTGGTAGGCCAATCCGGCCTTTTGTCTATGTGTGTGCATTTGTGCATCTGTGTATACAAGCTTATGCTTGTGTGCAAGCAGTGGGGTGTACAATTTTGCAGTATGCTCATTACAACATTTCTTTATGTAAGAGGGCCAATTTTTATCACGCTAAAAGAGATCCTGTGTGTTCTTGTTAAATATAAGGATTATCTTACTCCATTCTACTGTCACATCTTTCAATAGAGAATATGGGCGACTTTAAAAAAATAAAAAAAATATTACTCCCTATTGCGTCTAGAATGATTGCATAACCATATTGCAGGACTTAAATGCATTTACAGCAGATATGTAGACATCTTTATGAGATAATTCTTTTTTACCATTCCCAGTGGTCGAGCCTACAGAATTCTGAAACTTTATTCTCTTTCTCACGGATTTACATACTGGGTGGGGAGCAGACTTTTCTTATGCTATGTGAGAGTGGAATTAGTAGTGCTCAGACCAGATGTGGGGGATATGATTTCTTCTAAATCTGCAAGAGATAAAACTGGATTATTACTTTTTCTGTAGATAAAGGTGTTGTAGATTTTTTAATACCATAATTAGAACTTAGTGACATATTTATTACAGAAACGTTCATCATGTATTTATTACTTAATATACCTCACTTTTATGTGTTAAAGATATGTAATATAATACTTTAGTGTATGATGAATTCAGCCCTGTTGTTTTTAGCATCAGAAATACTTTATTTTACTACATTAACAAAATATAAAATAAAAATGATTAATATATTGAGTGTATGTTAATCAATAAAATGTAATAGATCATTTTATCTCAGAATTTTATATTTTTGTTAATCAACCTTTGTGTACCCTCTGAGATTTAATTTAAGAGCCCCAGTATATTTGTGTGTGTATATATATATATATATATATATATATATATATATATATATATATATATATATATATATATATATATATATATACATATACATATACCTGTATATGCACATGCACAAATATATATTGGGCTCTTCAGTATATAAATATATATATATATATATATATATATATATATATATATATATATATATATTGCAAGTAAAGTAAGAAATTGTGTAATTCTAGCACTACACGGGTAAAACTGACATTACCCGACATTAAAGCCCGATTCACACATTTTCACTATCTTCTTTTGCTAAGCCTTCCTTGTAAACCTCATTCCCCGGATTTCTGGCTTTACCCGTAACATATGCACAGCAGTCCAGTCTAATCTCAGGTCAGCCACCTTGGTGCTAATTATGTATAAATAGTAATTTTTAATTAGACACTCACAGGATTTGTAATATATACAGTATATATATATACAGTATAATATATACAGTATATATATGCGAAGCACGAAAACAATCTCATTTAGAAATTCCTTGAATCTATTCTGTGAATATTTTCCTGTGTGCTAGAAGACCTATCCTTGCTTTGACTTTGTCTTAGATCCTATATGGTGGTAAATTTCTGCAAAATAAAAATTTCTAAAAGTTATTTGGCTGCTTAAAAAAAAACCAAGCAATGATTTGTGTGGGTATCTTTACAAAAATCCCTGGACTAAAGCTGTTTTTGCTGTTTGCAGTCATTGCAGTAATACACCAGCCTTAGTCCAGGGATTTAAAATGCCAGAGCAGCAAAGGGGTTAATACACCTGTGTGCTAACACCCTAATCAGATAAAACTTAACTAACTGGGTTTTCAGTGGTAATCTAAAAAAAATAATTTTAAAAACAAAGTGGTATTTGAGAGCTTAAACATTGTTATGCTGAAGTGATAGGGGATTTACTCAGTCAAAATAATGGATTCATAATACCCTTTGGCAACCTTTGATCCTCCTATTCATACAGGGTTAAAGGATAACAACTTCCACTTAAAGGGACACTCAAGTCAAAATAAAATGTTATTATTTAGATAGAGCATGCAGTTTTAAGACACTTTCCAATTTATGTTCAATATCAAATTTTTTATATTCACACTTTCTGGGGAACAAGCTCACATGGTATACATATACTAGTCTGTGATTGGCTGATTTCTGTCACATGACACATGGGGCCCCAAAATTGGAGAAAAAAAATCAATTTGTCAGAAAAAAATCAACTGCTTATTTGAAATTCAGAGTAGGTGTTAAATCATTGTCCTTTTGTTATGCACTTGCAATTATGCAAGTGTACTGCATTGAGTGGTCCTTTAACCCCTAATAATAATCTTTTAGAGCACAAAGAGTTTAAGTTTCCTTAAAAGGATATGAAAACAATATTTTTTTTTTGGGATAACACATACAATTTTAAAAAGTATCCAATTTACTTCTATTATCAAATGTACTCGCTCCCATGGTATTCTTTGTTGAAACAATACCTTGGTTTGAAGCACTACATGACAGGGAATAGTGCTGCCATCTAGTGCTCTTGCAAATGGATAACATTCTTACAAAACTGCTGCCATATAGTGCTCCAGGCATGTGCACACACTGCTGTGCTAACATACCTGCTTTTCAACAAAGATACCAAGAGAACAAAGAAAATTTGATAAAAGACGCAAATTAGAAATTTGTTTCAAATTGCCTGCTCTATCTGAATCATGACAAAAAAAAAATTGGGTTTCATGTCCCTTTAAATGGACACTGTACTATAAAATTTGTTAATGTGTTCCAAATAACTTGTTATACCTATGGAAGAGTATTAAATGTATTGGAAATGAATCCTTCATGTTTATTTCTGTATTTTGCTTATTAAAATTATCACTTGTTATTCTTAAGAACATGCTCAAAACAATACTCTTACGGCTAGATTTAGAGTTTTGTCGGTAAGGACCCGAAAAGCTAACGCCGGCTTTTTTCTGGCCGCACCATAAAAATAACTCTGGTATTGAGAGTCCACATAAAGGCTGCGTTAGGCTCCAAAAAAGAAGCGTAGAGCATATTTAACGCAGCTTCAACTCTCGATACCAGAGTTGCTTACGCAAGCGGCCAGCCTCAAAAACGTGCTTGTGTACGATTCCCCCATAGAAAACAATGGGGCTGTTTGAGCTGAAAAAAACCCTAACACCTGCAAAAAAGCCGAGTTCAGCTCCTAACGCAGCTCCATTGTTTGCTATGGGGAAACACTTCCTACGTCTGCACCTAACACTTTAACATGTACCCCGAGTCTAAACACCCCTAACCTTACACTTATTAACCCCTATTCTGCCGCCCCCGCTATCGCTGACCCCTGCATATTATTATTAACCCCTAATCTGCCGCTCCGTAAACCGCCGCTACTTACATTATCCCTATGTACCTCTAATCTGCTGCCCTAACATCGCCGACCCCTATATTATATTTATTAACCCCTAATCTGCCCCCCACAACGTCGCCTCCACCTGCCTACACTTATTAACCCCTAATCTGCCGAGCGGACCGCACCGCTATTATTATAAAGTTATTAACCCCTAATCCGCCTCACTAACCCTATAATAAATAGTATTAACCCCTAATCTGCCCTCCCTAACATCGCCGACACCTAACTTAAATTATTAACCCCTAATCTGCCGACTTGAGCTCACCGCTATTCTAATAAATGTATTAACCCCTAAAGCTAAGTCTAACCCTAACACTAACACCCCCCTAAATTAAATATAATTTTAATCTAACGAAATTAATTAACTCTTATTAAATAAATTATTCCTATTTAAAGCTAAATACTTACCTGTAAAATAAATCCTAATATAGCTACAATATAAATTATAAATTATATTATAGCTATTTTAGGATTAATATTTATTTTACAGGTAACTTTGTATTTATTTTAACCAGGTACAATAGCTATTAAATAGTTAAGAACTATTTAATAGCTAAAATAGTTAAAATAATTACAAATTTACCTGTAAAATAAATCCTAACCTAAGTTACAATTAAACCTAACACTACACTATCAATAAATTAATTAAATAAAATACCTACAATTACCTACAATTAAACCTAACACTACACTATCAATAAATTAATTAATTAAATACAATACCTATAAATAACTACAATGAAATAAACTAACTAAAGTACAAAAAATAAAAAAGAACTAAGTTACAAAAAATAAAAAAATATTTACAAACATAAGAAAAATATTACAACAATTTTAAACTAATTACACCTACTCTAAGCCCCCTAATAAAATAACAAAGCCCCCCAAAATAAAAAAATGCCCTACCCTATTCTAGATTACTAACGTTCAAAGCTCTTTTACCTTACCAGCCCTGAACAGGGCCCTTTGCGGGGCATGCCCCAAGAAGTTCAGCTCTTTTGCCTGTAAAAAAAAAACATACAATACCCCCCCCCAACATTACAACCCACCACCCACATACCCCTAATCTAACCCAAACCCCCCTTAAATAAACCTAACACTAAGCCCCTGAAGATCTCCCTACCTTGTCTTCACCTCACCGGGTTCAGCGATCGGTCCAGAAGAGGGTCCGAAGTCTTGATCCAAGCGGAGCAAGAAGAGGTCCTCCATCCGGTAGAAGTCTTCATCCAAGCGGGGCAGAAGAGGTCTTCCATCCGATTGAAGTCTTCATCCAAGCAGGATCTTCTATAGTCATCCATCCGGAGCGGAGCGGCAGCATCCTGAAGACCTCCGACGCGGAACATCCATCCTGGCCGACGACTGAACGACGAATGACGGTTCCTTTAAATGACGTCATCCAAGCTGGCGTCCCTCGAATTCCGATTGGCTGATAGGATTCTATCAGCCAATCGGAATTAAGGTAGGAATATTCTTATTGGCTGATTCCATCAGCCAATCAGAATCAAGTTCAATCCGATTGGCTGATCCAATCAGCCAATCGGATTGAACTTGATTCTGATTGGCTGATTCCATCAGCCAATCAGAATTTTCCTACCTTAATTCCGATTGGCTGATAGAATCCTATCAGCCAATCGGAATTCGAGGGACGCCATCTTGGATGATGTCCCTTAAAGGAACCGTCATTCTTCAGTTGGACGTCGCCGGATGAAGATGGGTCCGCGGTGGAGGTCTTCAGGATGGAGTCGGTCCTCATCGGATGAAGATAGAAGATGCCGCTTGGAAGATGATGGTTGCCGGTCCGGATCTACTCTTCTTCCCGGATAGGATGAAGACTTTGGACCCTCTTCTGGACTTCTTCAGTGGATGTCTAGCCCCCGCTTGGGTTGGATGAAGATATCGGAGCCAGGACGGATCGGTGTGATACCCGGTGAGGTGAAGACAAGGTAGGATGATCTTCAGGGGCTTAGTGTTAGGTTTATTTAAGGGGGGTTTGGGTTAGATTAGGGGTATGTGGGTGGTGGGTTGTAATGTTGGGGGGGGGTATTGTATGTTTTTTTTTACAGGTAAAAGAGCTGAACTTCTTGGGGCATGCCCCGCAAAGGGCCCTGTTCAGGGCTGGTAAGGTGAAAGAGCTTTGAACTTTAGTAATTTAGAATAGGGTAGGGCATTTTTTTTATTTTGGGGGGCTTTGTTATTTTATTAGGGGGCTTAGAGTAGGTGTAATTAGTTTAAAATTGTTGTAATATTTTTCTTATGTTTGTAAATATTTTTTTATTTTTTGTAACTTAGTTCTTTTTTATTTTTTGTACTTTAGTTAGTTTATTTCATTGTAGTTATTTGTAGGTATTGTATTTAATTTATTTATTGATAGTGTAGTGTTAGGTTTAATTGTAGGTAATTGTAGGTATTTTATTTAATTAATTTATTGATAGTGTAGTGTTAGGTTTAATTGTAACTTAGGTTAGGCGTGGCCGGGCGGGGTCCCGCGATGGGAAGACAGAGCCAGAGAGGGAGCAGGAGAGGGGGGGAGAGAGCCAAAGAGGGGGGAGAGAGAGCCAAAGGGGGGGGGGGGAGCCAAAGAGAAGGGGGGGAGAGCCAAAGAGAAGGGGGGGGAGAGCCAAAGAGAAGGGGGGGGGGAGAGCCAAAGAGAAGGGGGGGGGAGAACTAAAGAGAAGGGGGGGGGGAGAGCCAAAGAGGGGGGAAAGAGAGAGACAAAGAGGAAAAAGAGCCAAAAAGGAGAGCCAAAGAGAAGGGGGGGGGGAGAGCCAAAGAGAAGGGGGGGGGGGAGAGCCAAAGAGAAGGGGGGGGAGAGCCAAAGACAAGGGGGGGGAGAACCAAAGAGAAGGGGGGGGAGCCAAAGAGAAGGGGGGGGGAGAGCCAAAGAGAAGGGGGGAGGGAGAGCCAAAGAGAAGGGGGGGGAGAGCCAAAGAGAAGGGGGGGGGGGGAACCAAAGAGAAGGGGGGGAGAGCCAAAGAGGGGGGAGAGAGAGAGACAAAGAGGAAAAAGAGCCAAAAAGGAGAGAGCCAAAGAGAAGGGGGGGGGAGAGCCAAAGAGAAGGGGGGGCAAAGAGAAGGGGGGGAGAGCCAAAGAGAAGGGGGGGGGGGGAGAGCCAAAGAGAAGGGGGTGGGGGAGAGCCAAAGAGAGGGGGGGGGGAGAGCTAAAGAGAAGGGGGGGGGAACCAAAGAGAAGGGGGGGGAGAGCCAAAGAGGGGGGAGAGAGAGAGACAAAGAGGAAAAAGAGCCAAAAAGGAGAGAGCCAAAGAGGGGGGAGAGAGCCAAAGGGGGGGGAGAGAGCCAAAGGGGGGGGGGAGAGCCAAAGAGAAGGGGGGGGGGGGAGAGCCAAAGAGAAGGGGGGGAGAGCCAAAGAGAAGGGGGGGGAGAGACAAAGAGAAGGGGGGGGGAGAGCCAAAGAGAAGGGGGGGGAGAGCCAAAGAGAAGGGGGGGGGGAGAGCCAAAGAGGGGGGAGAGAGAGAGCCAAAAAGGAAAAAGAGCCAAAGAGGGGGGAGAGAGAGCCAAAGAGGGGGGAGAGAGAGCCAAAGAGGGGGGGGGGGAAGCCAAAGGGGGGGGGAGAGCTAAAGGGGGGGGAGAGCCAAAGAGGGGGGAGAGAGAGAGCCAAAGAGGAAAGAGAGCCAAAGAGGAGAGCAAAAGAGGGGAGAGAGCCAAAGAGGGGGGAGAGAGAGCCAAAAAGGGGGGGGGGCAGAGCCAAAGAGGGGGGGAGAGCCAAAGAGGGGGGGGGAGAGCACCAAAGAGGGGGGAGAGCGCCAAAGAGGGGGGAGAGAGCCAAAGAGGGGAGAGAGAGAGCAAAAGAGGGGGGGGGAGAGCCAAAGAGGGGGGGGAGCCAAAGGGGAGGGGAGAGCCAAAGAGGGGGGAGAGAGAGAGCCAAAGAGGAAAGAGAGCCAAAGAGGAGAGAGAGCAAAAGAGGGGAGAGAGCCAAAGAGGGGGGAGAGAGAGCAAAAGAGGGGGGAGAGAGCCAAAGGGGGGGGGAGAGCCAAAGAGAAGGGGGGGAGAGCCAAAGAGAAGGGGGGGAGAGCCAAAGAGAAGGGGGGAGAGACAAAGAGAAGGGGGGGGGAGAGCCAAAGAGAAGGGGGGGGGAGCCAAAGAGAAGGGGGGGGGGAGAGCCAAAGAGGGGGGAGAGAGAGAGCCAAAAAGGAAAAAGAGCCAAAGAGGGGGGAGAGAGAGCCAAAGAGGGGGGAGAGAGAGCCAAAGAGGGGGGGGGAAGCCAAAGGGGGGGGGAGAGCTAAAGGGGGGGGAGAGCCAAAGAGGGGGGAGAGAGAGAGCCAAAGAGGAAAGAGAGCCAAAGAGGAGAGCAAAAGAGGGGAGAGAGCCAAAGAGGGGGGAGAGAGAGCCAAAGAGGGGGGGCAGAGCCAAAGAGGGGGGGAGAGCCAAAGAGGGGGGGGAGAGCACCAAAGAGGGGGGAGAGCGCCAAAGAGGGGGGAGAGCGCCAAAGAGGGGAGAGAGAGAGCAAAAGAGGGGGGGGGGGAGAGCCAAAGAGGGGGGGAGCCAAAGGGGAGGGGAGAGCCAAAGAGGGGGGAGAGAGAGAGCCAAAGAGGAAAGAGAGCCAAAGAGGAGAGAGAGCAAAAGAGGGGAGAGAGCCAAAGAGGGGGGAGAGAGAGCAAAAGAGGGGGGAGAGAGCCAAAGGGGGAGAGAGAGAGCCAAATAGGAGAGAGAGCAAAAGAGGGGAGAGAGCCAAAGAGGGGGGGAGAGCCAAAGAGGGGGGGGGAGAGCCAAAGAGGGGGGGGGGAGAGCCAAAGAGGGGGGAGAGAGAGCAAAAGAAAGGAGGGAGAGAGCCAAAGAGGGGAGAGAGAGAGCAAAAGAGGGGAGAGAGCAAAAGAGGGGAGACAGAGAACAAAGGAGAGGGGGGAGAGAAAGCAAAAGAGAGGGGGGAGAGAAAGCAAAAGAGAGGGGGGAGAGAAAGCAAAAGAGAGGGGGAAGAGAGAGCAAAAGAGAGGGGGGAGAGAGCAAGGGGTGGGACCACTGTACTGCAAAAAATGGCCCGTGTACACGGGCTTTAGTACTAGTATAATTATAATTTATATTGTAGCTATATTAGGATTTATTTTACAGGTAAGTATTTAGCTTTAAATAGGAATAATTTATTTAATAAGAGTTAATTAATTTCGTTAGATTAAAATTATATTTAATTTAGGGGGTGTTAGTGTTAGGGTTAGACTTAGCTTTAGGGGTTAATACATTTATTAGAATAGCGGTGAGCTCAAGTCGGCAGATTAGGGGTTAATGTTTGAAGTTAGGTGTCGGCGATGTTAGGGAGGGCAGATTAGGGGTTAATACTATTTATTATAGGGTTAGTGAGGCGGATTAGGGGTTAATAACTTTATAATAATAGCGGTGCGGTCCGCTCGGCAGATTAGGGGTTAATAAGTGTAGGCAGGTGGAGGCGACGTTGAGGGGGGCAGATTAGGGGTTAATAAATATAATATAGGGGTCGGCGGTGTTAGGGGCAGCAGATTAGGGGTACATAAGTATAACGTAGGTGGCGGCGCTTTGCGGTCGGCAGATTAGGGGTTAATTATTGTAGGTAGCTGGCTGCGACGTTGTGGGGGGCAGGTTAGGGGTTAATAAATATAATATAGGGGTCGGCGGTGTTAGGGGCAGCAGATTAGGGGTACATAAGTATAACGTAGGTGGCGGTCGGCAGATTAGGGGTTAAAAAATTTTAATCGAGTGGCGGCGATGTGGGGGGACCTCGGTTTAGGGGTACATAGGTAGTTTATGGGTGTTAGTGTACTTTAGAGTACAGTAGTTAAGAGCTTTATGAACCGGCGTTAGCCCAGAAAGCTCTTAACTACTGACTTTTTTCTGCGGCTGGAGTTTTGTCGTTAGATTTCTAACGCTCACTTCAGACACGATTTTAAATACCGGAGTTAGAAAAATACCATTGAAAAGGTAGGATACGCAATTGACGTAAGGGGATCTGCGGTATGGAAAAGTCGCGGCTGAAAAGTGAGCGTTAGACCCTTTTTTTAATGACTCCAAATACCGGAGGTAGCCTAAAACCAGCGTTAGGAGCCTCTAACGCTGGTTTTCACGGCTAACGCCAAACTCCAAATCTAGGCCTTAGCCTGCAAGTAAAGTTGACCTAATGTTATCTGTGTATGTTAGGTATTGAAATGTTATTTATTAGGGATGTGCATTCTGATTATTCGTTATCAAACACACTAAGATCTGAATAGTCAGAATGCACATCCCTACTATTCATGACTGGTGGTTAAATGAACACAACCAGCTATTTCACATACAAAATCTCTCTCTCTCTCCTACCCCCCACTGGGAGATGAATTTGTACTGTTGTCTCCTGCTTTTCTACAGAGAAAATGTTTGTTACTCATATTTTCAGTATAGGTGAGGATATAGCATAGCTATTTCAAATAATAAAATAAAGATAAAACAGTTGTTTGCAAACACTTAAATACACTCCTAGAGATAAACAGGACCATTGTTGTACAATGTCCCTTTAAGTCTATGTCTAAGATGGAAAGATTTTATAAAAATATATCAATACAATTTTGAACAAGAAACAGGTTTTCTCACTTTTTTGACAAAGCACACGTACAGTGTTACTCTTCTTTACAACAATAATAATAATAATGTGAAGATTCTTATAGTTTAGTGGTTGTCTCCTTAAAGTACCAATTTTAGTGGGAGTATATCGCAAACAGGGCCGCCATCAGGGGGTGACAGGGGTGACTCCTGTCAGGGGCCCAATGAGCCAGGGGGGCCCCATGAGGCAAAAACTAAAAAAAATTTTTTGGCAGCCACCAGTGGTTACTACAGGAGAGTGCTAATTGAGCATTGGAAATGTTATTACAAGGAGTAAAGTATTAGCATTTGAGAGGATTTCTTAGTGTGCACTAAACCACTATGCTCAGTGTGAGACAGACTTGGCACTTTGTACAGTGTGTGCCTGAGTCAGACGGCAGATCACTTTCATTTAAAGAGGAGGTAGGACTTACTTAGCAAATGTTTTTTTATTTCTTTGTGCAATTTTGGATTGTAACTTCAGTGTGGTAGTAGTTGTATGGTGGGGCTAGGGGTCCATAAAAACACATTTTTTTAGCAGCAGTGTATTTATGATTATTTGACAATGCTGTAGAAATTCTATATTTAAAACCATGCAGAAATGTTTCCTCCTCAATACACAAATGGTAGATGCCCTTTTGGCAGATATGCATTTTATATATATATTACATTCCAGTTTACTGCCCCTTTATGCAAGGACTTTCCAGATGCAGGGAGGCATTTTATCTAAGATTTTTACATCTGCATAACATTTTATACTCTCAGACTAAGATTGCTCAGTGTTTGAAATGAGACAGGTTAACTTAAAACTGTTCAGTTTACACTACAGCTGACTTAGTTTTGAAATACATACCAACAAGCCTAAATCCTGCATTTAACCAGATCTAATGGTATGAGTACCACAGCTTATGGTCCCACCAAGACCATATAGAGTACAGCATTTTCAAAATCCATAAGTACAGCTGACAGATGGGAAAATGTGTACACTATATTTGAAGTGGTGCTCTTGGTTGGTGAAAATGGGAAAAAAACAAACAAACATATGTCAACCTTTTAAAGGTACTTTTCTTCATCTAGCCATCTACCCAGCTCATTAATGTACAATTTTGAATTCACAGAATTATTTTTGTTTGCACATTTACAAATATGATTCTTTAAAAAGTGATCTCTACTTTCCCAACCAGGGACAAAACAGTTTTCTGACCAGACTAACCAACAAGATCCTAGACCTGCGTAAAGGAGCTTTAATTCTTGGGGGGGACTTCAATCTCCCTCTAGACCCAGTCCTAGACACGTCCAGAGCTACGGCTTCTATATCTAAAAAAGTGATTAGACAATGCAACTCCAGACTAGAAGAGTTAGAAGTTCATGATACATGGCGCACTCTTTACCCCACTAGGCGCGACTTTACCTTCTTTTCCCACCCACACAACCTGTACACACGTCTGGACTACTTTTTTACAGATCAGTCCACACTGGCGGGGGTTATAGACTCCCAAATACTCCCCATGACATGGTCGGATCACTCACCTGTCCTGTGTAAATTAAATTGGCCTTCTATCCCAGACAGACCCCACATATGGAGGTTTGATGACTTCCTGTTGAACAATCAACCAATTAAACTGCAGATAGAGACTAGATTATTAGAGTACTTCCAACACAACAACACAGGGGAGGTCCCAGGCCCAATAGTGTGGGAAGCACACAAGAGTGTGCTGAGGGGGGAACTGATCAAACAAAGAGCTCTAAACTCCAAACAGCTGAGACTTAGGTACTCCACCCTTCTCCTTAAAATCCGAGATCTAGAGATTAAACATAAAAAACTGCCCTCTGACACCGCGACTACCAAAATATTGCAACAAGCCAGAAAAGAGATCCAAGATATACATTCAATTGATCACCAAAAAAAGGCATTACAATTGCAACAAACATACTTTGAATACGGGGATAAACCCGGTAGGCTTCTGGCACGCGCTTTAAAAAGAAAACAATCAAAATCCCATGTTCACTCCATCTTTAATCAGCATAATCAAACCTGTGTAGATAGCCCTTCAATTGCGGAAACACTTAGATCCTACTACCAGAAGTTGTATAACTTAAAAGATGAGAAGGTATCAACTTCGGAGGCAGAAAGAGATCCCCCCCTTCCCCATATTGAGAGATATTTGAGCTCTCTCACATTGCCGACACTGTCGGATAAAGACAGAGAGGAACTGGATAACCCCATCACGGTAAAAGAGGTAACCAAAACCATTGAGGAGCTGAGTACTGGTAAAAGCCCCGGCCCTGACGGCTTTAGTGCCAAATATTACAAATTATTTAAGGATATCCTTTCGCCACATTTAGCAACCCTATTCAATGACATTGGACACACTCAAAATTTCCCCCCAACCATGTTACTAGCACACGTTACCACTATCCCAAAACCCGGGAAGCCACCTAACCGCCCTGAGAACTTCAGGCCAATTTCCTTACTCAATGTAGACCTGAAGATCTACGCAAAAATCCTCGCCACAAGACTAAATGTCTACTTGCCCCATTTGGTTTCACCTGACCAAGTAGGTTTTGTTCCCGGCCGCGAGGCTAGGGACAACACAATAAAAGCCAATCTCTTAGTAAATCACGCCCGACACAATAATATCCCTTCAGTGCTTATATCAACTGACGCGGAGAAGGCCTTCGACAGGGTCAGCTGGGACTTTCTTGCAGCTGTCCTGTCGAAAATGAATTTCAGCCACTCTTTCATACAAAAAATATTGGCCCTCTACTCGAAACCTACTGCCCAAGTTAAAGTTAATAATATTTTATCTGAACCCTTCGACATCACAAATGGCACAAGACAGGGCTGTCCACTCTCACCTCTGTTATTTGCCCTTTCTATAGAGATCTTGGCGCACAAGATACGTGCCAATCATACAATTTCTGGGATACGGGTGGGTGGCCAGGACCACAAAGTCTCGCTCTACGCGGACGACGTTCTTTTGTCTATCTCCAACCCTTTGACCTCTCTTCCAGAGATTCTAAAGGAGTTCGATGACTATGGCAAAGTATCTAATTTCCACCTAAATCACACAAAGTCTGAGATTCTAAATATAAATTTATCCCAAGCTGAGCTGTGTCAAATCCCGCACATATGCAAACTTAAAATTAAAACCCAAACGCTTAAATATTTAGGAATCAACCTGACCCCAGATTCAAATGGCCTATTCGGAGCTAACTACCCCCAACTGTCAAAATCAATAACAGACGACCTATCTGCTTGGAAAAATAAGAGAATTTCATGGCTGGGTAGGATAGGTGTGGTAAAAATGAATATCCTCCCCAGGGTATTATATTATTTGCAGACCTTGCCGACCCCATTCCCAATACACTTTTTACGAAAGTTGCAAGGACAACTAGAGACATATATTTGGGGGGGTAGAAGACCCCGAATCCCTAGACGCACCTTATACTTGGCCAAAGACAAAGGAGGTTTAGGCATTCCATGCCTCCTATTATATAAAAAGGCAATTAACCTTCAAACACAAGTGGAATGGTGCACTAACTCAATAGAAAAGACTTGGGCCCAAATTGGACGCACGATTTTAGGAGTACAGAACCCGGGAACACTGAGCTGGATCTCTAGTAAAAATAGGCCAAACATAATCTCCCATTACCCTTTCCTTAGTGAATTTCTCTCACAATGGGATAAGACACTTGTCGAACACCCACATATCTCCTCCCTCCCTTCACCACTATCTCCATTTACACACAACCCCGACATCCCGTTTTCGAACACATATCACATAAATATAAATAGGGCACAGATAGATCAAACAATGTTTCATAGACTGCTCCTAGATGGGAGATTGAGACCCTTAGAGGAATTGCAGCAATTGGGAGTTCCTCTCACTTGGTATCATCACAGACAACTTCAACACTACTTAAGCACTACTAAAAAAGCAATTTACATTACAAGACAATTTACACGGTTGGAAACACTCTGTCTACTTCCATCCGCCCCAAGACACTTAATCTCAATTATGTATAACCTGCTGTCTTCTCATAAAGACGTTGGCTTGCCTTCATTTGTTAGAAGGTGGAACACAGAGTTGGATGGGGAACTGACGGATACAGACTGGGATAAAATATTTTACAACCACGCTAAGGCATCTGTCTCCGCCGGGATCCTTGAATCTAACTATAAATATCTGTCTCGTTGGTATTTGACACCAGAAAGAATTAGAAAATTCTATAAGAAATCAGATGGCAAGTGTTGGAGGGGGTGTGGTGAATCTGGCACTCTGATCCACATTTGGTGGACGTGTGACCTGATCCAACCCTTTTGGAATTCTGTCTTAGACACGATTGACTCCAAATTAAATGTCAGGGTGAGCAGAAATCCGAGCTTCTTATTATTCCACGGTCTCCCTAAGCTAGTAGAAAAACCCAAAAAACACCTCTTGTATATAATGCTCAACAGTGCTAAAACCCTAATCCCCAAATACTGGAAAACGACCCAAACACCTCAACATTCAGACTGGGAAAATAGGGTGGACAGGTATTTGACTCTGGAGAGATACAGATATATGAGGGATGACAAAATAGAACTACATGAGTACATGAAGGAAATCTGGAAGCCCTTGATCAGATAAAGTCACAAGACATGAAGAAACATCCCCTTCCTCCCTCTTTCCTTCCCCCCCCACATACGCTGGGGTTAACCCCTTCCCCCCTTTTTTTTTTTTTTTTTTTTTTTTTTTTTTTTTTTTTTTCTCTTTCTATCATCCTTCCTTTTCTCTTTTCACTAACTACTGGCATGCACTGAACCCTATGTCGCATGCCAGACCCTAGCGTACAGGTGCGCACAAAAGCACTTGAGTTGATTATTGTTGTTACTGTTTTTGAGATGCATGTTGCAGAGTTTGGTATACATCGCTACACTCCTCTCTCAGGTTGCAGAGGATAAGACTCAATGGAGTCACGAACTGTTTTCCTTCTAAGATCACGGACATTAGTTATCTAACTTCCTCCTGTCAGCTTTTGTGTAATAATCATCCCCTGGTTTTGCCATCTAAATTCTGATTTAATGGAGTGTACTGCTTTATGATTCTTATGTGATGCTATTACCTTTCTGCCATTGTCATTTCTTGTTATTTTCAATAAAGCCTTTTGAAATAAAAAAAAAAAAAAAAAAAAAAAAAAAAAAAAAAAAAAGTGATCTCTTAATTTCTGCATTTTTTTTTATCATGCATGTCACACACTGTTGATTTAGGGGATGCAAGGTGCATAAATGTTTCCTCCTGTGAGTGTTTCTGTGGGTGTATGTGTTTATGTCTTTGTGCTTTGGTTTGTGTCTCTATGTGTATGTATTTTTTATCTGTGGGTCTCTCTGTGAGGGTGGGTGTGTATGTCTTTGTGCATTTTCTGTGGATGTCTGTGAGGGTGTGTGCATATGTCTTTGAGCTTTTTCTATGGGTGTTTCTGTGAGGGTGTGTGTGTGTATGTATGTATGTATGTCTGTGTTTTCTGTGGGTGTCTCTGTGAGGGTGTGTGTATGTCTTTGTGTGTTTTCTGTGGATGTCTCAGTGAGGGTATGTGTGTGTATGTCTTTCTGTGTTTTTCATGTGGTTGTCTCTGTGTGTGTGTGTGTATGTGTTTGTGTGTTTTCTGTAGATGTCTCAGTGAGGGTATGTGTATGTATGTATTTCTGTGTTTTTCATGTGGGTGTCTCTGTGTGTGTATGTGTGTATATGTCTTTGTGTGTTTTCTGAGGCTGTCTCTGTCTGTGTTTCCTTGGGTGTATGTGCAAGTTTGAGTTTGTGTGTGTGTGTCCATTGTCTGTTCCTTTTTAGGACATTTTGACCTTACTACTAATTATTCACATCTTTCTACAGACTTTGAGACTAACAAGACCTTTCCGGAAGTAACCACTCCACCATTTAACCTTTAAATTATTGTTTAGGCAGTTCAGGGCCCTTCCTTTCAACCACTGCATGCTGTTGTCATAATTTAGTTGTCATCTTCCTTTACAAAAAGATAATCAGAACTCCATATTTGGTTTTCTAAATCTCCTTTTTTTTACAAAACTGTAGTTTACCCCATTACTTGTCAGGTCAATGTAAACAAGTGCTAAGTGTCTGTTTGGGTGTCTGTGTCTGAGTGTGTTTGTGTGTTTCTTTGCGTGTCTGCTAGAGTGTCTATATGTGAATCCTTATGTGTGAGTGTGTGTGTGTGTTTCAGTGTATGAGTGTGTCTGTGTGTGTATGTTACTACCTTTACAACATTTCCAAGTTTAAATAGACACTTGAGAATAAAGTGCATATACGTTTTAGTCACTTGGTCAAAAATTGCACATGTCAAAGGAGGGGGGGGGGGGGGGCTGATCAATGGTTGAGTCAGGGGCCCCAAAATTTCTAGTGGCGGCCCTGATCGCAAATGCACGTTATAATATAATGTAATGATATATATTGAGAACGCTCAATCATAATGTTAAAATAAGTGGGGGGAGTATGCAATTTTAGGCAACTTTCTAATTTACTCCTTTTATCAATTTTTCTTTGTCATCTTGCTATCTTTATTTGAAAAAGAAGGCATCTAAGTTAAGGAGCCAGTCAATTTTTGGTTCAGACCCTGGACAGCACTTGTTTATTGGTGCTGTCTAATCAGCAAGGACAATCCAAGTTGTGAACCAAAAATGGGCCGGCTTCTAAACTTACATTCCTGCTTTTAAAATAAAGATAGCAAGATAATGAAGAAAAATTGATAATGGAGTAAATTAGAAAGTTGCTTAAAATTGCATGTTCTATCTGAATCATGAAATAAAAAAATTGAGTTCAGTGTTCCTTTAAATGGACACTCCCGTTAAAATAAGCTTTTATAATTCAGAAAGAGCATGTAGTTTTAAGACACTTTCCAATTTACTTCCAGTACCAATTTTTGCACAGTCTTTTTATATTAACACTTTCTGGGGAACAAGATCCTACTGAGCATGTGCACAAGCACACGGGGTATACATATACTATTTCACAACAATAGGCTTGCTGTACTCTATTGATTTCTAATTCTGTATATAGCAGATGGTCTATTATCCCGGCGTTTTGTCTTGCCGAAACGCGTAAGACCGAATGGATTTTATACACTATCCTAAACAATAAAGAACTTTCATTTACCTTGGATTATTGCCTGGATCTATTTTTTCTTTACAAAGTATACATATACTAGCCTATGATTGGCTGATGTCTGTCACATGATACAGGAGGCAGGAAAATGGGAGTGCATGCATCTTAAAACTCCCATAGAGAGTCCAAAATATTTGCACAGTTTTGCAGTCCAGGACACACATTTTTAAAAAAAATCATGAATGCTATTTATAGTATTGTCTTTTGATTTGGCCAAGTTGAGAGTGATATAAATTTGCTCCTGAATCATACCAAGCAATCACTGTGAAGCATTAATAGATTCATAGTTCTAACTTCCATGGAATAAATGATACTGAGATCAGTAGAAAATTAATTTATTTTTTTTTAGATTTAAAAGAAAAATAGACAAAATAAATACTAAAAGTACATTGCAAAACTTTTCTTTCAATACGCATTATTGAACATTTTATGAGGAGTTACATTTTCAGT
Source organism: Bombina bombina (assembly GCF_027579735.1). Taxonomy (NCBI): domain Eukaryota; kingdom Metazoa; phylum Chordata; class Amphibia; order Anura; family Bombinatoridae; genus Bombina; species Bombina bombina. Next base: position 901,492,697 of record NC_069502.1, on the reverse strand, counting down.
CAATGTCCCTTTAAATTAGTGAGTTCATGTCTTCTCACTGCTTAAAGGGACATAAAAGTCAAAATTAAATTTGGATCAGACAGAGCATGCAATTTTAAGACACTTAACTTTACTTCTATTTTATTAAATTAACTTTATTCTTTTGGTGTCCTTTAATGAAAAGCAAACTTAGGTAGGCTCAACAACTGTAAACCACTACTGGGAGCTAGCTTGTGATTGGTGGCTACACACAAATTCCTTTTGTTACTGGCTCCCCAGCTGTGTTCAGCTACGTCTCAGCAGTGCATTGCTGCAGTGGAGCAGACTTTACTTATGTGTTTAACCCATTTGCAGGGGTTAAAGGCACAATAACATGCAAGCACAATAATAAACTGTTCTAACACATTTTCTTTTTTTAAAGTTTATCTCCCTTTAAGGAGGGTTTGGTCTGTTTGCATTTTTCTTCCTATCCACTTTAGTTATAAGTCTTAATCAATAATGTTTAAATTCTACTAATGCACTTCCAAACAGTGCTCTTCTAATATGACATTTTACAAACTACATCCCATAAGCCACATGATTACATTTTATGCAAGCTTACAATTGCACTGAATTGATTTAAAATCATAAGCAGCAGATGGGAATACCTAAACAGCCTGTAGGATATTTACACTTTCTGATAAATTAACAAAGGATTATCATTTACTACAAAGCATGAATTCTACGAGCAAGGAGACTCAAGCTGACTATTGGCCGATTCTATAAACCTCTCTGGGCTTGTGAGATTCTATAAATACCTGTCCTAACTCTGTACAGACAGTTTTTACCTTGAGATCAGTGTATCGAAAGGGTGTCTCCTGCTTTTAAAGGGACAGTGTTCACCAATTTTCATATACAGTAGTTGGATGTAACAGACACTACTATAAAGAAGACTATGCACAGATACTGATCTAAAAATCCAGTTTAAAACCTTTTTAAAAACTTACTTAGAAGTTCCTAGTTTAGCACTGTTGACGAGGTTAGGTTCTATTTGGTAATAGATGTAAATTGAATGTTGTTTAAAATTGTATGCTCTATTTAAATTAGTGGTCTCAAAGTACAGGCCCTGGGGCCATTTGCGGCCCCCCAAGATAGTTTCATATGGCCCTCCCTTGTTTAATAGGTAAACCTTTCATTTGGGCTGTCAATTCTTTTTTAGGGTTCTAAAAAGTGTAACTAGTTGATGTTCTAAATAGGCACTCACAAGATAAATATAAATACAAGCATCCAGTTTAGACTCCCACCATGCACTACTTGGATAAATGTCCATTTTAACATTATTATACAGTTCCAAAACGATCACTTCACTTGGCACTCACAAGATAAATTTAAATAAATACAAGATACATACTTGGCTAAATGTCACTTCCAGTATATCTAGCACTTACTCAGTTCAAGCGGCCCCCGTGGGCGAAGAACACTTGGCCGGTGGCCCCCAGATACATTGAGTTTGATACCCCTGATTTAAATCATGAAAGAAAACATTTGTGTTTCATGTCATCTAAAACTTAAAGGGACACTGAACCCAATTTTTTTCTTTCGTGATTCAGATAGTGTATGCAATTTTCTATTTTACTCCTATTATCAAATTTCTTCATTCTCTTGGTATCTTTATTTGAAGAGCAAGAATGTAAGTTTAGACGCTGTCCCATTTTTGGTGAACAACCTGGGTTGTTCTTGCTGATTGGTGGATACATTCACCCACCAATAAACTAGTGCTGTCCAGCGTTCTGAACCACAAATTGGCTGGCTCCTTAGCTGAGATGCCTTCTTTTTCAAATAAAGATAGCAAGAGAACGAAGAAAATTTGATAATAGGAGAATTAGAAAGTTGCTTAAAATTGCATGCTCTATCTGAATCACAAAAGAAAAAAAAAAATTGGGTTCAGTATCCCTTTAAGGAAAGTAAAATAGCAGCTAGTACTACTGCTACAAACCTGAAGCAGCAAAGAAAGGACCATTTTTGTTTGCATATGTCCCAATCTGAATGTAAGTCTAGCAGTTTCTGATGATATGGCCAGCAAAGCATACAGAACAGGGAGTGTAAAATTATATGAAGTGTATTGCAATGTTTTTTACTCTTGTACAGTAAGGAAGACATCCCACAGAGAAATAACATATTATGATGCATCTTTTTGTGGTCCCAAAAACACCTTTAAACAACTTACAATGTAATTATTGACAAAAGGCCCTAGATGGAAATAAATAATAAAGTAGTTAACATTACCTTAACATTTACCAGAGTCAGCTAATGTGACTTTGATAAAACATTAGCTCATTAACAACTGTTTAAATGGACAGTAAATTCAAAATAAAACTTTAATGATTCAGACAGAGGCCTCTATTTATCAAGCCGTCAACCGCAAATACGCTGGAATTCCGCAGCGTATTTGTGGCGAGCCTGATTCGCCTTAGTTATCAAACCCTACAGACCGGCAAAAGTATAATTTAGTGACATAACATACGATCCGCCGGACTCAGTCCGACACAGATCGATGCTTACGTCAGTCCAGATGTTCCGAACGCAAGTTCGGCACAATCTCACTACTTTTGCTAATTATCAAATAACTAGCAGGTACGCTCGGCACTTTTCCGGCCCAGCATGCCTGGTTTTCAATCCGCCGCCCTGGAGGCGGCGGATGCCATAGGAATCAATGGGAGTCGGAAAGCAGCGAGAGCTCATGTTCTCTGCTGCCCGATATCCCATTGATTCCTATGGGAATGTCTACACCTAACACCCTAACATGTACCCCGAGTCTAAACACCCCTAATCTGCCCCCCCTACACCGCCGCCACCTACATTATTCTTATTAACCCCTAAACCGCCGCTCCCGGACCCGCCGCAACTCAATAAAGTGTTTAACCCCTAAACCGCCGCTCCTGGAGCCCACCGCCACCTACATTATATTCATTAACCCCTAATCTGCCCCCTACACCGCCGCCACTATATTAAATGTATTAACCCCTAAACCTAAGTCTAACACTAACCCTAACGCCCCCTAACTTAAATATAATTTAACTAAATCGAAATAAATTATTCCTATTAAAACTAAATACTTACCTATAAAATAAACCCTAAGATAGCTACAATATAACTAATAGTTACATTGTAGCTATTTTAGGATTTATTTTTATTTTACAGACAACTTTGTATTTATTTTAACTAGGTAGAATAGTTATTACAAATAGTTATTAACTATTTAATAACTTCCTAGTTAAAATAAATACAAATGTACCTGTAAAATAAAACCTAACCTAAGTTACAATTACACCTAACACTACACTATAATTAAATTAATTACCTACATTAACTACAATTAACTAAAATTAAATAAAATTATCTAAAGTACACCCCCCCCCCCACTAAATTACAGAAAATAATAAAATAATTACTAGTTTTTTTAAACTAATTACACCTAATCTAATCCCCCTAATAAAATAAAAAAGCCTCCCAAAATAATAAAAAGCCCTACCCTATACTAAATTACGAATAGCCCTTAAAAGGGCCTTTTGCGGGGCATTGCCCCAAAGTAATCAGCTCTTTTACCTGTAAAAAAAAGTACAATACCCCCACCAACATTAAAACCCACAACCCACACACCCAACCCTACTCTAAAACCCACCCAATCCCCCCTTAATAAAACCTAACACTAACCCCTTGAAGATCACCCTACCTTGAGAAGTCTTCACCCAACCGGGCCGAAGTCCTCCACGAAGCCGGGTGAAGTGGTCCTCCAGATGGGCAGAAGTCTTCATCCAAGCCCAGCCAGAAGAGGTCCTCCAGGCGGCATCTTCTATCTTCATCCATCCGGCGCGGAGCGGATCCATCTTCAAGACATCCGACGCAGAGCATCCTCTTCCAACGACATCCAACGACTGAATTACGGTTCCTTTAAATGACGTCATCCAAGAAGGCGTCCCTTGAATTCCGATTGGCTGATAGAATTCTATCATCCAATCGGAATTAAGGTAGGAAAAATCCTATTGGCTGATGCAATCAGCCAATAGGATTGAGCTCGCATTCTATTGGCTGATTGGAACAGCCAATAGAATGCAAGCTCAATCCTATTGGCTTATTGCATCAGCCAATAGGATTTTTCCTACCTTAATTCCGCTAGCTAGCTCCCACTAGTGCATTGTTTCTCCTTTCAACAAAGGTTACCAAGAGAATGGGGTAAATTTGATACTAGAAGTAAATTGCAAAGTTTTTTAACATTCCCTTTAAAGTCCCTTTAATTGACACAAGGGTGCATTATGTAACCTACTGTGGGCCAGATTACGAGTGGAGCGCTAAAAGTTATGCGCAAGTGATAAGGTGTTTGCGGTAGTTGGGTTTTCAACTCATATTACAAGATGAAAGCAAACGTGATTGCTTGAACGCAATCGCGATTTATGCTAGAATGATTACCGCATTCTCAGAGCTCTGGTTAACTGTTTCGCAAAATAAAAAAGTTGCACAAAACACATAAAAAATTAATAACAAAGAACATTACACTCATAATAATAATACCATCTAATAAAAAATATTACAAAAATATATATATTGCACTCAAATGTTATAAGGGCTCAAAGATATGAGGTCTTAGGTGTTAGAAAAAAATAAAGCTTCAAAGGGCTTTAACATAGAGATAGATACATATACATGTCTAGAGATGTATAAATATATATATATATATATATATATATGTGTGTGTAATTATATATGTATTTATATGTGTATATATGTATTTACAGACATGTGTACACCACATATAAACACATCAATACATATGTACACACATATATACATATATATTTGCATTCGAGTCCTTTGCAGTTAAGTAGATTGAAGACATGTAAAAACATATTTATGCAATATTCATATTTAATAAAGTGTTATACTGTGTATTTACTGTAAATATGTCACATTCCAATGTTCTGCATATAAGGGAAGTATTTATAAATAGATGTTCCTATATGCATCTGTATATATCTATACCTATATCTAATAATGTATAGGTATAGATTTATATTGTACCAACATGCCATTATATATATATATATAAAAGTTCAGATTAAGTTCACTCACTGTTACAAACAAACAGCCGACGGGGTGCTGCGTAAAGTGTATACATCTGTAGCATTTATCCTATGTAGAGAATAAAACGCTGCACTCACTGGTCTTCATGAAAAAATTCAAACTTAATCTCATCAATTCAGCATAGTCGCTATACAAGAATCCCAAACGTTTCTGTACCGAACTGGTACCTTTCTCAATGGGTGTTAAACACCCAACCTGGGACACAGGTTTAACACCCATTGAGAAAGGTACCAGTTCGGTACTGAAACGTTTGGGATTCTTGTATAGCGACTATGCTGAATTGATGAGATTAAATTTGAATTTTTTCATGAAGACCAGTGAGTGCAGCGTTTTATTCTCTACATAGGATAAATGCTACGGATATATATGTATATATATATATATATATATATATATATATATATATATATATATTATTTATAAATATGTATTAATGAATAAATAGAATATATTCTGCTATGTGAAGCATATTGGAATGTGAAATATTCATATTTTCATGTTGGGTTAGTGCACATGAGAATATGCAAACATGTTTGCGCACGAGTTGGGTGTTTTTCCCCCACTTATTTTGCTCTATTGACTTCTATGGGGAATAGGTTATCAAGCGAGCAATAATGCAACTTCGGCTTTTTGTGCTCAGGTTATCGTGTGAGCGAAAACATTTTACTTTCAAATCATAATACGAGCGCAACCCAACAAGCTTACTTCTGGCGCAGTTAACGCTCGAGTGGGAGTATTAAATAGTGTTCCACTTGTAATCTAGTCCTGTACCTTTTACAAGTTCATTTTTTTCTCCCTTGTTGATGCTGTTTCAAAGAAATTCAATATTGTGATGGTTTACTTGCATATGACTGGTGTAAGGAAGCGACATTGTTTATGCTGTATCATAAATCACCAATGAATTGCCTTCTTCTTTGTATCCATTTCTTGACAAAAACATGACAGTCTAAGTAGAACATTATTATTTTTTATGACAGGGATAAAGAACAAGGTATAATGAAATGCAAACAATTTCTCAAAAATGGACTTATTGCATGCAGATTGAGAAAATCACAACATGCAGACATTTATCTGGCATATCTTGACAAATGTGTCTTCGTTGCTGTTTTTCCATTGGAACATATGGTTTTACATACTTGCTGAGTAAATTGAATAAACAGATGTCTTGTTAAGTGTAGAAAGGATTTATATGTATAACTGCAACTATTCCCTCGACAGATTACATAATGAATTTACTTTACTTTTGAAGGATACCCCCACTAATATGAAAGCAACACTTCCAGTTTGTATAATTTCAGTGTAAAGAGAAATGTTAACAATGCATTAGTATTTTAAAACCACAATTTCCAAATCAATGTCACTGATATGTTTCTCTTGCTATTTCTAACTGTATTTGACTACTATTACATAATATAAATAAATATAAAATCATCTAAGGTTTCATAAAAGCAACCCATTGTTAGTTTTTGTGATAGTAAGTTAAAGGGACATTTCAGTCAACATTTAAATGCACATAGATCAATTACATCTTTGGATAGAAACACGTTTGTAATATACAAGTATTGGCAAAAATGCTTCTAGTAAAAGTTATCACTTTTTTAGTGTTTGCATTTTTCTCTGCACGTACATTTTAAATACTGTAGCAGATAGTACAAGCACCTTGTTGTACAAGCAAGTGTTGTGTTTAAAATGCTGGTGCACAGTGCATACTTAAATATAGCTTTTATTAAAAGCGTTTTTGCTAATACATGTATATTATAAAAAATGCTTCTATTCAAAACTGAAATTCATCTATGTGGATTTCAATTTTGGCTGGAATGTCCCTTTAAATTAGGTTAGCACTTCTGGTCAAATCCAGGTTTTTATTAACAGTAAAAAAGCTACTAATAGTTTCACTTAATCCTTCAAAGCATTTAATGAATGAAGAGGGAACAATGCTATTATTATTTAGTTGTCAGTCTTTAAAGTAATGACTTTAAGTGTAGATTTAATTGTTTTTATGAGCTTTCACAGCTTCCTCAAGCATTTGTAAGTAGGCAGGCGGCCATATTTGATTGAAGGACCTATTCTAAAAGTCATGTTATAATCAAGTCAAGTCAAGTGAGTAGACAGGCTGTGTTTGAGAAAATATTTTATTTCCCTGTAATTACAATAATTTTATTTACAGTATTTTATTATTGTTAATTGTATATTGTGTTTGTGTGTTTAATCCCGGACGAGTAAGAAATATTTAACTTTTTCCTATTTTTAACACTGTGTGAGCTAGAAACTTAACCTCTGACAAGTAACCTATAGTCATATATATATATATATATATATACTGTATATACCGTATATATATATATATATATATATATATATATATATATATATATATCATACCCCCAACTCTCCCGATTTTCGTGGGACAGTCCCGATTTTAGGGGTCTGTCCCCCTGTCCCGGGTTGCTAGCCATCTGTCCCGATTTGCCCCAGGCATTTAAAAAAAATGTTTTATTTTTTTTTAAATTCTGTTGGGCCCATACTCAGAAGCAGCTGGCTTTGCTCTGACAGGGTTAGATAGCTGTTAGATTCCCTGTGGAAAATTAATGGTGTGTGGGTTAAGCAGTAAGAAGGCTGAATACACTCTGACCACGGGTAATGGTGACCTCTCTAACCTACCTCTGGTAGTGATGATGTCTAACCCCTGGTGATAATACTAGCAGGCCTTCAGTTTTATAATACCAGGGTAGTGAACAGTGGCAGCCGCAGACTGCCAGTTAATGTGCTTGCCAACCCCAGGAACCCATACAATGAATTACAGATACCCATATATGATGTAGTGTGTGTGTCTATCTGTATCCATAACTGTGTGTGTGTGTATCTGTATGTATAAGTTTATGCTATGTAGTGTGTGTGTGTGTCTGCATGTATAAATGTAAGCTATGTAGTGTGTGTATGTGTATCTATCTGCATGTATAAGTGTGTATCTGCATGCATAAGTGTATGCTATGTAGTGTGTGTGTCTGCATGTATAAGTGTATACTATGTAGTGTCTGTGTATCTGCATGTATAAGTGTATGCTATGTAATGTGTGTGTGTGTGTATCTGCCTGTATAAGTGTATGCTATGTAGTGTGTGTGTGTATCTTCGTGTGTGAGTGTATGCTATGTAGTGTGTGTGTATCTTCATTTGTAAGTGTATGCTATGTAGTGTGTGTGCATTTGCATGTGTAAGTATATGCTATGTAGTGTGTGTGCATTTGCATGTATAAGTGTATGCTATGTAGTGTGTGTGTATCTTCATGTGTAAGTGTATGCTATGTAGTGTGTGTGTATCTGCATGTGTAAGTGTATGCTATGGAGTGTGTGTGTGTGTCTGCATGTATAAGTGTATACTATGTAGTGTGTGTGTGTGTGTGTGTGTGTATCTGCATGTATAAGTGTATGCTATGTAGTGTGTGTGTATCTGCATGTGTAAGTGTATGCTATGTAGTGTGTGTGTATCTGCATGTGTAAGTGTATGCTATGTAGTGTGTGCGTATCTGCATGTGTAAGTGTATGCTATGTAGTGTGTGCGTATCTGCATGTGTAAGTGTATGCTATGTAGTGTGTGTGTGTCTGCATATATAAGTGTATACTATGTAGTGTGTGTGTGTGTGTGTGTATCTGCATGTGTAAGTGTATGCTATGTAGTGTGTGCGTATCTGCATGTGTAAGTGTATGCTATGTAGTGTGTGTGTGTCTGCATGTATAAGTGTATACTATGTAGTGTGTGTGTGTGTGTGTGTATCTGCATGTATAAGTGTATGCTATGTAGTGTGTGTGTATCTGCATGTGTAAGTGTATACTATATAGTGTGCTACTGTGCATTTTTGCTGACTTTAAAGGCCAGAATTTAGAATATTAATGGGGAATGCAGAGAGCAGTTTTAACCCCTTTTCAATTTTCTTACCCTTAATGACAATGGCTATTTTTACATTTCTGCAGTGTTTGTGTTTATCTGTAATTTTCCTCTTACTCATTTACTGTACCCACACATATTATATACCGTTTTTCTCGCCATTAAATGGACTTTCTAAAGATACCATTATTTTCATCATGTCTTATAATTTACTAAAAAAAAAATAATAAAATATGAGGAAAAAATGGAAAAAAACACACTTTTTCTAACTTTGACCCACAAAATATGTTACACATCTACAATCACCAAAAAACACCCATGCTAAATAGTTTCTAAATTTTGTCCTGAGTTTAGAAATACCCAATGTTAACATGTTCTTTGCTTTTTTTTTGCAAGTTATAGGGCAATAAATACAAGTAGCACTTTGCTTTTTCCAAACCACTTTTTTTCAAAATTAGCGCTAGTTACATTGGAACCCTGATATCTGTCAGGAATACCTGAATATCCCTTGACATGTATATATTTTTTTTTAGAAGACAACCCAAAGTATTGATCTAGGCCCATTTTGGTATATTTCATGCCACCATTTCACCGCCAAATGCGATAAAAAAAAAAAAAAGTTCACTTTTTCACAAAATTTGTCACAAACTTTAGGTTTCCCACTGAAATTATTTACAAACAGCTTCTGCAATTATGGCACAAATGGTTGTAAATGCTTCTCTGGGATCCCCTTTTTTCAGAAATAGCAGACTTATATGGCTTTGGGGTTGCTTTTTGGTAATTAGAAGGCCGCTAAATGCCGCTGCGCACCACACGTGTTTTATGCCCAGGAGTGAAGGGGTTAATTAGGGAGCTTGTAGGGAGCTTGTAGGGTTAATTTTAGCTTTAGTGTAGTGTAGTAGACAACCCCAAGTATTGATCTAGGCCCATTTTGGTATATTTTATGCCACCATTTCACCGCCAAATGCGAGCAAATAAAAAAAAAAACTTTACATTTTTCACAATTTTAGGTTTCTCACTGAAATTATTTACAAACAGCTTGTGCAATTATGACAGAAATTGTTGTAAAAGCTTCTCTGGGATCCCCTTTGTTCAGAAATAGCAGACTTATATGGCTTTGGCGTTGCTTTTTGGTAATTAGAAGGCCGCTAAATGCTGCTGCGCACCACACGTTAATTATGCCCAGCAGTGAAGGGGTTAAATTAGGTAGCTTGTAGGGAGCTTGCAGGGTTAATTTTAGAGATCAGCCTCCCACCTGACACATCCCACCCCCTGATCCCTCCCAAACAGCTCTCTTCCCTCCCCCACCCCACAATTGTTCCCGCCATCTTAAGTACTGGCAGAAAGTCTGCCAGTACTAAATAAAAGAGGTTTTTTTTAAAAAAAATAAAAAATAATAAAGTATTTTAGCTGTGATGGACCCCTGCCTTAGCCCCAACCTCCCTGATCCCCCCTCCAGCTCTCTAACCCTCTCCCCTACCTAATTACCGCCTTCTTGGGTACTGGCAGCTGTCTGCCAGTACCCAGTTTGGCCCCAAAAAAAACCCAAAAAGTATTTTTATTTTATTTTTTACTTAAAAAACTATTTCTGTAGTGTAGCAGCCCCCCACAATACCCCCATCCCCACCCCCTCCCAGATCCTTTTATATTTTTTAAAAAAAAATCCCTTTTTTTCCCCTTTCTGCCCTCATTCATTGGTGTCAGTGTGGCTAATGGGTGCACATGCACGCGCGCATCGTGCACGCGCACACGCACGCTCACGTGCACGTGTGCGCATCGTGCACGCGCGCGCGCACCCTCACACCCGGCACTATCGCTACCACACCCGGCACCATCGCTACCAGTGCAGAGAGGGCCACAGAATGGCTCTCTCTGCATCGGAGGCTTGTAAAGTGGTATTGCAGGATGCCTCCATATCGAGGCATCACTGCAATACCCTCAGAGCTGCTGGAAGCATTTGTGATCGCTTCCAGCACTCTGTTAGACAACTGACGTACCAGGTACGTCCATTGTCATTAACTGCTTGTTAATGCATGACGTACCTGGTACGTCAGTTGTCATTAAGGGGTTAAAGAATTTATTATTAAATGTCCAATTAAGATAAAAATATTTAGCAATGTCTTTGCAAAGGCTTATTAAATACATAGCTCACATAGCCATACCAGTGGTTTGAGCTTGTGCTTGATTTGCTGCCTGTGTATTAAAATATATGACTTTATTTAGAATTTTATTTATATTACTTTGTTCTTATGATTTTTTTAAGCCCGCCAACCACATTTCAAATTTTTTGCCGCGGGGGGGGGGGGGTCCCTCTTTTGAATTTTGAAATGTTGGGAGGTATGATATATATATATATATATATATATATATATAAAGTACCAATGAGGTCTGCACTCTAACAAAGGGCTAGATTAGGAGTGGTGTGCTAACAGTTGCTCACAAGCGATATTGGGTTTATCATGGCTGTTTGCACGCATCTGAAATAGCGTGTTTATTACAAGTGGAAAGTAAACGCATTTACTCAAGCATAAATAAATTTAACACGCATTGGGATAGAACTCTTGCTAACTGTTACGCTCAAATAAAAAGTTGCACAAAATACATCAGAAATACATTAAATAGTACAGTTACACTCATAATAGCATTATCTAATAAAAATGATTGAAAAAGTTGCATAAAAAAAGTTTAAGGGCTCAAAGATATATATATAAGGCATGCAAAGGACTTTAACATAGAGATACATAAATATAGGTCTAAATATGTAAATAAAAGTGTGTGTGTGTATATATATATATATATATATATATATATATACATATATATATATGTATATATAGGTGTACATTTGTATTTATGTATTTATATATGTATATATATGTATTTACAGTCATATATATATGTATTCACACATCTATACATAAACAATAGGTTAATTGGAGCCCTTTACAGTCAAGTAGCTGAAAACATGAAAAAACATTTATACAATATTATATAAAGTGTGTGTGTGTATATATATATATATATGTATTTAAAAATAAATACAACATATTCTTCTATGCGAAGAACATTAAAATGTGAAATATCCATATTTTATGTTGAGTTAGCGCACTTGAGACAATGCTATTGGGTTGTTTGCGTGTGAGTGAAAACTTTTTACTTTCAACTTGTATTATGTGCGGTAACTGACAAGCCCGGAGAGCCTAAGTCAAGTGGGAGTGATAAATATCACTCAATTCGTAATCTAGCCCTTAATTAGGTCAACTACCCGGTTGCAGGTACTGTATTATATTAGTAATATTATAGCAAAATTATTCCACAATTGGTAATTGTATATTGTCTGTGTTTTTAGTCCCAGACGAGTAAAAAATAGGTCAAGTAAAATATTTGAATTAAAGGGACAGTCTACTTGAAAATTTGTATTGTTTATTGTTTTACTGTTTAAAAAGATAGATAATCCATTTATAAGTCATTCCCCAGTTTTGCATAACCAACAAAGTTATATTAAACTGAATGTAAATTGTGATGCTAATTGCCCGGTTTTTAAAAATTCGATTAAAAACATGGGCACTTTAATTCATCAAAATTTACATTTCAATCATGTTGTGAAAAAATACTTACCTTTTAATCTTGACAGCCGCTCCAGCTTCCTCCGCCTGTCGCAAAGCTGCTTCCTGGGTCTAAAATGAGGAATCCGGCTTCCTCCAATCACGGCGTTGAATCAGACACTAATTCCCCCGGGGGTGAAGCCGTGATTAGAGGATGACCAATTCATCATTTCTGACGTCAGAAATAGCTTGCGACGCCCGGGGGAAGCTGAAGCGGCTGTCAAGTTTAAAAAGTAAGTATTTTTTCACAACGAGTGAAATGTGAATTTTGATGAATTAAAGTGCCCCTGTTTTTAATCGCATTTTTAAAAACCGGACACTTTAGCATCAAAATGTACATTCACTTTAATATACTTTTTACCTCGGTGATTACCTTGAGTCTAAGCTTCTGCAGACTACCCCTTATCGCACTGCTTTTTACAAACTTGCATTTGAGCAAATTAGTGCTGCTTCATGTAAAACTCCACGGGAATGTGCACAATGTTATCTATATGGTACACATGAACTAGTACCGTCTGGCTATGAAAAGCTAATAAAATGCACTGAGATAAAAGGTGACCTGCAGGGGCTTAGAAAAAGGCATAGATTTAGAGGTTATTAAGTATATTAATATAACAAAAACAGAAGATAAAAAAAAAATCAAGTAGACTGTACTCAATTAAGTGAACTACCGGGGTGCAGGTATTATATTAGTAATAGGCTAACAGAATGATTCCACACTCACAGGTTTTGTACAGAAAGTATGTGAACATTTATTCCACAACTGTGATGTTTTGGGGACTTCACCCCTTCTTCAGACAAAATCTGTTATGAAATACATTTTCACATTATTTTGTACAAAAACCAGTGAGTGTGGTATAAGTTTGCTATTTTATAATATTACATCACCTGTCCTGTTCTCATAAAAATACAGTTCCATTTTGAAATACATGACTATTCATAATACTTACATTGGTTTATAGACAACATTTTTTTTAAATGTTTCTTTTAAGAAAATCTTTGTAGTGAAATAAAATAAGCATACTGTGGTAATTAAACATTCTTATTTTAAAACATATCAGACAGATCAAGGTTGGATCAATGCTATCAATTATACAACTGCAATTTGAAACTACAGTGCTTTAATGATTTTTTTCAGTATCTTTAGAGCCTGATTGCTAATGTGAAATATCTTTTATAGTATGTCTACAATATACATAGCCAGTAAGAATGTTTTGGCAGAGATTACCTCTTTGACTTTGTGAGTGAATGCTGAGCACAACTTGGTTGAAAAGAGTTGGGCTTTCTAACCTGTTATAAAAGTGCGTGTCAGTGATGTTTCCACCCTCTGATTCACAATTCTGAGAGTTTTTCTCACCCTCCTTTCAATGTGTGCTAGTTGTGTTGTCAGTTTATTTGGCATTGAGGGTACCGCTCCCTTAGAGTCGCTTTAGTTCTCTTGGCTTGGGTAGGTTTAGTTGAGCTAGCCTTGTAAGCCCAATTTTTAATGACCCAAATGTTTTCTTTCATAATTCAGAATATACAAAATACAATTTTAAACAACTATAAAGCTATTATCCAATGTTCTTTATTGTTTATTGTTATCCTTTGTTGAAAAGCAGGAAGATAAATTCAGGAGCATGCACGTGGCTAGAGCACTATATGGCAGCAGATTTGCAAGAATGTTATACAATAGATGGCAGCAATATTTCTAGTCACAGAGTTCCAAACATAGGCCTAGATTACGAGTCTTGCGTTAGGGTTAAAAAGCAGCGTTGAGAGGTCCCAACGCTGCTTTTTAACGCCCGCTGGTATTACGAGTCTGGCAGGTACAGGGGTACCACTCACTTTTTTTCCACAACTCGAGCATACCGCAAATCCACTTACATAAATTGCGTATCCTATCTTTTCAATGGGACTTGCATAACGCCGGTATTACGAGTCTTGGAAAAAGTGAGCGGTACAGCCTCTCCTGTCAAGACTGATACCGCATTTAAAAGTCAGTAGTTAAGAGTTTTATGGGCTAACGCCGTAACATAAAACTTTTAACTAAAGTGCTAAAAAGTACACTAACACCCATAAACTACCTATTAACCCCTAAACTGAGCCCCCCCCCACATCGCAAGCACTTAAATAAATTTTTTAACCCCTAATCTGCCGACCGGACATCGCCGCCACTTTAATAAATATATTAACCCCTAAACCACTGCACTCCTGCCTCACAAACACTAGTTAAATTTGTATTAACCCCTAATCTGCCGTCCCTAACATCGCCGTCACCTACCTACAATTATTAACCCCTAATCTGCCGCCCCCAACGTCGCCGCCACTATAATAAAGTTATTAACTCTTAAATCTAAGTCTAACCCTAACCCTAACACCCCCTAACTTAAATATAATTTAAATAAATCTAAATAAAATTACTAGTATTAAAAAAATTATTCCTATTTAAAACTAAATACTTACCTATAAAATAAACCCTAAGATAGCTACAATATAACTAATAGTTACATTGTAGCCATTTTAGGATTTATTTTTATTTTATAGGCAACTTTGTATTTATTTTAACTAGGTACAATAGTTATTAAATAGTTATTAACTATTTATTAACTTCCTAGTTAAAATAAATACAAATATACCTGTAAAATAAAACCTAACCTAAGTTACAATTACACCTAACACTACACTATCATTAAATAAATTACCTAAATTAACTACAATTAATTACAATTAAATAAAATAAACTAAATTACAAAAACAAACACTAAATTACAGAAAATAATAAAATAATTACATCTAATCTAATCCCCCTAATAAAATAAAAAAGGCCCCCAAAATAATAAAAAGCCCTACCCTACACTAAATTACAAACTGCCCTTAAAAGGGCTTTTTGCGGGGCATTGCCCCAAAGTAATCAGCACTTTTACCTGTAAAAAAATATAATACCCCCCAACATTACAACCCACCACCCACACACCCAACCCTACTCTAAAACCCACCCAATCTCCCCTTAAAAAAACCTAACACTACCCCCTTGAAGATCATCCTACCTTGAGACGTCTTCACCCAACCGGGCAGAAGTGGTCCTCCAGACCAGCGGTCGCCAACCAGTGGTCCATGGACCACTGGTGGTCCACGAGAAGATGTTGTTGGTCCTTGACACCATCAAGCAAGAATAAATTTCCTCTGATGGTGTCACCCTGGTCGTGCCGCAACTCCCTACAGTGCCTGGCTGGACATCAGTGAAAACCAACAGAGGAGTTAAATTACAATCTCCCTACACACGTTGCGTAGTACTGCACAACTTGCGTTACTAGATTGTATTTTTAACTCCTCCAGCCCGGTGAGCTGCTCAGAGGAAGATGCTTTCATTCTAAAGCTAGCAGAGGTTGGTATAGTCTTGGCTTGAAATAGTGGAATTAAAGTATATATAAAAAAGAAAATCTTAAAAAAAAAAAAATCTCTCTTGTATTTTATTTATTTTCTTCCCTTTACCTGTCTCTTTGTAGTAGTTTTCCTAATTCCTTCAGGTGGACTTACATCACTGTTTGTCTTCCTCCCCTCTATCGTCTTTCTTAATTTTATTAAATATGAATTAATTTTCATTCTAATAATTTTCCTGCGCACAAAGCCATTCCACCTGAATGCCAGTAACTGCCATCCAGCAGATCAGCCATATCCCACCAGTATTATAGTAATTGCCAGTAACATCAGTCATGGTTAGCTCACATCGATATTGAGAGTTTTCTGATATAAACTTAATTTATGACTCCAATGTCTGTCATGATCATAAGTATGTTGAATAATTCCTAACTGGGGAGGTAACTTGTGGTCCTTTTAAACATAATTCTTTTTCCCCCACGTTCTGCTTATCTGTTTCCAGCTCAAAAGTTGGCACTCACCCTTCATCTGTCATTTGGAAGTATTCTCTCAGTTCTGTCATTCAGTTAGTTAATTCCAAAAAATAATTCTTAAAAATGTGTAGATATATACATAATGTAAACTTAGCTATGGTTATACTAGTTATGTACAGTATGTGTGTGTGTATGTGTGTATATATATATATATATATATATATATATACATATACACACATTATGTTAGTGGTCCACGGGATTCAAAATTGTGAGTTTAGTGGTCCCTGAGGCCTGAAAGGTTGGCGACCCCTGCTCCAGACGGTCCAAAGTCTTCATCCTATCTGGGCAGAAGAGGTCCTCCAGACGGGTAGAAGTCTTCATCCAGACGGCATCTTCTATCTTCATCCCTCCGGAGCGGAGCGGGTCCATCTTCAAGACATCCGACGCGGAGCATCCTCTTCGTTCGACTGGACTGGAACAATGACGGGTACTTTAAATTACGTCATCCAAGATGGCGTCCCTTCAATTCCAATTGGCTGATAGAATTCTATCAGCCAATCGGAATTAAGGTAGAAAAAATCCTATTGGCTGATCCAATTAGCCAATAGGATTGAAGTTCAATCCTATTGGCTGATTAGAACAGCCAATAGGATTGAGCTTGCATACTATTGGCTGATTGGAACAGCCAATAGAATGCAAGCTCAATCCTATTGGCTGATTGGATCATCCAATAGGATTTTATCTACCTTAATTCCGATTGGCTGATAGAATTCTATCAGCCAATCGGAATTGAAGGGACGCCATCTTGGATGACGTCATTTAAAGGACCTGTCATTGTTCCATTTGCTGTCGAACGAAGAGGATGCTCCGCGTCGGATGTCTTGAAGATGGACCCGCTCCACTCCAGATGGATGAAGATAGAAGCTGCCGCCTGGATGAAGACTTCTGGCCGTCTGGAGGACCTCCACTGTCCAGATAGGATGAAGACTTTGGACCATCTGGAGGACCACTTCTGCCCGGTTGGGTGAAGACGTCTCAAGGTAGGGTGATCTTCAAGGGGGTAGTGTTAGGTTTTATGAAGGGGGGATTGGGTGGGTTTTAGAGTAGGGTTGGGTGTGTGGGTGGTCGGTTGTAATGTTGGGGGGCTTTTGTATTTTTTTTACAGGTAAAAGAGCTCATTACTTTGGGGCAATGCCCCGCAAAAAGCCCTTTTAAGTGCTATTTGTAATTTAATGTAGGGTAGGGCTTTTTATTATTTTGGGGGGCTTTTTTATTTTCTTAGCGGGATTAGATTAGGTGTAATTAGTTTAAAAAAATTGTAATTATTTTATTATTTTCTGTAATTTTTTTTTTCGTAATTCAGTTTATTTAATTTAATTGTAATTAATTTTAGTTAATTTAGGTAATTTATTTAATAAGTAGTAGTAGTGTAGTGTTAGGTGTAATTGTAACTTAGGTTAGGTTTTATTTTACAGGTATATTTGTATTTATTTTAACTAGGAAGTTATTAAATAGTTAATAACTATTTAATAACTATTGTACCTAGTTGGGGGCGGCAGATTAGGGGTTAATAATTGTAGGTAGGTTGCAACGACATTGGGGGCGATGTTGGGGGCAACAGATTAGGGGTTCATAAGTATAATTTAGGTGTCGGCGGTGTCCGGAGCGGCAGATTAGGGGTTAATAATATTATGCAGGTAGCGAAGATGTCGGGGCAGCAGATTAGGGGTTAATAAGTGTAAGATTAGGGGTGTTTAGACTTGGGGTTCATGTTAGGGTGTTAGGTGTAGACATAAAATTTGTTTCCCCATAGGAATCAATGGGGCTGTGTTAAGGAGCTTTATGCTGCTTTTTTGCAGGTGTTAGACTCTTTTCAGCTGGCTCTCGCCGTTGATTCCTATGGGGATTCCTATGGGGAAATCGTGCACGAGCACGTTTTACCTGCTTACCGCTAACTTAAGCAGCGCTGGTATAGATGGCGTCCCTTAGATTCCGATTGGCTGATAGAATTCTATCAGCCAATCGGAATTAAGGTTGAAAAAATCCTATTGGCTGATGCAAGCTCAATCCTATTGGCTGATTGGATCAGCCAATAAGATTGAACTTCAAACATATTGGCTGATTGCATCAGCCAATAGGATTTTTTCAACCTTAATTCCGATTGGCTGACAGAATTCTATCAGTCAATCGGAATCTAAGGGACGCCATCTTGGATGACGTCATTTAAAGGTACCTTCATTCTGTTTTAGTCGTCGGAAGAAGTGGATGCTCCGTGTCGGATGTCTTGAAGATGGAGCCGCTCCGCGCCGGATGGATGAAGGTAGAAGATGCCGTCTGGATGAAGACTTCTGCCCGTCTGGAGGACCACTTCTGCCCGGCTTGGATGAAGACTTCTGCCCGTCTGGAGGACCACTTCGCCCGGCTTGGATGAAGACGTCTCCCGGTAAGTTGATCTTCAGGGGGTTAGTGTTAGGTTTTTTTAAGGGTTTATTGGGTGGTTTATTTTTTAGATTAGGGGTTTGGGCTTGCAAAAGAGCTAACTGCTCTATTAAGGACAATGCCCATCCAAATGCCCTTTTCAGGGCAATGGGGAGCTTAGGCTTTTTTAGATAGTATTTTATTTGGGGGGTTGGTTGTGTGGGTGGTGGGTTTTACTGTTGGGGGGTTTGTTTGTATTTTTTTTTACAGGTAAAAGAGCTGATTACTTTGGGGCAATGCCCCGCAAAAGGCCCTTTTAAGGGCTATTGGTAGTTTAGTTTAGGCTAGGGTTTTTTTTTATTTTGGGGGGGCTTTTTTATTTTAATAGGGCTATTACATTAGGTGTAATTAGTTTACATTTCTGTAATTTGTTTATTATTTTCTGTTATTTAGTGGGGGGTTGTACTTTAGATAATTTAATTTAGGTAATTGTATGTAATTTAGTTAATTTATTTAATTATAGTGTAGTGTTAGATGTTAGTGTAACTTAGGTTAGGTTTTATTTTACAGGTAAATTTGTCTTTATTTTAACTAGGTAGTTATTAAATAGTTAATAACTATTTAATAACTATTCTACGTAGTTAAAATAACTACAAACTTGCCTGTAAAATAAAAAAAAAATCCTAAACTAGCTACAATGTAACTATTATTTATTTTACAGGTAAGTATTTAGTTTTAAATAGGAATAATTTAGCTAATGATAGGAATATTTATTTTGATTTATTTAAATTATATTTAAGTTAGGGGGTGTTAGGTTTAGGGTTAGACTTAGGTTTAGGGGTTAATAACTTTAATATAGTGGCGGCGACGTTGGGGGCGGCAGATTAGGGGTTAATAAATGTAGGTAGGTGGTGGCAATGTTAGGGACGGCAGATTAGGGGTTAATAATATTTAACTAATGTTTGTGAGGCAGGAGTGCGGCGGTTTATGGGTTAATATGTTTATTATAGTAACAGCGACGTTGGGGGCGTCAGATTAGGGGTTAATAAGTGTAGGTAGGTGGTGGCGACATTGGGGGCGGCAGAGTAGGGATTAATAAATATAATGTAGGGTTCGGCGATGTTGGGGGCAGCAGATTAGGGGTTCATAAGTATAATGTAGGTGGCGGCGGTGTCCAGAGCGGTAGATTAGGGGTTAATAATTATAATTTTGGTGTCAGTGATGTCGGGGACGGCAGATTAGGGGTTAATAAGTGTAAGATTAGGGGTGTTTAGACTCGGGGTTCATGTTAGGGTGTTAGGTGTAGACATAAATTTTATTTCCCCATAGAATCAATGGGGCTGCATTAAGGAGTTTACGCTGCTTTTTTACAAGTGTTAGACTTTTTTCAGCCGGCTCTCCCCATTGATTCCTATGGCGAAATCTTAAGCTCACTTAAGCAGCGCTGGTATTGGAGTGCGGTAATGAGCAAAATTTTGCTCAACGCTCACTTCTTGTCTTTTAACGACGGGTTTGTAAAAACTCGTAATACCAGTGCTGCAGGTAAGTGATCGGTGAGGGAAAACTGCCCGTTAGCACCGCATAGCCTCTAACGCAAAACTTGTAATCTGGGCCTTTGTGTTTATTACCTCAATTAGAAGTTTATTCCATGAATCCACCACCCCTTTTGTAAAAAAAAATGCTTCCTCACATTTCTCCTGAATCTACTACCCTCTAAGTTAAGATTGTGGCCCCTTGTTATGGCATTTGTTTTGTTTGTTGTTGTTTTTTGTGTGAAATATGCTTTCAGCTTCCACTTTATTGAGTTCCTTCATATATTTGAAGGTTTCTATCATGTCACCTCTTTCCCTACTCTCCTCTAAACTATACATATTTAGGATAATAGTCTTTCTTTGCACGTTTTATATTTTAGACTGTGTAGTATTTTAGTAGCCCTCCTTTGGACAGTTTCTAATTTATTTATTTCCTAATGCACACTACCTATCTAGATATCACTTCAACAAAGTAAAACATGAGAACAAAGCAAATTTTATAATAGAAGTAAATTGGAAACTTTTTCAAATTGTATTCTCTATCTGAACCGTGAAATAAAAATTTGGGGTTTTATATCCTTTTAATTTAATCCCTAAATACTGTAAAAATATATGTATTCTATAGTTATTGAGAAAAATAATAATTTATATTTAATATTTCAACAACACACCTTAATGGGACACTGAACCCAAATTTTTTCTTTTGTGATTCAGATAGAGCATGTAATTTTAAACAACTTTCTAATTTACTCCTATTATCAATTTTTCTTCGTTCTCTTGCTTTCTTTATTTGAAAAAGAAGGCATCTAAGCTATTTTTTTTGGTTCAGACCCATGGAAAGCACTTGTTTATTGGTAGGTGAATTTACCCACCAATCAGCAAGAACAACACAGTGTGTTCACCAAAAATGGGCCGGCATCTAAAACTTACATTCTTGCATTTCAAATAAAGATACCAAGAGAATGAAAAGAATTTGATAATAGGAGTAAATTAGAAAGTTGCTTAAAATGGCATGCTCTATCTGAATCACGATAGAAAAAATGTGGGTTCAGTGTCCCTTTAAGATTACTAAGTTTTCAAGTGCGCTAGCCTGACTGTGTTAAATCTAAATCGCGAAAGCCAATTGAGGAAAATGCATATTTTACATTCCTATATTCTTTACAATGAAAAAAAAATGCACTTTTCATTATTAAATATATTTTTTTATATATATGCGATACAGTTATTGTAAAATATATATCTATATCTATCTATCTATAGGAATAGATATACAGGTATAGGTACACACACACACATATATATACTGTATATATATATATATATATATATATATATATATATATATATATATATATATATATATATATATATATATATATATATAGCTGAGATGTGCACTCTCACTTTTTAAATGACTGCCAGGGTGCTAGTGAAAATTAATAGCAGTAAATAAAGAACTTGCACTCACTGGTCTTTTCAAACAATCTTTTACTGTGACAAAAGTGTAACGTTTCGGGGACAATGTATCCCCTTCCCATCTGAGGAAGGGGATTCATTGTCCCCGAAATGTCACACTTTTGTCACATTAAAAGATTGTTTGAAAAGACCAGTGAGTGCAAGTTCTTTATTTACTGCTATATATATATATCCAGTAAATATATATATATATATATATATATATATACAAATATGTAGTTACAATAAAAGTAAATTTTCCTGTAAGTGAAGAACATTAAAATGTTAAATATGTACAGTAAATATACAGTAAAACACATAAATACATAGCCATATATGTGTGTATATATATATATATATATATATATATATATATATATATATGTGTGTACATTGGAGCCCTTTGCAGTCAAATACCTGAAAATTTTAAAAATATTTTTTATTCAATATTAATACCATCCATACCGATATATATATAAATATATATATATAATATATAGATAGATAGATAGAAAGAAAGAAAGATAGATAGATAATAAATATACATTTTACAAACAAAAATCTATCAGATACAAAAAAATATTTATTTAAGAATAAATAGAACATAATCTTCTATGTGGAGAACATTGGAACATAGTTCATGTCGGGTTTAGCGCACTTGAATAAACGTGACCGGGTTAGTGAGTGAGTATGGGTTTAGTTTATTTTCATTGAAGTTAATGGAAGAAGAAGTTAGCGCAGTTTTAGCTCGCGTAGGGTTTAGGCTCGTGCACATGTTTTTCTTTTAAGCTGTAATACGAGCTCAATCCGATGCGTGCCAAAAGACTCCATCTAGCGTAGTTCACGCACGAGCTAGATCGCTAAATTGTAGCAATTACAAAACTGATAAAGTTGTGCTAGTTTCAATTCAAACTATAACATATTTTACATCAAACACATAAAAAAACAACATTTTTAAAGCTAATTTTTAAAATGGATAAAAGAAAATATTTGAGTAAAATGTCCCTTTACGCTTACCAGTGTCTTAAAATGCCCGTAAGACATACATTATCAAATTTTTAAAAGCACAAACTGTTGCTTTAATGCATTTCATTCTGTGTTGTACAATATAGCAGCTACATAATAAATGTCATAAAAAACATACATTGCTTTAAAATGTATTTTCAGGACTACATAGAAGTATGTTTACAAATATGTAACTTATTAGCTTTGATTAAACTGCCCATTGAAATTCATAGAATGAAGGACTCCCTGCAGAAATTCCACAGACTTGCAATTTGGCTGATGGAGTACCAGATATTGAAAAAATATTTCCACAGAATCCCAGGAGAACAAGGCTATTCAACAGTGAATTTCTAATTGAAAAAAACATCTGCTCTTAGTTGTGGAATAGTATTTCAGTGTCAAATGTGCAAATATAATATCAATCTTAGAGATGTTTCAATGGTTGTATAGCATTCCAAACCCCTTTTTTTTAGCATATAATAGACTGATCAATCCTATTCTTGACATTGGCTAGATGGTCAGCACAATGATGCATTATTAAAAAAATATATAATGTATTTTCATTATTTATTTTTCCTAATTTTCTTTAATTTTGCTTTTGGAAGTTGTAGTTTTTTCACTGCTCCTAGAGAGGCTGGAATGCAAAATTGTAGGATCCAAAATATGACCCTGCAACATATTCTAATGCAAAAATGGCATTTGTTAGAAAATGTATTTGCTTAGAGTCTGCACTTTATCTATTACCTTCCTAGATAACTATGGCTAGGTTGCCAGTGTTCTTGTTAATTGTTTTAAAGGGATATGAAACCCAAAAGTTTTCTATCATGAGTCAGATAGAGTATGCAGTTTTAAGTAACTTTCTATTTTTCTTCTATTATCAATTTCTCAGTGTTCTTTTGGTATCTTTTGTTGAAAAGCTGGGACGTACGCTTAGGAGACGATGTTCTGTCTAAATTTGCTCCCTTGTCGATATTGGCTACCTCGATGAGCGCATGCACAGAATTACGTAATCACACTCCACATGTTTCAAAAGAATGTGTAGAATGTGATTGTGTAATTAAAAGCATGCGTAAATGGAGGTAGCAAATCTCGACGGAGAAGAAAATTAGTCCTTGGATTCCTTGTTTAAAGGGGCAGTCTAGTCAAAATTAAACTTTCATGATTCAGATAGGGCATGTAATTTTAAACAACTTTCCAATTTACTTCTATTATCTAATTTGCTCAGTTCTTTAGATATCCTTTGTTGAAGAAATAGCAATGCACATGTGTGAGCCAATCACACAAGGCCTCTATGTGCAGCAACCAATCAGAAGCTACTGAGCATATCTAGATATGCTTTTCAGCAAGTGAGATCAAGAGAATGAAGCAAATGAGATAATAGAAGTAAATTAGAAAGTTGTTTAACATGACATGCTCTTTCTAAATCACGACAGAAAAAAATTGGGTTTCATGTCCCTTTAAGAAGCCACGGACATGCGTGCATTCGCAGCTTAACGGGGTAGCAAATTCCAATGGTGTCATTTTTTCTTATTCAATTACACAACATTTTGGACTGCTTATACGCGCAATCCTTATTTATCATATTTCCATTATACTGTTTTTTAATCTATACTATAATTGCATTTGTAATGTCCGCCGCCATCGGAAGTTGCGCACACATCCTCAAAGGCATGTTGGCAGCGCAAAGCAGCCAAAAATAATTTATCTGGATGCAGCGAAGCTGTATCCAGGTGGATTCCAAAAATGGCAGGGTGTGCCTGTGGTGGATTCTTTCACCACCCTGCCATTTTCAGATTCTTTCACAACCCTGACATTTTCGGATTCTTTCACCACCCTGACATTTTCGGAATCCACCGGGATGCAGCGTAAGGATTCTTTCACCACCCTGATATTTTCGGAATCCACCGGGATGCAGCGAAGGCAAATGGAGCATTACAAAAACAATCTTTAAAAAAAATGCACACAGTAAGTATTAAAAAAAAGCCTGCAATAAAAAAAAGCCTGCAATAAGTATTTAAAAAAACAACAACCCCTAACCGCCCATACGAAGTATTAAGAAAAAAATAAACTAACCGCCCGTACGAAGAAAACCCCTCAACTACCTAATAAAATTATTAACCCCTAAATCTGCAAACCCCAACATCGCAAACTACCTAATACATCTATTAACCCCTAAACCGTCAACCCCCCACAACACATTAAACCTAATTTACCTATTAACTCCTACACCATCAAACCACAAAACACAAAAAAATAATTTAATGACTAAGCCTCCTAACCTAACATAACACCCCCTAAATTAACCCCTTAATTACAATAAAAATAAACTACATTCCAATAAAAATACAACAAAAATTACATTAGATTAATCTAATTACAAAAGATAAAAAAGCTAACATTACAAAAAATAATTAAGACATTATCCAAAATAAAAAAATTAAACCTAATCCCTATGAAAATAAAAAAGCCCCCCCCAACATAAAAACACTCTCTAATCGAATGCTACCAATAGCCCTCAAAATTGCTTTTTGTAGGGCATTGCCCTAAGTTAAACAGCTCTTTTACATTAAAAATAAACAAAGTCCCCCCTAACAGTTAAAAACCCCCACCCACCAAACCCCCCAAAATAAAAAATCTGACACTAAAAATACTAAACTAACCATTGCCCTGAAAAGGGCATTTGTATGTGCATTGCCCTGAATAGGCCATTTCGCTCTTTATCACTGCCCTTAAAAGTGCATTCAGCTCTTTTTCAAAGTGCCCAAAAAGAACCTAAGTTAAAAAAAATTTTTTTTAAAATAAGCCCTATCACTAAAGCCCCAAATAGGTACTCACGGTTCCTGAAGTCCGGCAATAGGATTTCAGTAGCTCTCATTCTATTGGCTGTTTTGAAAAATTCAGCAGCCAATAGAATGAGAGCTACTGAAATCTTATTGGCTGATTTGAACAGCCAATAGGATTTTAGTAGCTCTAATCCTATTGGCTGTTTTGAAAAATTCAGCCAATAGGAATGCAAGGTACCCCAAATTGATTGCGGTACCTTGCATTCTTTCTTCAGAATACAACGGACGATCGGATGAAGAGGAGCCTCCATGTCGCCGTGGGCTGCTGCTGGACTTCTGAAACTGTGAGTACCTATTCTGCAGCACTATATGGCAGCAATTTTGCAAGAATGTTATCGATTTGCAAGAGCACTAGATGGCAGCACTATTTCCTGCTATGTAGTGCTCCAGATGCCGACCTAGGTATCTCTACAACAAAGAATATCATGGGAATGAAGAAAATTTGATAATAGAAGTAAAATTAGAAACGTTTCTAAAATGGTAACTATGCTCTTTCTGAATCACAAAATAAAATGTTTGGGTTTCATATCCTTTTAATTACAAGACTGTTGGTTAAAACAACGCCATCTGCCAGTTTATAAATCTGCTGGATTTTTATTTTGTGTTCACCAAACTATGGAAATGGAAGGCTGTTTTCAGCTCTCATGCAAGTCTATCTGCCCACAGTCTATATTAAAGAGACAGTAAACACCTTGTAATTACAAGGCATTGCTGCCGTCTTGCTATAGAATAACATATCAACCAAGTCTAATTTTTAAAAAATAAACATTCATCTTGCTTGCTGCATTTTTTTTAAATAGCCAAACTTAACCCACCATATACATTATTTGGAAGAGCCAATATAGGCTTGAGTCTGCAGAAAACAAGGCTAACCATGGTTATTATGTTAGTATAAACTACATTGAAGTCTGTTATAAGTTAAAAACAATTAAGTAAAGATATCAGCTCACATTTCTCGATTTCTTGCATTCTCCCATTAATTGAGTCAAATGTTTGACAGCCTCTCCTAGGTGTAAAGGGTCAAAATTACTTCTATAACTGGTACTTCAAAATAGTTCCACATATTTAAAACATGTAAAACACCAATATTCAATAAAATCATATGAATAATTAAGAGTTAGGTTGACTCCCCCCCCCCCTCTCAGCCAATAGAAATTACCTGGTTTGCTTCCTCTTAGGGAGATAAGTAAACCCCTCATTGGAAAGGGGTGGTTTGCACTTTCAACAGAGGCATAATTAGAAACCACAGGGCCCAGGTGCAAAAATCTAAGAAGAGCCCCCCACCCCCCAAAAAAAATATGACTGCCCACAGTCTGTGAGATGTTCTGACCCCTATTACTATATTTAGTGACACTGTTTAACCCACCAGTACTGTATATAGTGAGTTAGTGACACAGTCTGTAATCTGCCGGTGAGATGGCTGGCCTGACCCTACCTACCCCAGTACTTTATATAGTGACCACATTAGTCTGTGAATGATCCAGCTCCCCCGTACTGTATATAGTGGTACTGTACAGAGACAGCAATATTTAACCCTTTTATTGCAAATGATTTAACCACTTGATTGGCCAGAATTCTCATGCATGATGCACAGTTGTCCACCCAATTTATAGCAGTTTGTTTTCTGGGTAAAATAACTTTTTATACATTCAACGTAATTTTATCAAAATAAATACATGAATAAATACAAAACATCTGTAATGGAGAGATACTAGAATGGAAGTCTGCTTTTATTTTCTTGTAGTTAAAACT